>NW_026948800.1:2167500-2523352 GCF_035770615.1 Melospiza melodia melodia
AGGGACATTGTGACACTGAGAAGCCTCATGGAACCGTGGTGACACCTAATTGTCTGATAGTGTAGATCTGCTGGAGGGTTGGAGGGCTCTGCACAGGGCCTGGACAGGCTGGACCCAGGGACCAAATCCAACAAGCTGAGGTTTAACAAGTCCAAGTGCTGGGTCCTGCTCTTTGGCCACAACAACCACTACAGCACTACAGGCTGGGGACAGAGTGGCTGGACAGCAGCCAGGCAGAAAGGGACCTGCAGGGACTGATGGACAGCAGGCTGGAGAGGAGCCAGCAGTGTGCCCAGGCGGCCAAGAAGGCCAATGGTTCCTGGCCTGGATCAGAAATGGTGCGGCCAGCAGGAGCAGGGCAGGGATTCTTCCCCTGTGCTCAGCGCTGGTTGGGCAACACCTGGAGTGCTGTGTCCAGTTCTGGGGCCCCCAATTTAGGAAGGACATGGAGGGGCTGGAGCATGTCCAGAGAAGGGCAACAAGGCTGGGGATGGGTCTGGAGCACAAGTCCTGTGAGGAGTGGCTTAGAGAGCTGGGGTTGTTTATCCTGGAGAAGAGGAGGCTCAGAGGAGACAAGGAAGTGTCAGGGCACAGGTTGGACATGATGATCTCCAAGGTCGTTTCCAAACTTGCTGGTTCTGGAATTCTCTGAATCCACCCTTGGAGCAGTTGCAGGAGGAGCCCTGGGCCTCCTTTTCAGAAGCTCCAGCAGCCCAGGTCCCTCAGCTTCTCCTGCCAGCCCCAAAGCCCATCCTGTCAGTCCTGCAGAGCCTCTGCAGCTCCTCCTCACTGCCCAGAACAGGGAGCTCCAGAGCCAGATACAGCAGCCCAGATGTGCCCCCCTGGCCTGGGGTGCCTCTGGCAAGGGAGCAGCACCAGGCACTGCAGGAGCCTGCATACAATTCCTGCAGCACTTGTAGGATGATCCTGCTGCCCCAGGGACATTCCCATGGTGCCAAGTCAGGAACTGCAATGGGGAGTGGGGCCAGAGAGGAAAGGGCAAACAGAGAGGGGCTCTTTGCGGGGGAGGGAACAGAGGTGGACAATAGGAAGAAATTTGTAGCAGGAAGAGTAAAGAAAGCAAAGGTGAAGAAAAGGAAATGCTCAGGGCAGTTTGGGGGTGGCTGCCAGGCAGTCCTGGCTCTGAGGAACAGCGTCTGCAGTGGGATAGGAAACTCCCAGCTGATGGGAACAAACTTTCTGGCTGAGTGCAGAGATCAGCACAAAGCTGTGTGGTTTCCCTGGTGTCCCCCAGCCCTTGCTGGCCCCAGGGGCTGATGGCATTTGTGCTCCCTCAGGTTCATGTCCCCACAGCAACAGCATGGGGGTGCTCCCCCTGCTCTGTGCAATGCAAACAGGAGCTGCTGAGCCAGTGCTGCCGTGTCTGTGCCTGCAAGGATGGGGCACCTGTGTGAGCTGGGGGACAGGCCAGGTATGCAGAGGGGGGATGTTGTTGGCAGCTCCATCAGGACGCTCTGGGACGCTGCCCTGGGCTGTCTAGCACACTGAGGATGGATCAGCCCCTGCTCTGCTGCTCCTTCCCGTCTGCCCCAGGGCCCTTGCAGAGCCCCAGCCATGCTGTTTGCCCCCAGCCTGCCCACGGCCAGCCTGGGGCTGTTCATGGGGCTTTTCTGTGCTGAGCATTGGCCTGGCCATGTTCTTGAGAGAGCCTGGGCATGGAGCCTGGAGCCCCCAGGCCCTGGCCTGAGCCGTCAGTGCTGCCCCAGCAGTGCCCATGGCCTGTCCCTGCTGCAGCCCCGGCACTGCCACCGCAAGGGGTGTGCCCGGCCCTGAGAGCACTCAGGCTCTGCAGCAACACCAGGGCCACCAGGGCAGCGGGGCAGGGCCACGGCAGCAGCACTGGCAACACCAAGTGCTGCTGCTGCTGGGCACAGCTGCTGTGGCAGCCCTTATCTGCCCCCAGCTCTGCACACAGACATTGCTGCTGCAGCTCCAGAGAAGGCAACAAAAGGGCATCTCTGCAGAAAACTTTGCTGGAAAATCCTTTATGTTCTTTAATGCCACTGAGAGCACAACCCCTCATTGACACAGTCTGTGGCCACAGGGAAGGTGGAGAGACACAAATGAGAAATGGCACAATTACATTTCTTTGTGGTTGATAATGAAAAAGTAAAACAAAGAACTAGAATTTTCAGAATGAAACCAACAAGAAATATCGCAGATAACTTTTATTACAAGTTTTTTCCAGAAAATTAGCTTTCAGTTTAATGTTTCTGAAAGCATCCAGTCACCAGTCTCCACACTGCAGCCTTGAGCTCCTGGTTCCTCAGGCTGTAGATGAGGGGGTTCAGGGCTGGAGGCAACACCGAGTACAGAACTGACAGGGCCAGATCCAGGGATGAGGAGGACATGGAGGGAGGCTTCAGGTGAGCAAATATGCCAGTGCTGACAAACAGAGAGACCACGGCCAGGTGAGGGAGGCAGGTGGAAAAGGCTTTGTGCCGTCCCTGCTCAGTGGGGATCCTCAGCACAGCCCTGAAGATCTGCACATAGGAGGAAACAATGGATACAAAACATCCAACTCCTAAACAGCCACTAAAAGCAAGAACCCCCTGTTCCCTGAGATAGGAGGAACAGGAGAGCTTGAGGATCTGGGGAATTTCACAGAAGAACTGGCCCAGGGCATTGCCATGGCACAGGGGCAGGGAAAATGTATTGGCTGTATACAGCAGAGCATAGAGAAAGGCACTGGCCCAGGCAGCTGCTGCCATGTGGGCACAAGCTCTGCTGCCCAGGAGGGTCCCGTAGTGCAGGGGTTTGCAGATGGACACGTAGCGGTCATAGCACATGACGGTCAGGAGGAAATACTCTGCTGAGATGAAGAACATAAAGAAAAAGAGCTGGGCAGCACATCCATAGTAGGAGATGTTCCTGGTGTCCCAGAGGGAATTGTGCATGGCTTTGGGGACAGTGATGCAGATGGAGCCCAGGTCACTGAGGGCCAGGTTGAGCAGGAAGAAGAACATGGGCGTGTGCAGGTGGTGGCTGCAGGCTACGACGCTGATGATGAGGCCGTTGCCCAGGAGGGCAGCCAGGGAGATGCCCAGCAAGAGGCAGAAGTGCAGGAGCTGCAGCTGCCGCGTGTCTGCCAATGCCAGCAGGAGGAAGTGGCTGATGGAGCTGCTGTTGGACATTTGCTGGAGCTGCACATGGGGACCTGTTCATGGATAAAGGGACATTCAAGAGTTAGAGGGGATACCTGCGACTGAAATCAAAGCCATTTTCCATTCATCCTCCTCTTTAACACAGACTGACATGCTTCTGTGTTTAAGGTTTCTCAGATTTCCTTTTTGAGCTCCTCCCACGTCTCTCCTGGTATTCTTGGATACCAGAAACCCTCAACATTCTTTTTGCATTCAGGCAGGATAGCAAGTTCTGTGAGGCAAAGTGATGGGAGGAGAATGAGGGGACATGGTCTGGCATTCTGATCTGTTCAGATTTTCTGTGAGCTTTAACCTCTCTCCGGTGGATGGTGATCACCTTCCCATACTTCCCCTAAAAAACCCCCAGGTACTGCTTAAAGAAGATGGATCCACCACAGCCCAGCTCCACATTTGTAGCCAAGGACTCACATTGCTGATTGCACCAACCCAGCAACATTTTCAGTGTCACAACACCTCTGTCTTTCCCCATCAATCTTATAACTCAGAGATGCTCTAGGACAGGTTTACACCCTGGAGTTAAGCTCCCAGCCTGGACTGAAATCTCAGAGAGTCTTCCAAGTGTCCTTATGATGGCATTGGATGAAGGGAGATGCAGCTCCTTCCCTGGCTGCACTGACAGCATTGCCCAGAGCTGGGCACTGGGGACAGCGTCACCCTGAGCCAGCTGTGCCCCCTGCCAGAGCCCCCAGTGCTGGGCAGCTGCTCCCAGTCCTGTGCTCTGCAGAGGGAACTGGGCCCAGGGCTGCAGAGCTGCCCCACGGCTCTGCTGCAGCTCTGCCTGCACAGGAGGGGCTGCACGCCTTGGAGCCCTGGCCCTGAGGGCACAGGCTTGGCTGGGGCACAGGAGGGAGGGGGCTTGTTCAGAGGGAGGGGCTGCACTGCAGGGGATCCTGTGGGCATCTCTAAACTCTCCCTGCCACAGCATTGCTGGGTTTTGTTTTCTCTCATTGCCTGATTTTCTCTCTGCTTCCTGGAGATTTCCCTGCTGGAGGTGTTTCCCTGTTCCTGATCTCCCCCTGCCCACAGACCCCAAATCTCTGTGCCCACTCCTTGGCCTGACTGAACCCTGCCTGTTTGCAGGGCACTGGCGGGAGGCAGGTTCTGTTTGCAGCTTGGAGAAAGGACAGATCAGACTGAGCCTGAAGGTTAAGAGCAAAGGTGATGCTGCTGCTGTCCTTGGGCACAGTGGCTGAAAGCACATTAGGGATCTCCTGTGAACCTATTGATCACAAAAAGTAACAGTTTAGATGTCTCAGGCACTTGTCAAAATTCATATTAAATACCTCATAATCAACCTTTAATATTCATCCCCATTACCTTTCATTCAGCAATAGTAGGAAACTGTCTACATAGTCTTAGAAAGTTTCCTCATTTTTATCAAAATCCTTGACTTGGAAATATTCTATGACTGATCTGAAACCCCTAAGCATGTCAGAGCTTCATGAGCATTTCACCTCCCCTGCACCAGAAATACTCAAGAGTTGTACTCACAGAGTCTGTAGGCAGTGGGATGTTCCAGCTTTAGGAGATGGCTCCAGGAGCTGCAGCTGCATTGTCCTGCAGCCAGAGGTTCCTGTGCCAAGGGCTGGCAATGATTCTGCTCCAGGCACTTTGCAGCACCTTCCCAGCCCTGACTGATTGAAGCTCTCTGTGCCTCTGTGCTGTGCCCAGGGTGGCTGCAGGCAGTGCCCCAACCTAGCTGGGCTGGCAGAAGAGCTGCTCATCAAGAGAAATGTACTTTTGAAGCTCTGCTTGGTTCTGCAGCTCTACAGGAGCTGCCTCTGTGCCAGGAGCCCAGCCCAGCTCAGCAGCACAGACACAGCACAAGGATTTTAATGAGCCTCTGGGGCTTTGTGCTCAGGCCCTGAATATCAGTCCCTGAGAAGGAGCAGAATAAACCTCTCCAGAACTCCAAGTCAGAATCCAACTCCAAAGTTTCTTGAAGTTTTAATGGGTCTCACTGAGTGAGACGACAGAGAATGTCTCCAGGCCCCAGGCAGAGCAGAGAACTGGAGGCAGTGATGACAGGTGGGCACAAAGAGAAGCCAAGTCTTGGTGCCCTGGGGCACAGCAGGGTCTGTGCCACCAAGGGCTGGGAGGAGACACCTTGTCCTGAGGCTCTGGAGCCTCCTGGCACAGCCCCAGGCAGGCTGGGCACTGTCAGCCACTTGTCCTGCCATCAGCATCCCCCCCTAGCCCACATCCCAGTGGCCTCAAGGATCTGCTGGAAGGATTCCCTGGGGAGTCTTGGTCAGAAATGGCCCTAGGGGCTCCTTAATGGTCACAGAGTTTTTCAAAGGACTTAAGATTTGGCTTTTGCCTTGGAGTCTCTGAGAGGTTTATTGTAAACCTGGCCTCCAATTATCTGCTTTAATGAGTCCCCTGAGAGCCTTTGTCAGTAACAACACTCAGTGGGCTCATTATTGCCTCAAGGTACTTCAGGTATTTTAAGGTACTTGGTGTTTCACTCTTAATACAAACTCAGTGAGAAGTTTCTGCAATCATGGCCACAGTTTTCTGCTTTAATGAGTCCCTTGAGAACTCTGTACTGACATTCAGTGGGCCTCATCAATGATTTGAAATACTCAAGGTTTTTAAGGTACTTTGGAATTTCCTTTCCACACTGAATCTCTGAGAGCATTTAGTGCCATCCTGGCATCCAATTCACTCCTCCAAGGAGTCCAGGAGGAGCCTGCATTGGGGATGGACCTCAGTGGGACCCATTCATGCTTTGAGACACTTTGAGTGTTTCCTCTGACTTTGACATCTGGAAAGGTTTGTGCAATCTCCTCTCATGCCCTGAGGTTCCAGGGCTCACCTCCAAATGCACCACAGGGCTCATTAGGATCAAACAAGTCCTGACAAACCATGGCTTTTCCTTGATTTCCCTCTGCTCTCATGCAGTTCATCAGGAAGTTCTCTGTAGTGGTTTTAGTTCACCAATATGAGATTTCTTAGCCAATGTATCAATTAGTCTGGTGGATTCAGTGCTGGCTAATTACCTGTGCACTCACTAGAATATTCTTACTTATTTTCTGCTGTGAGATAGAATTATGAGAAAGGCAAAGTGGGCTCAAAACTTTAAAAGGGTATAAAGAAAAGATTATTAATAGTAACTCAAAGAAAGAGAAATAAGAATCAGAACAAAACTTTTAGAATACTTCTCCTCTCTCTAAAACCTTTTCTTTGTTACTGACAATGTAATGAGACAAAGCCTAAAGGTTTCAGTCAGTTTACCACTTCTATAAGAGCCTTTCTTCAGTTCTGTTGGGTAGAGGAGTCTTTCCCTCTATGGAGACTTCTCCATAAGAAAATAATTCTCTCATTGCTCTCAATTTCAGTGAATAGCAGCTGCCCGGCAAATCTGCAATTGTGAAGTCCCTCCTATTTTTTCCACAACTTTTCCCACAGCTGTGTTCATAGGCCATGTCTGCTTATGGGGTATTAGTTTAAAGATGAGCTGTTGAAGAGCAAAGGTCCTCTTCATGTATTTCTGAAATTATCTTCATCTCTGAATACAGAGATCTTCTTCTCTTCATGAGGGCACAGGGTCTCAACACTCTTCTCTCTTTCTCTGTCCAAACTTCTCATGCGATCACAGCTACTTCAACATTTGCTTACTTTAGCATAGAGGCCTGTCACATTAAGGCCTCCTGGCCAGGTAATAATAGACATTGACTCAATGATTCACAGAAGGCTGATCCATAATCTTTATTAAGAAACCCATACTTTTATACCCCAGTTTGATACATGTGGACTTAAATGGTCCTCCAATCCAAACATCATCACCATTGGCTAAATAAGAACCCACCCTTTGGTAAACAAATCTCCATAACACATTCAACTTGTTTAAAATACCAAGTGCAGCAAGTTAAGCTAAGAATTTTTTCTTTTATTCTTATCTTCTCCAAAGGCTTTTCCAAAATAATGCCTGGAAAGTTGTGTTTCTCTCTGTGACCAGAGAGCTGCTGCCATAGAAGGCTTTGCTGAACAAGTCATTTCCTCATACCTTTTAGTGCGTTATAGGGGAAAAGAGAGTCTGATGTATCAATTACATCCTTCTCCATAGCTTTACAAGAGGATTTCAGCCCCAAGATCAGGACATCTCCTCATCCCTCCCATCTGGGACGCAACTTCGTCTTCAATGACCTTGGTATCTTCATATTGCTCCTCTATGAGCCTGCACTTTGTCCTTTTCTCTCACTCGAGGGAGGATGGAAGCACTGAAAGAGTTCGTATCTCACCCAGGGCCTGTAGCTGGTTCCGTGACCCCGGCCGGGCTCAGTGCTTGCAGCTGGAGCTGTTTTACGATGGAGGTTTCTGCAGTGGCTGCGCTGGGGCTGTGTCAGGATGGGCCACGCTGGGGGAGGGCCAGGATCTCAGCAGCCAGGCCAGAGCACAGCAGCAGCATGGCCAGGGCCGATGGCTTCTCCTCCCCCTGCCCGGGGCTTGCCGGTGAACCCCAACAGTGGCAGAATCTTGGCCAAGCCGGCCTGGCCCGGGGCTGCTTCTGGGGCCCGGCAGATCCTGGCTGGGGCTGGGCTGGCAGCAGGGCAGGGCTCAGCAGTGCCCAGTTGTTGCCAACTGCAGCCATGGCCCGGCCCGGCCTCGGCCCCACAGCCTCCCCTGCCCTGCCCGGCAGCCGATGGGGCCTGGTGGGGTCCCTGGTGTGAGATGCAAAGCTGTGTTTCGTGTCAGGTACAAACAAGTGACGTGTGTATTTGTGAATGCAAAATTTGTGGACCCCGACAATGGGAGAGCTGTGAATTCTAATAATAACTGAGGAAAATAAAGCATGGAAAAAGGCCTTTGAACCTATCTTTTGTTTGCAATTAACCCTGGTTGATTTAGGAGCATTGGAATTAAGGTGTTAAAGATGTTGCTTTTTCCTTGCATTTAATCCATAACAAGCTCTGCAATAATAACCTTTTGAAGGATAATTTTAGAATATTACTTGTATCCTTGAAACTATAGCTTTGGAATATATATAAAGGAAATATGCTTATCTCACACCTTATTGAAGCAGAGAAAAACAGCTTGAGAAAGGAAGATGAACATCACCTCAAGGATTTATGGCTTAGACCAAAGGTAAGCAAGACATCACTGTTATTAGATTTATAGTCTTGGCAATTAAAAGGTGGACACACATCTGGGGAGCTGGACCCCACAAGATGGGATTCGTCTTTCTTCTTTTGGAAACTGGACCACCACCATCTGGGAATCCTCTTTTGAGAATACATCCTGAGAAATTAAAATCAAAATTGTGATGTAATAATGTGGAATAAAAATTGCTGATGAGTGAAAAAAATTGGAAATAGAAACTGCTGAAAAACCTGGTGAGTACCCTTATAAATACCTGTAAGCCTCAACTATCAGTGTGCAGTTGGAGGGAAAACTTCCCCCATTGTACCCAGCACTGTATTGCTCATACTTTACCATATTAAATAATAAATTGATTGCTGCTTGAGTATCGGCCTAGTCAAGCTTCTTATTTATAACACTGTTAGCTGTGCTCTTCTATGGGCTGGCCATGGCACTTGGTAATTCATATGCTGTCGTGCTGTGAACTGAATTCACACCTTATATGAAATAAACAGGGCCAGGAGACTTCTTCTCCTTTTTAATGCCTTTATTATAAGTGATCAGCTCAGGATTGGGCAGTGCGGACGGGTCTGCAGCTTCCCGTAGTCTCTCCCAGGGCGATTCCAAGAAGGAGGATATGCGCAGCTTTATCCATTAGGGGCAGAGCTGGGGATCAGGTCCTCGTGGGAGCCTTTTAGGGTGTGGTGATGCCTCCCGATGTTACTTTTACTGGCTGTCCTAGCCGGCCCTCAGCGCCGGGGATGACTCCCTTGCTCAGGGCAAGAGAGGCTCCGAAGGTGTTCAGCATCTCTGCAGGCCCAGCACTCCGCTCCTCTTGTCCAGACATCACTCCAATCTCTCAACTCTTAGGTGGCTCATTGTTTTTGGGGTTTCTTCGTGCATTTGGAATAGGGGTCCCACACAGCATGCTGGTCCTTAGAGTTATTTTGCATATCTCTCCCCTCCAAAATCTCTTCTCCTCACTGTTCGGGAGGTACCCCACCCTTCACTGTCTCAGACAAGGGCCATTAACTCACCCCAGCCAGGGCTTTTACTGATACAAAAACAACTATTAACAACAACGACCCGTAATTACCATAACACAAGTAGCAGCCCAGCAGCAACAGTGGTAACCTTTTTCTCACAAAAATAAATTAACAGAATTTTTTGTTCATAACAGTCCCCCCTCTTTTTCTTTGATCGAGCTTAAATTTTAAGCTCGCATCAACCTAAAATTTTGGACTCATGGGCTTCATATTTAATTTTTCAAATTGACTATAAATTTCTTCTGCACTTTGGTAATCATGGTTACATAACTTTGTTACTTTCCTTGGTTTCCTTAGGTTGGTCTGCACGGCAAATACTATTTTAATGAAACAGATAAATAAGCATAGTAAAAAGAGCAATCCTCCAAGTATACACACAGTGAGAAAAACTACCTTTTCCCATACATCATTTTTGAAAATCTCCAGGTTCTCCCACCAACTGGAATCAAGTGTAGGAGTTTGTTCTTGATTATTTACACATGCTAATTTTTTATTTCATTTGAAATGTTTCTAATAATTGCATTCTTTATTTTTAATACTGCCTGGAGCCTGATGACTTTGTTTAACATAAATATTGGGGTCTGAACGTGTCCTTTACAATTTTGAATTTCCTCAATTTCTATTTCACTTTGCTTATTCTGTTTAATTTCTCCCAAATCATTATATATAGGAAATCCTAAACTTGATCCAGTTTCTTTGGGTAATAAGAAGAAAATTGGTTTTATCATTCTAGCGGTGCATCTGCCAGACCTGACAATTTGGTGTGTGCTGTGTTATCAGAGACTAAACCTTGGGGTTTCAAGCTCCCATGAAATGTGTTTTCAGCTTCTGTTGGGCATTCCCAACATATACACAGTTCTTTCATTTTCCAAAAGGGGTTTATCTCTTTTTCAGTACACTCATGACATTCATAAACTTCTTGGTGATCACACTTGTCTCTTTCTTTTTTTTTCAACAGACTCTAATTTGTTTGGATCTCTTGGGATCCACTGGGTGGCTAAATACTCCACTGCTAAATACTTGTTACAAACAATTTTTCTTACCCTTTTCACCATTTCTTTTCTTTTTACTAGATCTACTGAGCTTGTTTCAGCAGCATCACATTCAAAGCACAACCAGGCTTCCCCTATAGGGCACTTTTCAGGGAGTGGCTGCCTAAAAGTGGCAATGTTGTGTGCTATCCAATACATTCTCTTATTTTTCTGATAAAGGACCAATTGGGAGAGGTTAACACAGTTAGGGTTAGAATTGATGGGGACTCTAGACCAGGAGCTCACTTGCTCCTCATAGAGGAGTTGGTAGCATTCATTGCACGGCTCAGCTGGGCTCCCCAGAGCACCACCAGCAATCAGAGCCATCAGGACTACCCTTCCCAAGAGTCCGGTATGGGTCATGTTGCACAGCCTGCCCACCCGGCCTTGCCTCTTGGGGAATTTTACTGAGAAGAAGCTTCCAAGCTCTTTAGAGTCCCTTCTGCCTGCTTCTCTGGTTAAACCTCTCTTGGTCTGTTCCCTACCAATTTTGGTTTCCCCTCCCAGGGGAGTGCTCTGTAGAGGATTAGCCTGGAGTCTTTAGAATTAACTTGGGGAACTTAACTGTAATTACTTATTCACAGTCTTAAATTTTTTACCAACATAGTTTACACAGAATCATCTTGAAACATTTTAAGCAATGTTAGAACTCTGATACCAATTATTTTCCCATACAGTTCAGTCTTTTTGAGTCTTCCTTCTGAGAGTCAACTTTAAATCACAGTATACTCAGCTGAATTAGCTTGTGATGTGGTTGAATCCTTATCCAGTGCCCGGGGGTGAGAGTGGTGTGGACTCTGGCCCAATGCCAGAAGGAAAAACTGGGAGTCTGGCCCAATGCCAGAAGGAGAATGAGGTGCAGTCCGGTCCAATGCCAGAGGGAGAATGGGGTGGAGTCCAGTCCAATGCCAGAATGCCAGAGGGAATAAAACTGATGCTGAATCCTGGTCCAATGCCAGGAGGTGAGAGTGATGTGAGTCCAACCTCTTTCTTTTGGTCTGCACAGTCGAATTAGTAATGAAGAGTACCTGAAACAGGCTTTCAAACATAAGCATTAATGGTCTGCTATTTTATGATTTTTTCAAAACTCAGTTTCTCGGTTCAATGTTATTGGTTAACTTCTCCATAGCTTGTATGTTTCTCTTATCAACTTCTGCACACTCTGAATTTTGCAGGGAGTTGTATTTCGGTTAGCTAACTTAACTCCCAGAGTGCTTTTATTCTCTTATTTTTCTGTGTATTTAATTCACTGGTTTTCTGTTCTGTTTTCAAGATCTTATTTATTTATCTCTTTCTTCTGTTTCTTACTTTCACTTACAGCTTAAATACTACTTTTCTTTCAACCCCTTACACTTAATTTTTTTTTTTTTCTTACACCATTCTTCTACACAATACTCTCCCCTCTAAGGAGATGTGGTAAAACTTGTAATGCACAATCTACATTACCTCTATTCTAATTCATCTATATTCACTGTCTTTTATTTCTCATTCACTATTACACATTCCTTCGCACCCTCAAGACACAAACTGGATCATTATTGCTAGAAAATCACGGGTCCCTGTAGCCCCCCCTCACCTTGGGGTAGGCCCACAGGTCTCAGTATCTCTGGGCCTCCTGGAAGGGCCCTGACTCTGGTTGCCTCTGGTGCACATTCACCTGTGAGGCTGTCTGTGTGTCACTCACACTCTTACAGCTACGGCTCCCTCACACATCTGGGGAGCACTAGTCTGGTTTGCAGGTCACACACACACACATTTCAGCCACAGCCCCCACCCGCCTAGGGGACACAAGCCTGGTTTGCAGGTCACACACACACTTCCACTGCCCCCTTCCCACCTGCCCAGGAAGTTGAGGCTGACTTTGTAACTCACTCTCACACACAACAAGAAAACAATAAGGTACCTTTTATTTTCACATTACTTATTACATATTTAGTGTTACTGGCCAGTTTTGGTGCTATTGGATATCCTTTCTACCTAGCTGTTTTTGTCTAACTTCAGATGTTTTTTCACTGTACTATACTTTTCAGTACTTTGTTGAGACAGGACTTATCTGTTCCTGTATCTACTCAAAAATTCTAATTCTTCATTTAGGGGTCCCACCTCAAAGTTTACCAAGGGCTCTTCTAGATGTTGCATCGGGTCCCCTAAAGGGTAAAGCCTCTGACCCTGTAATCGTCACCTCTAAGGATCTTCCCTAAATTATCTTGTTCCCTGGCTACTGCCGCATCTGAGACTGAGCTTTCTACAAAACCTCCTGACGTGTCCTGCCTTTCCACAGTAATAGCAATGTCGTTCTCTCAAACGGACTTGAGGTCTCTCCATCCCTCTTGTACCTGACAGTACTGACCTATCCTTGCCTCCTCCTGGTGGTGGACCTGCTCACCCCACACTTTCTCTAGCTACAGCAACGATGATCCTAGCCTTGGCCTTTGCTTTTTCTTCGTCCCTCCTTAAATGCACCTTCAATGTTTCTCTCAATAACTCATTGATATCCTTCTCTTGCCAATCTTCAATCTTTTCCAGTTTTCTCCATACATCTGGCCAAGATTTGGTAACAAATTGGACTTTTGGTAGCATGTGTCCTTCTGGGGTGTCTGGGTCTATTCTAGAGTACAACTTGAAGTTCCGCTTTAGGCGATTATGACAAGCTGCAGGAGCTTCATCCTTCTCTTGTGCACTAAAAATGCCAATTGGGTGTTAGTTCCTTTGGGAACTGACTCTTTGATCCCCCGTATTATCAAAGACCTGTATACCATCATGGCCTTCCTCCCCTCTTCCTGGTTAGGGTTCCAGCTGGGATCCGTTAGTGGCAATTTCTGTTCATCTGTTGGTACCTGGGGTCCTGGACTGTTATCTTCCTCCCAAATTCTTATGCCAGCCGCCCTAATCATCTGGACCTCTTCTGGGGAAAATAATATACTCAGGATGGAATTCATCTCCCCTCAAGTGTAGATAATTGGACCTAAAACTTGATCCACTTGGTTGGCTATGCCCACTGGGTCCTCAACTAAATACCCCAACTCTTTCTTGAATCCTCTCACCTCAGAAGCAGTTAGGGGAGCATTCACAAAGCCAACCCCTCCCGCTACTCCTCCCATAGGAACTTCTCTGAGGGGAAAGAGTCTCTCTGCCTTGGAGGTCTTGGATCTGGTGCTACAGTATGGCCCATCTTCAGATGCCAAACTAGTTTGAGGGATATCTGGGTTACCCTGAACTTTCTGCACATCACCAGGTGTATTTGCTGATAGCTGTTTATCGGGTGAGGAGGCATTTGTGTCCCAACTAGGAGGAGGTAAAGTGACAGCAACAGGAGGGGGAGAAGAGCCTGAGTGGATATTAAGTGGAGCTGGAGAAGGGGTGGAGAATGCAGCAGGTGGAGTAGGCACTTGTGGTGGTGCAGAAGGAACTGGAGGAGCTGAAGGTGGTGAGGGAGTGGTTACTGGGGGAGATACTGGGTTTATCACAGGGGAAGCTGAAGAGGTAGGAGGAGGAATTTGAGCAGGTGGTAATGAGATGGCAGCCGGGGGAAGAACAGGACCTGGCATTTGAGGTGCTTGAAGAAGAGGATTATAAGGTGGAGGGGCAGAAGGAGGCAAATAATCCAGGGGGTCCCATCTTTTACTAGTCCTATCATCCCCTCCTTCATTTCCCTCTTTCTTCCTCTGTACCTTACAAATTCGCACCCCTTCATCCCCAATAGCGTTCGTTAACCAGCAAGATACATACAGTAATTGCTCCGGATCAGTATCTCCTCGAGCTGTCAGATAATGATTTTGTTGTTGGCACATCCACTTATCCTTTGTCCCACACCAAGGCCATCCTCCTTGCACCTCTAATTCCGGCCAGACTTCTACACAATAGTGAATCATTTTCACTTTATCTAATTGCTCTGTGGCCTCTATAGAATTCCATTTCTCTAACAGTTCTTCTAAAGGTCTATTGGGAGGTATATTCCTCAGTCTCTTGTCGGTCTTCTTACTATTACACCCTCCCATTTTTCAGATCTCAACAGTAAAAAATCCCAAAGGTGCCTCTACTGACAGGTAATTTCAAAAAAACCCTTTTGTTTGAGGAGCTTCAGCCTCCTCCAACGAACTTCAAATTTTTGCCTGATGGTCAGGACTTTATACTGAAACAACTGCCCAATCTCTTGATTGCCCAGCTTTCCTAACGTCAGAACTTACATCTATCAGGACTTGAACACACGAAACCTCAGCCTAAGAATCCAAGTCGCGCCTGACTCCCTCAGTCAGGAAAAACAACTGCCTGATTTTTAGTTTGCCTAACCTGCCAAGTTTTAGGCTTCACCTTATCAGGACTTAAAAACAAACCGCAGCCTCCTTTGCTTGGATTTGTGCCTGACGCCTTTGTCAGGACTTACTTTACCTGCAGGGCTTGTGAGCTTACCCGAATCCTTCTCGGGACTTACAATCTTACCTGAATCTTTCTCGGGACTTACAATCTGCCTGACTTCCCTCTGTCAGGACTTACTTTGGGTGCATACCACTCATACAACTATTCCCTCCACATGCCCGGTGAGGGGGGCCCTCTTTCCCCCTTAGGAGACGACTCACTCACGCTAATTCCACACACTTTCCCCCCTTTCTAGCCGGCCCCTTCGCAGGGGTATGGAAACGTGGTACTGAGGGGCTACTCTCACTCCGAAGGTCCGGCTACAGACCTTAGTCTCACTCACACACACATGCGCACATCTCCCACTCCTGCCACCGGATTTCTCACCAGTCCGGTGCTCCAGTGCTCCTCTGCGCCACTGGTCCTGAGGCGATCTCTCTGGTCCTGACAGCCAGATGTCCTGGAGGTCCAAGATGGCCAGTCCTGGTGTCCTCTTCTGGCGTGGCTATCCCGGAAGAGCACCCCAGCTGAAATAAACAGGGCAAGGAGACTTTTTCTCCTTTTAATGCCTTTATTAAAAGTGATCAGTTCAGGATTGGGCAGCTCGGACGAGTCTGCAGCTTCCTGTCGTCTCTCCCAGGGCGACTAGGAGGAGGAGGGTATTTGCAGCTTTGTCCACTAGGGGCAGAGCTGGAGGTTCGGTCCTCGTGGGAGCCTTTAGGGTGTGGTGACCCATTCCAATGTTGAATTGGTCCCCGTCTCGCCCCCTCCAAGATTCGGCGTGGGGCCTCTTGAACACAGGGTGAGGAACAATGAAGGTTTTCAGCCTGTCTGCAGGCCTAGCGCTCCGCTCCTCATATCCAGACATCACTCTAACTTCTCAACTCTGCATTGGCTCGTTGTTTTGGGGTTTTCTCAGTACATTTGGAGCAGTAGTCCCCCACAGCACGCTGGTCCTGGAGTCACTTTGCATAGTCCCCCCCCCCCCTCCCCCCACCGGTCTCTTCACTATTTTGGGGAAAAGTACAACTTAGCCTCGGGCAAGGCTCTGCTAATACAAAAGGAGCAATTAGCCACAATGACCTGTGATTACAATAACAAAACAAGCCAAACTTCAGCAGCAACAGTGATCTGGCTGATTTTTGTAAACTTTTCTCACAAAAATTTAGCAGAATTTTTGTTCTTAACACTGAGCCCCATGGAACCAAGGGACCATTGTGACACTGTGGGGTCCTGTGACACCAAGGGACCATTGTGACACTGTTGGGCCCTGTGACACTAAGGGACCATTGTGATACTGTGAGGCCTCATAGAATAAGCAAAGCATTGTGACACTGTGAGGCCTCATGGAACAAGTCAGACCATTGTGACCCTGGGGAGCCTCACAGAATCAAGAGGACCATTGTGATACTGTGGGGCCTCATGAAACCAAGAGGCCTTTGTGACACTGCAGGGCTGCATGGAACCAAAGGCCCATTGTGACATTGCAGGGCCTTGTGTCATCAGGGGTCCGTTGTGAAACTGTGGAGCCAAAGGAGACTATTGTGGACCAAAGCTCCAGGGTGACACAGAGGGGTCTCCAGTCATCAATGGTCCATTGTGACACTGCAGGGCTTTATGAAACCTAGGGGCCATTGTGACATTATGGGACCCCATCGAAACTAGGGACAAGTGTGACAATGCAGGTCTTCTTGTAATTGAGTGCACCATTATGACACTGCAGGGTATGAATCCAAGGCACCATTGTGACTATGGGGGATCATAAAACCAAGGGGACACAGAACAAGTCTGGCTGATTTAACACCCCATGGACTGCCTGACTTGTCTACCTGATCTTGGCATGTTGAGAGTCACTTCTCATCTGCCTAAACACTGGGGCTCCATGCTTTCCTTCCCAATGGAAAAGAACTGTCCTTCTCCAGGAACCCATGGGCAGAACTGGGATATCACCTCAAAATTCCTTATGTGTAGGGATTGTTCCCATAGGAATATTGCCAGGACAAGTCTGGCTGGCAGTGGTTTCACAAGAGTCACTTCCCATTTGTCCCCAAAACATTGGGGAAGGCTCCGTACTTTCCTTCCTATGGGAAAGAGCTGTTCTGCTTCTCCACGCACACATGGCTGAGATTGGGGTTTCACCTCAAAAATTCCCTAAATCCAAAGTCTGCTCCCAGACAAAATCTGCCATTCCTAACAAGTCTGCCTGGCCTTGGTCTAGTGAGGCTCTCGCCTGCCTTGCAAACACTGGAGCTCTGTGCTTTCCTTCCTATGGAAAAGAACTGTCCTTTTCATCTAGGTGCCCATGGCCAGAACTGGGGTTACACTTCCAACATTCCCTATTGTGACAGACTGGAGGAGATTGTTGGGTCTAAACATTTTGTGTGGGGGGGAGGAAGGGGCAGGTCCAGCCTTGCCCTGCCCTGGGACCCCAATCCCCCCAGAGCCTCTATCCCAGCCCAACAGTGTCTGCCAGTCCCTGGCACAGCACAGGCAATGCTCCACAGCCACCTCTGCAGCCCCAGTCCAGCTCCTGAGGGACCAAATGAGCCCAAGCCCCACCTGGGGGAAGGGCCCAGGAAGACCAAGGGGTATTTAAGGCTGACCACAAGGCAAGCACACATCTTGACCCTACCTCCTCTTGGAATTTCCACCTGAACAGTGCTGGAATCCAGGAGTTGGTAGCTGTGTATGTCCTTCTCTAAATCTTTCTGTGTCTTCTTCTTATAACCTCTTCTTGCAAATTTTGAGTAACTTTAAATTGAACAAGCTACGAGTTTGTGAAGTTAAATGGGCCAAGTTAATGCTTTGAGAAGTGTTTTGTGTTGATTGAATGTCATATTAAACCATTTGCCAAAGTTTCTCTTTGTTTCTAAAGGTGCCACTAAAGGCAGTTTGGTTGTTTTGACCTCTTGATGATCTCGTCAGTATTTTTCCAGTGAGTCTAACTCAGAGGACACAAACAATTGTAATTCCTTTTAAATGTCTCCTTGAGTGAGTTGTTTGGGGGATATGGGTCAGGGCTTGTCTGTCCTGCTTGGCATAGCCCAGACAGGGCTTTCCCAGCCACATTCCACACTCCATTTCCCAGCTGGAGCCGCTGCTGCCTCTGAGTTGTGCTGCCCCAGCCACAGAGATGCTCTCCTTGTCTGCCCATTCCCCCACGGTCTCTGGGCAGGCATGGCCTCAGTGGGGCTGCTGACATCCTCAGCAACTTGGAGGCTGCTGCTGAATTTTCCTGCTCCAGAGGCTTGTTCAGCCTTCAGCTCTTGAGTGCAGGAATTCAGTGTCCCAGGGCTCATTAACATTCACAACACCTTAACAAGCCAAGCCTCTGGGGGTAATTTGATTTTAATTTTCAAATTGTTGGTGGTTAGGTAGATCTCAGTAGTGATTCAAAGTGAATACATGATATTTAAAAAGACGGTGAGAGAAGATTTTTTTAGATCCTGTTTTGTTTTCCTGTTAATTTATTGATATGTGCAATCTCCAGCTGAACCTGAATCCAAGGACCTCCTCATGCCAGTTTGAATAGATATGAAAATCAAGACCCTTCATGGCTGACAATCAATCAGACTCTGTCCCTACCCCCACCCCACCATTTCCCCCATCCAAGCCCTGGCACTCAGAGCAGCCTTGTGCAAATCTGAGCTCCCTCCAGCCCAGGCTGCACCTGCAGCTTTCAGCTCCTTGGCTCCAACTCCCACCTGCTTTCCTTGGAGAACGACATGCCCGAGACAAAGAGGGATGTTCATTTCTTGTCAGCCAACAAAGCTGTTGAAGTGAGGGGAGAACGACCATCCTGTGATGCATCGAACTCGATTTATTGATCGATCAGTCAGCTTAAATAATAGTGTTAACGAACTTCATGCATATTCCGAAATACAGGTTTATGATAGGCTAACAGAGAAAACTCTAACCACACCTTTTGTTTTACTACACCGTTGATTGTTTACACAAAACAAAACCAGTGTTCTCACTGTGATACGAACGGTTCCCAAAACTTCCACATCTGTCCTCAGGGTGCCATCTTTTCCCAGAGAGAGTGTTACACTTGTTATGAGAAGACTGCCTGAGAACTTTATTGTTTATACAATGATGCCTGAAAGAGTCTAATTGTTTATAGAAGTCAGGCTGGGAACTGCTTCACAGCTACCTGTTACTTTTCTCTCAGTTTCATGGCTTCATGGCCTTTTTCTTCAAGCCATGCCTGAACTAAACTCTCCCCACAAAGCCAAGGGAAGGCGCTGCTCCATCAAATGCAAAAGTCATTTCTCTGCTGGATATTAAATCCACTTTCCACAGCAGACAGTCTCAGAGCAATGGAAAACACCTTCTGTGCCCAGGACTGGTCCCAAGGTCCCCCCAAACCCTTCCTGCCCCAATTCTGCCCAGATTTGCTCTTTGCACACACGAGTCCCAGGCTGAAGTCAAGAGGTCCCTCCATGACCAGAGGCAGGAAAACAGAGAAAGGGGATGAAGATCTCTCCTGTGCAGAGCCAGGGTCCGAGTGCCCCTGCAGTGGGAACCACAACTCATCAGGTTTGTGTCCTTTGGGGTCAGGGCCTGGTGACACTCAGAGGCACAGAAAGGTTTCTTGCCAACAAACACAAGCTGAACATTTGAGCAGTTTAATAACCATCACAGCTCTTCCATCAGCTCTCTGTGATGTCCCAGCAGCATCTGACATGTCCCCCATCCCCAAGGGATTTCTGTACATGAGCAGTTTTAGACAAAGACATAACGTAATTCTCTGATAGATAAAAACACAGTTAAAATTATATTTATTATATATTTATTTGAACTTCAGAAATATTGGGCAATTTCTTCCCGCTCAAAGCATGAAGCCAGTCAGTTGAGAGGCACTTGAATGACCAGAGAGCATTTAGAGGAGGAAATGAGAGAGCAGTAGCAGTACATAGAT
This sequence comes from Melospiza melodia melodia, assembly GCF_035770615.1. NCBI lineage: Eukaryota > Metazoa > Chordata > Aves > Passeriformes > Passerellidae > Melospiza > Melospiza melodia. Next base: position 2,187,122 of record NW_026948800.1, read on the forward strand.
CCACCTACTGTAAAAGAAGAGAAGTCGTTAGACATTGCCATTTCAACAGAAGAGCTGAAAACACCTGAAGGAAAAGGAAGTAATAAACAGAATATTGGTGACACCAGTCAAAGGGAAGGTCAGTATTTCTCTTCCTGCCATCAGTATACCTCCAGGAAATTCCTGTTTCTGGTGGGAAAATTGTGCCATTTCTTAAAAGTACTCAAATGATCCCGATAATAAAGATTTGCTGTTATATTATGAAACTAACATGTATTAACACCTTTGCCCCTTTTCCAGGCAGGCATCAGTTGTGTGCCCATGAACAGGCAATGCCACTTGTGCCCTGAGGTGCCAAGCTGGGATTGGATCTCTCCGAGAGCACCTGAGGGAGAGCAGAGCACCTTGCAAGCTGCAGGTCCTGTACAGCCCCGCAGGGCTCCTGGCCCATCAACATCTGCTCTGCTCCAGTCTGAAACAGGGCCCAGAATGGTGCCGGGATCATCAGAGAGCTGAGGTGTGTGCTGGAATTCAATGCCCTCCCCATCCACAGCAGCCCTGCATTTCCCTCCTGCAGCCTTGTTCTCCAGCACAGCCATGGAGACTCTTTGGGCTCTGGACTGTTCCTGCAGCCCCCAAGGGCAGCTGAGCTCTGCCTTTGGCACAGTCAGGCCAGGCCAGCACAGGCCATGCTCAGCAATTGCTTGTGTGTGTCTGGCCTTGCTGTCAGCCCTGGCAGCGGCTGCGTGGCCCCTTTGTGGCCCTGTGCAGGCCCAGCCATGGTGGCCCAGCCCCTGTGCAGGCCCAGCCCAGGCCAGGAGCATTGCGGCTGGGAATGGCCCCTGTGCCGTGGTGCCCACAGCAGCCTTGGGGCTCTGTGCCCCATGGCCTCCCTGCTGGGCAGCCTCTGCCAGCTCCTGCAGAGCCCGTGGCACCTGTGGGGCTGCACAGAGAGCCCTGCCCCAGGCTGTGCCAGCCTCTGGGCCAACAGAGAGGCAGCCAGGGCTGGCCATGGCTGGGAACAGGCCCTGAGCCACGCAGGAGGATGGGGCTGGGCCACAGCCAAACTCAGCCCAGGCCAAAGCTGGGCTCAGCAGCCAGGGCTGCCAACATATGGGCACAGAGGCTGGCACTGACAAATGTCCTGGGCCCCCTCCCTGCTCTGTCCATGCCACCAAGGGCACAGAGCAGCCTCCTCTCTGGGCCACTTGCCTGCTTGCAATGCCTTGTACAGGTGCTGGCCCTGCCCCACAAGGCCTGGCCTGAGTCCTGCCCCTGCTCGCTCAGCCAGGCTGAGATGGACTCTGATGGTTTCTGGGCCAGGCTTTCGGAGCCCAGCTCCCTGCAAGCTCTGCCAGCTGCCCTGAGCTCTGGGCAGCACCAAGGGCCTCTTCCCAGCCCAGCCAAGCCGGCTCTGGCCCCACAGCTGTGCTCAGGCCAGGTTGCTCTGGCCACTGCCCCACGGCCTCAGCCCCTGGCAAGGGCACAGCAGCAGCTGCAGTGCCACAGGACTCAGCCCCAGCCATGGGGGAAGGTGCTCGGCCAAGGCTGGTCATTCAAAGGAGGCTCCCTTGCTGCCCTGCTCCCCTCGGGCTGAGGGGCTGAGAGCTCTGCAGCCCCTGCTGCCATCCCATCTGCCCAGGGCAGCACAAGAGCCGTGGCCTTGGGGCCCTCAAGAGCTGCTCCTGCTCCAGGCCCAGGGCTCATGCCAAAGCTGGGGCAGGCACAAAGCTGTGCCCATTTCTGTTCATTGCTGCTCGCATGGGGATGGATCCTCAGCCTCTTGGAGGTTGCTGCTGAATTTTCTTACTCCAGAGGCCTCTTCTTTGCTGAGCTTTCCTGTTCAGGAATTCAGTGACAAAAGCTCATAAATATTTGTTCAAAACACCCAAACAAGAAAAGGCCCTGGGAATATCTTAAATGTTCAATTCCTCTGTGGTTACGTAGAAAGATTTCAGAAATGTTTTCAAAGTGAATATACTTTTTTGAAAACAATGCAGATGTTCCACTGCCACATTTTCTGAAAAATCACTTTGTCAGGATTTCTTCCCCTGGGAAGCTGAGATGTATCAGAAAAGAACGAAAACAATAATTATCTGATTGCTTCTCGGTGTTTGATACTTTGGAATATGGTCTGGAGATTGTTTACCAACAGTTGCATGTTTGATTGGTTTCCTGTTAATTGTTTTTACTTAATGACCAATCACCATCAGATGTTTCAGACTCTAAGGAGTCAGTCACGAGTTTTTCAGTAACATATGATATGATATGATATGATATGATATGATATGATATGATATGATATGATATGATATGATATGATATATAATATAATATAATATAATATAATATAATATAATATAATATAATATAATATAATATAATATAATATAATATAATATAATATAATATAATATAATATAATATAATATAATATAATATAATATAATATAATATAATATAATATAATATAATATAATATAATATAATATAATATAATATAATATAATATCAGCCTTCTGAGAACATGGAGTCAGATTCTCATCCCTCACCTCCTCCTTGGGACCCTCACAAACTCAACATAGACCGAACTGTTTTGTCCTGCTTTTGTTTCCTGTTTATAGATTGATATCAGCAACGTCCAAATTATATTTATCCCCAGCATTTTCAAATGCAGTCTGAAAAGATATGAAAATCAAGGCCCTCTAACTGGCTGTCAAACAATATCACTTTGTTCCCCTTCCCCACCATTTCCCTCCAACCCCTGGCACTCCTATGGATCAGGAATGGTGTGGCCAGCAGCACCAGGGCAGTGATTCTTTCCCTGTGCTCAGCACAGGTTGGGTAGCGTCTCGAGTGCTGTGTCCAGTTCTGGGCTCCCAATTTAGGAAGGACATGGAGGGGCTGGAGTGTGTCCAGAGAAGGGCAACAAGGCTGGGGAGGGGTCTGGAGCAGAAATCCTGTGAGGAGTAGCTGAGGGAGCTGGGGTTGTTTATCCTGGAGAAGAGGTGGCTTAGGGAAGACCTCATCACTCTCTACACCTCCCTGACAGGAGGGTGCAGCCAGGTAGTGGTCGGGCTCTTTTTCCAGGGACCATTGACAGGACAAGAGGACACAGCCTTCATCTGCACCAGGAGATGTTTAGGCTGGACATAAGGAAATATTCTTCACACGAAGGGTGATTGGGCATTGGAATGAGCTGCCCAGGGAGATGGGTGAGTCACCATCCCTAGAAGTGTTTAAGGAAAGACTGGATGTGGCACTCAGTGCCATGGTCTGGGTGACAAGGTGGTGTTGGGTCCCAGGTTGGACTTGATGCTCTCCAAGGTCTTTTCCAGCCTGGTGGAAAGCCTGGATGATTGTGGCACTGCAGGGCCCTGGGGAAGCAAGGGGCCATTGTGACACTGCAGGGCCTAGTGGCACTAAGAGGACCATGGTGACACTGTGTAAGACATGGCAGCACAGAGCCAAGGGGCCATTGTGACACTGTGGGGCTGAATGGAAGCAAGGAGTCCATGGTGACAGTCTGGGTCCTGCTGCAACCACTGAGGCCACTGTGACACTGTGGGGCCTTGTGGAACCAAGGGGCCATTGTGCCACTGCGGAACCAAGGAGACCCTTGGGAGAGCCTGGGGACAGTGGAATCAAGGGGCCATTGCTCCATTGCAAGGACTCTGGGAACTGAGGGAACAATTGTGACACTGTGGTGCCCCATGGAACCAAGGCTCCCTGGTGACACTGTCGGATCTTGTGTCACCAGGGCTGCATTGTGACACTGCAGCACCAAGGAATTCATTGTGGTAATCTGAGGCCTCATGGAACCACAGAAGCCACTGTGACCCTGCAGGGCCTTGTGGGACCATGCAGAGCATTGTGACAGAGCAGGACCTGGTGTCATGATGGGGCCATTGTGACACTGAAGGGCCCCATGGAACCAAAGGGCCAGTGCTGCTCCTCAGGGACTCCTGGAATGAAGAAAACATGTTTGACACCATGGTGGCCCTTGGGACCAAGAGGCCATTGTGACACTGTGGAACCAAGGAGAGCATTGCTGCACTGCCAGACCTCACGGAATCAAGGATTCACTGTGACACTGCAGGGCCTTGGGGCACCAAGGGGCCATTGTGACACTGCAGGGCCCAAGGATCCCAGGGACTTTGTGACACCCAGGGGTCCCATGGAACCAAACGGACATTGTGACACTGGGAGGCCTCATGCAATCATGGAGACAATTGGGACACTCTGGGGCCTCATGGAACCATGGTGACACCAAGTTGGCTGGGAGTGTTGATCTGCTAGAGGGTAGGAGGGCCCTGCACAGGGCCCTGGGCAGGCTGGATCCAGGGCCCAAATCCAACAAGGTTTAACAAGTCCAAGTGCTGGGTCCTGCACTTTGGCCACAACAACCCCTGCAGCACTACAGGCTGGGGACAGAGTGGCTGGACAGAGGCCATGCAGAAAGGGACCTGCAGGGACTGAAGCACAGCAGGCTGGACATGAGGTAGCAGTGTGCCCAGGTGGACAAGGAGGCCAATGGCTCCTGGCCTGGATCTGGAATGGTGTGGCCAGCAGGAGAAGAGCTTCTAGTGTGCCAGCACTGATCTGCCCTGCAGCTCTGCACATGGACATTGCTGCTGCAGCTTCAGAGAAGGGAACACAAGGGGATCTCTGGAAAAAACTTTGCTGGGAGATCCTTTAGTTCTTTTAAAGTCACCAAAAGCCCCTCACAGACACATTCTGTAGCCACAGGGAAGATTGAGAGAAACAAAATGAGAAAAGGCAAAACCAATGGCTTATTTTTGTGGACAATATTAAAAAACTGAAACATGGGGTAAAAAAGAACAAATCCACAACCAAACCCAAAAGAATTACCAAAGCTGATTTATATTACCTGGCCTGTCCCTGCTGCAGCCCCGGCACTGCCACCCCCAGGGCTGTGCCCGGCCCCGAGAGCACTCAGGCCCTACAGCAACACCAGGGCCACCAGGGCAGCGGGGCAGGGCCACGACAGCAGCACTGGCAGCACCAAGTGCTGCTGCTGCTGGGCACAGCTGCTGGGCCAGCACTGCTCTGCCCCTAGCTCTACACACAGACATTGATGCTGCAGCTCCAGAAAAGGCAACAAAAGGACATCTCTGCAGAAAACTCCGCTGGGAGATACTTTAAAACTCTGCTGGGAGATGCTTTTGTTCCTTTAAAGCCACCAAGAGCACAGCTCCTCATTGACACAGTCTGTGGCCACAGGGAAGGTGGAGAGAAACACAATGAGAAATGGCACAAACAATGATATTTTTTTATGGACATTATGAAAAAAGTTAAACCAAAAACAAGACCTTCAAAGATGAAATCAAAAAGAAGTATGAAAGATTACTTTTATTGTATGTGATTTGCAAACCCTGGCCAGCAGTTTAATGCTTCTGAAACCATCCAGTCATCACTCTCCACACTGCAGCCTTGAGCTCCTGGTTCCTCAGGCTGTAGATGAGGGGGTTCAGGGCTGGAGGCACCACCGAGTACAGAATTGACAGGACCAGATCTAGGGATGGGGAGGAGATGGAGGGGGGTTTCAGGTGTGAAAATGTGCCAGTGCTGATAAACAAGGAGACCACGGCCAGGTGAGGGAGGCAGGTGGAAAAGGCTTTGTGCTGTCCCTGCTCAGAGGGGATCCTCAGCACAGCCCTGAAGATCTGCACATAGGAGAAAATGACAAAAAGAAAACAAACAAATAGCAAACAGGCACTAACAGCAATTAGCCCATGTTCCCTGAGGTAGGAATTTGAGCAGGAGAGCTTGAGGATCTGTGGGATTTCACAGAAGAACTGGCCCAAGACATTGCCATGGCACAGGGGCAGGGAAAATGTATTGGCTGTGTGCAGCAGTGAATAGAGAAAGCCACTGGCCCAGGCAGCTGCTGCCATGTGGGCACAAGCTCTGCTGCCCAGGAGGGTCCCGTAGTGCAGGGGTTTGCAGATGGACACGTAGCGGTCGTAGCACATGATGGTCAGGAGGAAAAACTCTGTAGTCGCGCAGAAAACAAAAAAGAAGACTTGTGCAGCACATCCAGTGTAGGAGATGTTCCTGGTGTCCCAGAGGGAATTGTGCATGGCTTTGGGGACAGTGGTGTAGATGGAGCCCAGGTCGGTTAGGGCCAGGTTGAGCAGGAAGAAGAACATGGGCGTGTGCAGGTGGTGGCCGCAGGCTACGGCGCTGATGATGAGGCCGTTGCCCAGGAGGGCAGCCAGGGAGATGCCCAGCAAGAGGCAGAAGTGCAGGAGCTGCAGCTGCCGCGTGTCTGCCAATGCCAGCAGGAGGAAGTGGCTGATGGAGCTGCTGTTGGACATTTGTGTTGCCTTAGCTAGGGGATCTGTAAAAAAAGTAATCATGGAATAGTTGTGTTTGGAGAGGACTTTAAACATCCCAGTACAGCTTGGGGGCACTTTTCCCCTGCCTGCCCAGGGCTCTGCTGCCTGGAGCTGTTCCTGCCAGCAGCTGCTTCCCTGTGCCCAGGGCTGGGCCCTGCCAGTGCTGCCAGAGCCCAGCCCAGCCCTGTGGGCTCAGCTCTGCCTTGCAGACCCCTCCCAGCCCTGGCACTGCCCAGGGGCAGCTCTGGCTCTTCAAGCTCTGATGGTAAAGTCAGAGCAACCCTGAGGAGGCTGGAAATGTGACACTGATGCTGCCTCCAAGGGGTCCTGTGGTGATTCGTGTCACAGCCTGGTTTTTTTAGGTTTAAGAGAAAATTTTTTTTTTTTTTTGCTCCACCTGAATTGGAAAATGAATATCTATGTGGAATTTCCCATTCAGGCAACCTAGAGCAGTAAGCTAAAAAAGCATGATTTTCCTTTTTATGAAGCCCCTGGCCTTGTTGTGCTCCCTGCATAATGAACTTAGAAATATTGTGCAGTTAAATGCCATGCTGGGAGCAGTCCTGAACAATGCAGCATCCTCTCCACACAAGGACAACACTTCCAAGCCTTACCGGCTGTCTTCCCCAACCCAGACCTTGTCCCCCAGTACTGGGAGCAGCTGCCAGGGCTGGCTGAGAGCTGTCCCTGGCAGGCAGCAGAGTCCCAGCCCCAGCCCAGCACCCTGGGCTGCAGGACCCTGCTCTGCAGGACAGCCCCGGGCACCCCTGGCTGCTCTGCACAAGAGACAATCAGAGAATGTACTCACAGCGTCTGTAGGGATGTTGGGATGTTCCAGCTTTTAGAAATCACTCCAGGAGCTGCAGCTGCACTGTCCTGCAGCCAGAGGTTCCTGTGCCAAGGGCTGGCAGTGATTCTGCCCCAGGCACTTCTCAGCACCTTCCCAGCCCTGACTGATTGAAGCTCTCTGTGCCTCTGTGCTGTGCCTGGGGTGGCTGCAGGCAGTGCCTCAGCCCTGCTGGGCTGGCAGAAGAGCTGCTCATCAAGAGAAATGTGCTTTTGAAGCTCTTCCTGGTTACCAGGAGCTGCGTCTGTTCCCAGAGCCCAGCCCAGCTCAGCAGCACAGACAAAGCACAAGGACGTTAATGAGCCTCTGGGGCTTTGTGCTCAGGCCCTGAACATCAGTCCCTGAGAGGACTGAAGAAACCTCTCCAGAACTCCAAGGCAGAATCCAACTCCAAACTTTCTTGTACTTTTAATGGGTCCCACTGAGGGACATGACAGAGAAAGTGCCCCCAGGCCCCAGGCAGAGCAGAGAACTGGAGGCAGTGATGACAAGTGGGGACAAAGAGAAGCCAAGTCTTGGTGCCCTGGGGCACAGCAGGCTCTGTGCCACCAAGGGCTGTGAGGAGACACCTTGTCCTGAGGCCCAGGGGCCTCCTGGCACAGCCCTAGCCAGGCTGGGCACCGTCACCCCCTTGTCTTGCCCTCATCATCCCCCCTAGCCCACATCCCAGTGGCCTCAAGGATCTGCTGGAGGGAGTCTCTGGGGAGCCTTGCTCAGCAATGGCCCTGGGGGCTCCTTAACACTCCTATGGCTTTTCAAAGGACTTTGGGTTTGGCTTTTGCTTTGGAGTCTCTGAGAGGTTTGTGCAATCACATCATCCAATTATCTCCTTTAATTAGTCCCTTGAGATTCTTTGTCAGTAGCAACATTCAGTAGGATGCATTAATAGTTCAAGGTACTTCAGTTCTTTAGGGTACTTGTTTCCCTTTTGATGCAGACTCTGTGAGAGTTTTGTGCAATCATGGCCCCAATTATCTGCTTTAATGAGTCCCTTGAAATCTTTGTATTAATAGTCAGTGGGGCTCATTAATGCTTTAATATACTCAAGGTTTTTAAGGTACTTAGAATTTTTCTTCCTACACTCTGAATCTCGGAGAGGTTTTTGTGCCATCCTGGCCTCCAATTCTCTCCTGCAGGAGTCCATGAAGAGCCTGTGTTTGGGATGGACCTCAGTGGGACCCATTCATGCTTTGAGACACTTCTGCATTTTCCTCTGACTTTGACTCTTGGAAAGGTTTCTGCAATCTCCTCTCAGTACCTGAACTTCCAGAGCCCAACTCTAAATGCACCACAAGGCTTATTAGGATCAGGCAAGTCCTGACAAACCATGGCTCTGCCTTGGTTTCCCTCTGCTCCAATGGAGTTCATTAGGAAGATTTTCCTTTTACAGTTAGGGAGAAATATTTCAAAATGCTTCTAAGAAACATGTAATCCTCTTTTAAAGAGTGTATTTTATTACTGTTCTCTTTGGAGAAGAGCTGATTGCATCATTCCGTGATTGATATTGATGTAGGGCCACTCCTAAGGAGGTCTGGCCAGATCAGAGAAGTTGTTTACCTTGAGAGCTGATCCATTGTTTACAACCTTGCTCCACATTCCCCAACCCCACGTGAGAAACGACTTTTACTTTCAAAAATTGAAATGCTTTATTAAAACCTTGTGAAAATACGACGGAAGACTGAATAAAGGAAAGAATACAACACCAAGGGCAAAGAATTCAGTCACTGTGTGCTCATCCACAAAATGGATGTTCTGTCTTTTATACTTCTGCCCCCTCCCAAAGTCTTGTCAATCGACTCCTTCTCTGTCCAGTGGTGGAGATCACTTTCTTACACCTTGATTGGAGGTCAGGTGCTGCCATAGTAACAAGCCAACCTACCCAAATGCCCCGACTACTGAGGCCATCCTGTGATAACGATGCAAGGGGGAGGGGAGGGATAACTATACATCTACAAAACTTCTCTTAACATATATTTAATATTCACCCCTTAGTTGTGAGAGTCAATTGTAGGATTACTCATCTATAACAAACCCCCTTTTCTTTTTCTAGAAGTCACTTGCTTGAAAAATTAGGTAAAAAATTTTCTCTCTCTCTTGAATGAGTGATACCAGCACCTGTTGATGTGGGCAAGGACAGTGGGAACAGCAGAAAAAATCTCAGGTTTTCCTTAGACACACTTATTTGGAATGGACAAAAGGGCATCACAAAGGTCCAGGAGGGCTTTGACTCCCATCTACTGTGCCTATGTGGCTGTTACCCATAGTCAGTGTATCTTAGGGGTCAGTACAGAGGCCAACTCAGTCCTGACCTCCAGTCCTTGTTGAATTAAAAGACAACAGGGGACAAAAAGACCTCTGAGGAATGACAGAGGTCTGGTATGGCCTTTTGTGCCAACCTTACCATGCCTACGGGGTTGCTGCTCGCAGCAGGGCTATGGAGCCTTCTTGGTAGCAAACAAAGGGGCCAACCAAGTCTTGCCATCCTTCCTTTGTCTTATTTTCTCAAAGAAGCTGTCCCATTACTTTTACAGTCCCTTGTGTACTTCTCCTCAACAGATGCTGGTAGTTCTCACCAATGAAAACAGGAAGACAGTTCTTGAGCTGGTTGGTGGAAGCTTGACTCCACTTCTTGGTGTGTTGGTGTTTTACTAGTTGTCTTTCAGTCTCTGCTTGAGAGTCAATCTTCTTTCACCCAGCCTGGATGTTATAGTCCACTCTTTGGGTTCTTCTAGTGGGCCTTTGCCTCTGTTGGCATGACTCCATCCCTACTCTGCAGTTCGCACGGCCGATTTGGTGGTGAGCAGTACCTGAAAGGGAACTTCCCACTGAGGAGTTAGAGGCTGATCTCTCCATGACTTAATCATCACCCAATCCCTGGGATTAATATTATGGATTCTGAAATCCAGGGTGGTAGTTTGAGGAATTGCCACTTTATGTCTTAGCCCTTCTAAGGTTTGTGCTACAGACATAACTTATTTCTTGGCATTGGTTTCCCTTTCCTGATAGGTGGCAACCTTCTAGGGTGAGGTCAGGAAGGGTAATCCAAACATAATTTCATGGGGTGACACCCCCAGATCTGACTGGGGTTGGGTTCTAATTCTTAATAAAGTCAAAGGGAGACATTTTGTCCATGACATTTGGGTCTCGATCATTAGCTTAGCTAGAGCTCTTTTAAGAGTTTGATTCATTCTCTCTACCAACCAGAACTCTGTGGATGCCATGGAGTGTGTAATTCCTATTTTACTGTCGGGGCCTGAAAAACTTTTTGCAATATTCTCGATATAACATGAGTTCCCCGGTCTGAATCAATCCTGTTTGCCATCGCATATTGGGGAATGATTAATTCTAGAAGTGTTTTACTCACAACATTGGCATTGGCTTTAGCAGTGGGTACCACTTCTACCCAGTGAGTCAAATGATCTACTATCTCTGGCAAAAACTTCAACCATTGAACCTGAGAAGCTCAGTAAAGTCTACTTGGATGCTTTGGAAGGGCCATAAGGCTAGTTCTCACCCTCCTCTGTGTGTTTTCCTCATGATTTTCCTATTCAGTTATTGACATATCACACATCGTTCAGTTACTTGCTTAGGTATCCTGAAAATTCCTATGCATCCCTAGTCACTTAGAAATTGATCACTTAGCACTTGTGTACCCCAATGTGTTGTTCCATGTATGCCTTCTAGCATTTTCTTGGCAAGGGGTTTATTCAACATTTGCCTCCCATCTGCTAATCTCCACTTCCCTTCATTATCTTTCTTGGCTCCTATTTTAAGGAGTTTTTCCTCTTCTGTCCCACTGAATAGGGGGACATTATGCATTTCTCTCATGGGGGTTAATACTATTATTAGTCCTTTTGTCCCTGATTCAGTTGCCTTTTTAGCTTCTAAATCGGCTAAATTGTTCCCATGTGTCTCTTGCGTCATCCTTTTTTGTTGCACTTTAACATATATCATGTCCAGGTTTAGAGCAAATTTAGAGAAGAATTCCCCAAAGGAGCTCCAGTGGGAAAAGCAGATCCAATCGGCCCCTCCCCCCAACTGGTCCGGGAGGAAAAAATACCTCCTCGGAGAAAGGTGGAAAAAAACTGGTTATTAAACAGTAAAACCAAAACAATATCAAACAATGAGACCCCTTGCCACTCTAAAAGAGATGACAAACTGAGAAAATCCTGTTCCTGGGTTGCAGCTCACTCAGTCTCTGATCAGTCCCTCCGGTGCTGGAATTGTCGCAGGCCAGGCCCGGCCCGGTGGGCCACAGCTGCAGCTGCCAGTGCTCTCCTGGGTGTTCAGTCCAGAGCAGTTTCAAGAGGTCCAAAGAAAAAGGAAAAAAAACAGTCCAGGGAACTTCTTTGCCTCAGCTAGCTAACACTAACTAAAAAGCCAAAGAAGAGCTCTGTCCCACTGTCTGTCCGCAGACAGCCACAGTCCAGCAGAGGAATGTGGGGGAGTGGAGTACAGTGCCTGAAAACAAACTGCGCGCTTCTTCTCTCCTCCCCTTCACTCTCTGGAACACTCTTAAAGGTACAAAACTTATTATTCAACATAAACAGAATGAGATGATTGGGGATCAAAGCATGATATAGTCAACCCAGGACATTCCACCCCTTATCCCCATATCATTTGCTTACAACTAAAACTAATATAAATTCTAACTCTACAAGTACATACATGATACATCCATTATATAGCTATACACAGACAATGGTAATAACATTCAGCAAACAGTGATATTTACACAGGTTTTATCCAACAATCAGATCTCCCTGAGGTACACATCATGTTCTTCCATCTTTTTGTATTATCCACCATGTGCAACCTGGTCCCTGAGCAAAAACAACCCCACGAATGGGTTTGTCTGTATTCGAGGCAGGATTAATCCAAACTGTCTTCCCTAACAAACCTCTGACATGTACCACTGGGACTTTGTCTCCATCTACTCTCTGCAAAGGCTCAGATTGGGCAGGGCCCACTTGGTTAGTAGAGCCTCTGATGTTAACTAACCAGGTGGCTTTAGCCAGATGCTGCTCTCAGTTTTTGAAAGATCCCCCACCTAATGCTTTCAGTGTGGTTTTTAACAGTCCGTTGTACCTCTCCACTTTGCCTGCAGCTGGTGCATGGTAGGGGATATGGTACACCCACTCAGTGCCATGTTCCCTAGCCCAGGTGTTGATAAGGCTGAAATGAGTCCCGTTGTGTGACTCAGTCCTCTCAGGGGTACCATGTCTCCACAGGACCTGCTTTTGAAAGCCCAGGATGGTGTTCAGGGCAGTAGCATGAGACACAGGGTAGGTTTCCAACCATCCAGTGGTGGCTTCCAGCATGGTCAGCACATAGCGCTTGCCCTGGAGTGTCTGGGGCAGTGTGATGTAGTCAATCTGCCAAGCCTCCCCATACTTGTACTTGGACCATCGCCCACCGTACCACAGGGGCTTCACTCGCTTGGCCTGCTTGATGGCAGCACATGTCTCACAGTCATGGATAACCTGAGAAATACTGTCCATGGTTAAATCTACCCCTCGGTCTCGTGCCCACTTATAGGTGGCATCTCTGCCCTGCTGGCCTGAGGCATCATGGGCCCATCGAGCTAGGAATAACTCTCCCTTATGTTCCCAATCTAGGTCTATTTTGGACACCCCTATCTTTGCAGCTTGGTCTACTTGCTCATTGTTTTGGTGCTCCTCATTGGCTCTACTCTTGGGTACATGGGCATCCACATGGTGGACTTTCACAGGCAGCTTCCCTGCCCTGGTAGCAATGTCTTTCCACTCTTCAGCAGCCCGAATTGGTTTTCCTCTGTGCTGCCAGTTGGCCTCTTTCCACCTCTCCAGCCATCCCCACAGAGCATTGGCTACCATCCGTGAATCAGTGTAGAGGTAGAGCTTTGGCCACTTCTCTTTCTCAGCAATGTCCAGGGCCAGTTGAACAGCTTTGAGTTCAGCAAGTTGGCTTGATCCACCTTTTCCTTCAGTGGCCTCTGCCACCTGTCGTGTGGGGCTCCATGCGGCTGCTTCCACTTCCGGTTCATTCCCACAATGCGGCACCAACCATCAGTAAAGAGAGCGTATCGTGTATCTTCTGCTGGCAGTTGGTTGTATGGAGGAGCTTCTTCAGCCCGTGTCACTTCTTGTTCCCCTTCATCAGCGAGACCAAAGTTTTCACCTTCCGGTCAGTTTGTAATTATTTCCAGAATCCCAGGGTGATTCAGTTTTCCAATACGGGCGCGCTGTGTGATAACAGCAATCCATTTGCTCCATGTAGCACTGGTGACATGGTGCGTAGAGGGAACATTTGCTTTAAACATCCACGCCAATACTGGTAGTCGGGGTGCCAGGAGTTGTGCTTCAGTACCTATTACCTCTGAGGCAGCCTGGACTCCTTCATAGGCAGCCAAGATTGCTTTCTCTGTTGGAGTATAGTTGGCTTCAGACCCTCTGTAGCTACAACTCCAAAATCCCAGTGGTCGGCTTTGAGTCTCCCCAGGCACCTTCTGCCAAAGGCTCCATGACAAGCCATGGTTCCCAGCTGCAGAGTAGAGCACATTCTTCACCTCTGGTCCTGTCCTGACTGGGCCAAGGGCTACTGCATGAGCAATCTCCTGCTTGATCTGTGCAAAGGCTTGTTGCTGCTCAGGGCCCCATGGAAACTGTTCTTCTTACGGGTGACCAGGTAGAGAGGGCTCACGATCCGACTGTATTCGGGAATACGCATCCTCCAAAAACCTATGGCGCCTAGGAAAGCTTGTGTCTCCTTCTTATTGTTGGGTGGAGACATTGCTGTGATCTTGTTGATGACATTGGTGGGAATCTGATGCCGTCCATCTTGCCACTTCACTCCCAGGAAATGGATCTCTTGAGCAGGTCCCTTGACTTTGCTCTTCTTGATGGTGAAGCCAGCTTTTAGGAGAATCTGGATGATTTTTTCCCCTTTCTCAAACACCTCTGCTGCTGTCTTCCCCCACACAATGATGTCATCAATATATTGCAGATGTTCTGGAGCCTCACCCTTTTCCAGTGCAGCCTCGATCAGTCCATGGCAGATGGTGGGGCTGTGCTTCCACCCCTGGGGCTGTCGGTTCCAGGTGTACTGCACGCCTCTCCAGGTGAAGGCAAACTGAGGCCTGCGTTCTGCTGCCAGGGGAATGGAGAAAAATGCATTGGCAATGTCTATAGTGGTGCACCACCTTGCTGCCTTGGACTCCAGCTCGTACTGGAGTTCCAGCATGTCCGGCACAGCAGCGCTCAGGGGTGGAGTCACTTCATTCAATGCACAATAGTCCACTGTCAATCTCCATTCTCCTTCAGATTTTCTCACAGGCAAAATGGGACTGTTGAAGGGTGAGTGGGTTTTGCTGACCACCCCTTGGCTCTCCGGCTCTCGGATCATTTTGTGCATGGGGATCACAGCATCTTGATTCGTTCGGTACTGTCGGCGGTGCACTGTTGAGGTGGCAATTGGCACTTGTTGCTCTTCCACCTTCAGGAGTCCTACTGCAGATGGGCTTTGTGACAGTCCAGGCAAGCTGCTCAACTGCTTGACACCCTCTGTCTCTACAGCAGCTATTCCAAATGCCCATCTGAGTCCCTTTGGGTCTTTGAAATACCCACTTCGAAGGCAGTCTATGCCCAAAATACATGGGGCCTCTGGGCCAGTCACAATAGGGTGTTTCTTCCACTCATTTCCAGTCAGGCTCACCTCAGCTTCCACCAAAGTAAAATCCTGTGATCCCCCTGTCACACCAGCAATAGAAATGGACTCTGTCCCCACATGTCTCAATGGGATTAATGTACATTGTGCACCAGTGTCAACCAAAGCTTTGTATTCTTGTAATTCAGATGTGCCAGGCCAATAATTCCACACAGCCCAAAAAACACAGTTTTCCCCAGCCTCTACCTGGCTAGAGGCAGGGCCCCTCTAAGCCTGGTTATCCTTTTTTCCCTGGGCATATGTCTTGGAGGTTCCTTCAAGGGGAGCAAAAATATTGTCATTATCATCATACGTGACAGTTCGGTTACTGGCCACTGGAGCTGCTTCCCTTTTGGAACTTCCTCTCTGAGTCTTCAGTTCACGCACCCGTTGTGCCAGAGCAGCGGTAGGTTTTCTATGCCATCTCCCCATGTCTTCTCCACAATCACGCAGGTAGAACCACAGCTCAGCTCATGGGATGTACCTTCTCTCACCATCTGGGGAACATCTGCATTGGGTACCAGAACCTCTGATCTGCACTGCCGAGATTTGGAGAAAGCCCTCTTTAATCTCCTCCCTCAGTTTCTTGTGACCCTCCTCCATCTTATCTTCTAATTTTTGCAGACATGTTTCCACTGCTGCAATTCTGGCATGTGTTGGGCCATTCACAGTGTCTGCATATGCTCCGAGCTTCTTTGCCATATCCAGCACAGTCTCCTCACCATCGTCCCGCTTCATTATGGCTAAAGCAGAAGCGTTTTCTCGTGGCCCAAGTCGTACAAGTTTTCTCCACATCACAGATGTGCATGGTACCAAGTCTGGATTTACAGTGTTTCCATCATCTGAGAAGACAATCTCAGCCACTGCCATTTCCCTCAAGTGTTGAATCCCTTGCTCTATGGTTTTCCACTGGGTTTGCTGCATATAGAGATTGTCTGCGCACAGGTATCTTTGTGCTACACTTCTAAGGACCCGTTCCCAGAGGCTGTGAGGGTTAGCCCCACTCATCATTCCTTGGTCGATGACAGGATCCTGTGACGGGGGTCCCAAATGCCTGGCTTCAGTGCCATCCAGAATTGTAGCCTCACCTGCAGCATCCCAGAAATGGACCAGCCAACTAATTATGGATTCATCAGGTCACCTGGTGTAATCCTTCCTTAGGCCACAAAGGTCCTTCAGGGAATAAGACTCAATATTTGTGTCTGATCTTTCACCTGCTCCTTTGACTCCTGATTTTACGTCAGGAGGCATCGAGGTTTCTTCTCCTGTATCACCATCATCATCCACTGGTCGATTAGTTTTTTCCATGCATTTCCCACTTCTAGTACTGGTAGCAACAGCCATGGGTTTAGATGCTGGCTTAGGCTCACTATCTGGTTTGGCTACAGCTTGAGTGACTGGGATATCTGATTTATCTCCCTGCCCCCCTGCCTCCGTCTGCTGCCCGACACTATCGAACAAAGTGTGATAAGCATAGGCCAGGGCCCAGCTTATTGCAATTAGCCTTTTCTCCTTAGAATCGTCATGGCACTTCTCTTTTAGGTATTTCCCCACTTCTGCTAAGTTCTGAATTTGGTCCCATGGAAAATCCCAGTCTACAGGATCAGAAAATTCCTTCAGGGTTTGGCCTATATTTTCCTATTCTCCACATCACTCAGGATTTTTCACGCTCCATCTGCTTCTGGGCCAGGGGTCTCGCCAGCTCCTCTGGATATCTCAGCCCTCATTCTAGAGAAGCTGCAGACCACATAGAGGAAGCTTACCCAATTAAATATCAGAAAGATGGTCTCTTTAACATTCAGGGGAAACTGAACATTCTCAAAAAGTGACATAACATATCCAAAGGAGAAGAAGGAAAGGGGAGGCTGGAAAGTCTCATTCTTGGCTCCTCCTCTAACAGACTGAGTGTAATTACTAATAAATTCCCAAAACCTACTACTGGAATTGGGATGCAGGGTAGGATGAAGAAACCATAAACTATACATATCGTAAACAGAGGCCAGTATCTTTGTAAACGCTTTATAAATCATTATCACCAAGGCCAGCACAACAGGTATTCCAATCTGTACCCCTTTACCATAAAAATTACTTGTTAAGGACAATAATCCTAGTGACCAGAAAGGTATTGAAACCTCAAAAAGGTCTAGAGCCCAGAGCCACACTAAGGCTTTCACAACCAGAGACATCAGGGGTTCAAGCAGCATGGCTACTAACTGCTTTAACAACAACAAACACACAATTAATAGGGCTTTTTTCCACCTTTTCCAGCCGCACGTTGGGTGCCAATTCAGGTATTTCTCTGGTGGGAAAAGCAGATCCAATCGGCCCCTCCCCCCAACTGGTCCGGGAGGGAAAAAATACCTCCTCGGAGAAAGGTGGAAAAAAACTGTTTATTAAACAGTAAACCCAAAACGATATCAAACAATGAGACCCCTTGCCACTCTAAAAGAGATGACAAACTGAGAAAACCCCGGGTTGAAGCTCAGCTCACTCAGTCTCTGATCAGTCCCTCCAGTGCTGGAATTGTCTCAGGCCAGGCCCGGCCCAGTGGGCCACAGGTGCAGCTGCCGGTGCTCTGCTGGTGTTCAGTCCAGAGCAGGTTTCAAGAGGTCCAAAGAAAAAGGAAAAAAAAAAAAGTCCAGGGAACTTCTCTGCCTCAGCTAGCTAACACTAACTAAAAAAGCAAAAGAAGAGCTTTGTCCTGCTGTCTGTCCGTCCGCAGACAACACAGTCAGGAGCAGGAATGTGGAGGAGGAGTGCAGTGTCTGAAAACAAACTGTGCACTTCTTCTCTCCCCCCCCTTCACTCTCTGAAACACTCTTAAAGGTACAAAACTTATTATTCAACATAAACAGAATGAGACAATTGGGTATAGAAGCATCATATAGTCAACCCAGGACACACAGCCACTCCCCCTGCAGGTTTAACTTACGCCAGACTTCCATACAATAGTGAATCATTTTTATTTTTTCTAAGCCTTTTGTGGCCTCCTGAGTGTCCCATTGATCTAGCATCTGTCCAAGAGGACTATCAGGGGGAATATTCTTCTCTTTTTTCTCATCTTCCCTTCCAAATCTTCTTCTTTTACTCAAACACTTTCCCATACTGACTCTAATTTGGTTCTTAACTGAAATCTTAAGGTGCCCCAATCCAAACGAAAACTACAGATGGGCAAAACAACACTTAATATTCTTTTACTGCTCAAGCAGTCATTCACTTTCACACTGGTAAGTATGGGGAATTTACTCACATACTC
The DNA here is from genome assembly GCF_035770615.1 of Melospiza melodia melodia. Classification (NCBI taxonomy): domain Eukaryota; kingdom Metazoa; phylum Chordata; class Aves; order Passeriformes; family Passerellidae; genus Melospiza; species Melospiza melodia. The sequence goes on from NW_026948800.1 coordinate 2,205,249, forward strand.
GGGAAAAGGAGGGGAACCTCACCCACACTCATGGGCTTGACCTTTCACTTCCCAGGGGTTAGGTCCCAACGGGGCTCCCTCTGGCCCCTCCCTTGTACCCCTAGGCTGGGTCTGGGATTAGGTCCCAATGGGGCTCCCTCTGGCCCCTCCCTTGCACCCCTCCTAACCAGGAGGGGGGGTCCTACCCCTTTTGGAGGCACCTCAACCACTGATTCCACTCACTTTCCCCCATTCCCGGCTGGCCCCCTCGGGGGAGTCCAGAAATGTAGTACTAGGGGTCCTCAGTGACGTTGGGGGTCCGAGCTGCCGGCCCCTGTCTCACTCACTCGCCACTCCCTCGCCTCCAACTCCCACCACCGGTTCTTCCCAGGTCCCAGCGCTCCTCTGCGTCGCCAGTCCCAGGCTGTCTTCCCAGGTCCGGCGTAGCCAGCTGTTCCCTGGAGGCCCAAAAGGGTAGGCGGCTCTCCTGTCCTCAGTCCTCTTCAGATGTGACTATCCTGGAGGAGTCCCCAAGCTGTGATAAATAGGGCCAGGGGAGCAGCTCCTTTAAAAAGGCCTTTATTAAAGACAGCTCTGGCTGGGGAACCCGAGGGGTTGCGCACACCGCCACTGCTCCCACTGGACGACGCTGAGGAGGAGGAGGAGTGCAGCTTTGTCTCTCGGCAGAGCTGGGGCTTCCACCCTCACGAGAGTCCTTAGGAAGGCAAATATTGGCTCACAGCCGAGGGGTATCTTCCAAGCTGGGCACTATCAAAATTATGGGGACAGGACGAAATCTGGCTCTGGCCAAGAGCGGGTGACTTAGTGTGGTTCTGATGGGCTAAAATCAAAGTTTGTGTGCTAGTTCATTGTTTTGAGAGGGTTCATAGAGTTCCCACAGCCTCTCATTTAAATTCAGTCCGGGTGCAAGTCCTCCTGGGAACAGGGGAGTAGGGGAAGTGGTTCCCGAGGGGAATGGATACAAATCCCAGGTGAGATGGAAAGGGGAACAAATGCAGAGTACAACGGGGAAAGATACAAATACAGGGTAAAATAGCAACATTGAACAGCAGCAACTAAAGGCAAGTCTTCAAATACTAACATTCAAAGTTTAACAAAAGACTAACAAGGGGTACAAATACAGAGTATGACGAGGAGAGATACAGATACAGGGTAAAACAGTAACAGTTAGCAACGGCAACTGAAGGCAAGTCCTAGAACTCTAACATTCAATGTTTAACAACAGACCAACACTTCAAATTAAGACCTTATCAACTTCATTAACATCAACTACCAATTACTACTGTGAAAAAGAGCTCTCATCCCCATGATTTCATTCCGCACAACTGCCACCTCCTCTGCCCATGCGTATCCCTGAGCTGCCTTTATCTCTTTTTTGATCTTCCTCTGTCCCGTCCCAATCCACTCCCGAGTTCTTTTAGAGACTCAAGGAGCAGCCCAGCACCATCCAGCCCCTCCTGAGTCCAACACGTCCTTTCCTCTGCCCCCGAGACCCCTGGCCATGCCCTCTAAACAACACCTCTGCAGGAGTAGCTGATGGCCCCTTCTTCTACTGCAATAAAGAGATGGAGCTGACACCCAGTGTCCGGGTGGCAGCAGCAGCAAAGCCCAGCTGGCAGCAGCACTGGCTGAGCTCCATGGCCAGGAGCAGCTGTGGATGCCCATGGTGTGGGCAGGCAGGAGTCAGGCAGGGGCTGCTGTGACCAGCGGTGGGGTCCCGAGGGCTGGGGGAGCCCAGGGGGCAGGCAGCAGCATGGGGCCCCCGAGAAAAAGAAACCCCATTTGCTTAGTTTTTCAGTTTTAGAAATTAGAAATTTGTAGAAATATTTCAAAATATATTTTCTGTAGAGAGACATCCCCAAATATATCTTCCCAATTACTATAGTGTTTAAAGATTTTTGTAAGTAGTTTTAGAATTGAGAGAACAAGTGACCACATTTTGTCTTCACTTTTCATTCTTAGAAATATTTAGAAATATCTTTTGTAGAGAGAAATCCCCAAATATTTCGTTTATGCTTCCACAACACATCTCTATTTCTGAAACTAGTTTTAGAGTTCTGGAAAATATTTCCCCCTTTTACAATAAAAAATAAAATTGCATTTCAGTGGTAATCTTTATTCTAGGAAGAAGTAAGACCCCTTCAGCCAGCCAGCCTGCTGCAGAGGCTCTTTTCCCGCAGGAGCTTTGTACCTAGTCACAACCAACATACATAAAACCCTTTCCCAGATATTTCCTGGGATTTTTGACAAGCTCACGTCTTAGTCTTCTCAGACAAACTTTGAGCACAGAGGGAATCTCTTCAAGTTACCATCTTTGTTTGCTTCTGGTGGAACTCCCTCAGTTTTAGAGCAGGGCCTTCTCTCAGCTTGCTGCTGCCCCCGGGCTCTGCTCCCGGCCTGCTGGGCTTTGTTGGGTGGCACAGCCTGTGACGTTGCTCCCACATGTGACTGAGGGCACTGCTTAAGCAGAACCTATCCATCCTCTGCAAAAACATTTATCACTGAAAGACACCATTTTCTGAAATAATTTGGGGAAAAGCTTGCTCATGAAGCTTCTCCACCAAAGGTGGGGCTTTCCAGGTGATATCAGCACACCTTTCAGGGTGGGCAGGTGCCTTACTGCACAGAGAACTGTCTCCCAACCCACTGGGCCTGAGGGGCATTTACTCTACCACAATGCCAAGATTTCGGCTGCAGCAGGAGGAGGAGCTGTGCTGAGTGAGAAGCTGAATCAGAAGCTTCAGAGTGCTCGGAAAGTCCTCACAAATACGTACCTGTCAGTGGGGATGTGGATCATTCCTCTTGGGTTCAGGTGCAAACAGGGCATTTTGAGTAACATTTGCAACCTGTACTGGCTCCCTCAGGCCTTACACAGCCCGAGGCAGCAAAGGAAGACTTGGAAAAAAGCATTGATTCCATAAAAGTGGTGTTGGGAAAGCAGGAGATAGCAAAGTGCTGCTGAAAGCAGGCATTGTACATGATGTAAAATTATTGGTTATTGATACACTGCAACATATTTTTCTAATGGTGGGAGGGAAAAGAAATAATGATCAGTTATTTCATTAATAATGTTAATTTTCTCTTCCAGTATTGCCCGCGGGTTGAGTTAATTATTAAGCATGACAGCTGGGCTTTAATGTATCAGCTGTAGATTCCAATCACAGCAGTCTAGTTTAATAATTGGATTTCTTTCTCCCTCATTTTGACTAATAGCATACTTATAGCAATTATTAAAATTCATCATAGCACAAAAATAAACCATTTGAAACCTCACCAAAAATGGCAGCACAAGAGAGCTCTGCTTAGCATTTAGTGGAGAATTCAGAACAGTTTCTTGGAAAACAAGGAACAGCTTCTCTGATCATTCAACAGCCACAATGTGAACATGGACACTCAGTGAAAGCCAAGAGTGCTTCAGGTGAGCCAAGGCAGTGTTGAATAGGCTGCTGTCACTAAAAAAGCGAATTCAGACTTCATGGGAAATTCCCTCTGAAAATGCAAATTCCCATGTGGTTCTGTAGCTATAGGTAGTTCAGCCAAGCCATGGCAGTTTACCAGCACTGGCAGAAAGTTGTTTTAACACTGCATCATCAAACTGTTCTGGAGACTTCACAGTCTGCCTTGGAATGGCTGTAGGTGCCAAGTGGACACAGCTTCTGATGTGAGGAACTTAAAATCCTCCTTAGTGCTCTTCCAGACTCTTTAAAGACAAGGTTTAACTTCCAGCATGAGCACAGCTCCGCAGAAGCTCATTGACCCCAAAACCTATAGGCATCAAGGCACCCAGCAGAAATCCTGCACATTCCCACCATGCCAGAGAGAAATGGGGCTTATTCAAGGACTGACAAATAGGCAAGACTTTGAGGGGTGAGAGTGGAATGAAAATAGAAAACTTGAGAAAAGCCTGGTGTTTATAGTTTTGGGAGAAAGGGCAGCAGGACTGTAAGCTGCGTGCTCACCATCTCCTCCTCCAGGTGCTCACAGGAATGGAGCAGCCCCAGTGAGTGGTTTCAGGCATTGAAACCACTGTAAACTTGGAATCAATTCACAAGTGAAAATAAAGACAGAATAATCACAGAATCCCAGACTGGTTTGGGCTGGAGGGACCTCAAAGCTCACCCAGTGCCACCCCTGTCATGGCAGGGACACCTCCCACTGTCCCAGGCTTCTCCAAGCCCCAGTGTCCAGCCTGGCCTGGGGCACCGCCAGGGATCCAGGGGCAGCCCCAGCTGCTCTGGGCACCCTGTGCCAGGGTCTGCCCACCCTCACAGGGAGGAATTTCTTCTTAACATCTGACCAAGTACCTGGTTACACAGACACCAGGAACTGTCTCACTCTGCAGCAGGCTGTAGTCAATGTCTGCTGAAATAGGATGCACAGAATCCACCCCAGGTTCCGCCTGCACGCATTGCCTGCACTCCTCTCAGGACACAGCTCTCACAACCAGTCCCAGAGTGCTCCTGCTGCCCAGGAGGAGATGGGAAAGGGCTGTGTTCTGGCTACAGCCTTGGCAAGAGCTCAGCAAGAGCCATCGGTGTCACTGCAGCCCGAGAGACAGATCAGGGAGAGAATTTCTATTTGCCCTTTGAAGCTGAGAAGGGACCAGTTTGTGTCTGAACAGCATTCCTTCACGCCTCCCCATATTATCTAAAAGTAGGAGACTTAGCAATTAAGCAACCCTTAGATGAATAATTGAGGAAAACTAAAGACTGGAAAGATACCAAAGGCTTCCCTCACAGGACTGCAGAGTGATGCATTGCTTTGGAACTGCAGATAAACCAGGCCACAACCAACCTCATCCTCTGGCCACTATCTAAGAGCCAGGAGGAAAAGACTGGAAGCAAGAAAACACCAGCTTACTACAAGTTTTGCCCTGAAACTCTATTGGCACAGGAGCCCCAGGCTTTCCTGCATGATGCTTCGTGACTCCACGATGCTGTTACAGCCACGCTCAGCTGCTGCACAGCCCATGCATTGTTCACTTGAGCAGCCTGAGCCTGGGAACACCAGAGAGTATTATCAGAGCACAGAGAATGCTGCTCTAATTGTTCTTTTGCAATGTTATGTGGATAAATGATCATCTGGGGAAAGAAACATGGTGTACGTACAGCTAATCTACTTAGAATTTGTTGTAAATTAATCATATTGAATATTAAGACTATGCCCTATTCTCACGTTAAAATGACTCCTCAGTATTTTCATCTGATCTTACCAGAAACAATGAAGCTGTACTTTGCTGTCCACCTCTCCCATTCTTACCTCTTGCACTGCCAGGAAAGTGCTAAATAGATGAATTGCCAGCTCCCTGCAGCAGAGAGCTGATCTTCTGGGCCCTGTGACACACAGATAAGGGAGTCAAACCACAGAGGTCTTTGGAGGCTAAAATCCTGCGTCTCTTTGGTGCTCACAGCAGCTGGTCCCAGGCAAGAGGTGAGCAGCTGCACAGGTGACCCGAGGGCTGTGGGGAGTTTGAAATCCCACATGTTTTATTCATGTGTCAAATCTGGGCTCTGTTTCCTGTGCTCACCCCATAAACTCCATAGGTGAACTCACTAAAAATGGCATCACAGAGATCCCTGCGGATCAGCTAAGTGCAGATATCAGGTCAAAGACTGGACTCACTTGCCTTGGAGATCCTTTCCAGCTTTTGTGATGCCTGACTCTATAAACTGAAGCTGGTCTTTTGCTCATTCTGCATTTTTGTCATAGCTTCTGAATCAATCCCTTCAGAACATCAGCTGAACAAGTATTGCTCTCCAGGCAGCTTCTCACACAGTAGAGGGATGGGCAATAGAAACCACACAATGTTTTTTACAAAGGTGTATTTGTTCTTTTCTAGGACAATTTTGGAATCAAGTGCTGTAGCACAAATATGTTTTTTAAGGTTCACAATAGCCTCTCACCTTTACCGGTTCTGCAAAGTCAATTGGGTGCTGAATACCACTCACACATGAATTAGTGGCCAATTGGCCAAAACTTCTCTTTCTTGTCTCCAGCCCAGCTTTAGCCGTGACTCTGCACACTCAGAAATCACAGGGCAATGGAAGATTTGTCCTCTTAACAGCAGTAATGCAAGATGACTGCAGATGAAATTTTACATTCTAATTAATACTTGGTCCCCATTGATGCTCCTGAGTATCCTAGCTGTTCAGAGGTGTCCCAGCTCCCCCAAACACAACTGCACCAGCCAGGACATCTCATTTCATGGCCTGTGGCAGCAGAAACACACTGCTACAAGGCTCTGAGACCAGTGGGCCACACTACAGAGCAGATGATCTCCAGCAGGGGTTGGAGGAAGAGTTCTGCTTTGAGCTCACGTCAAGATGATCAATAGCTGCACCCACCAAATTTGTTTTGTTGTTGCCCATCAGAACTAAGGAGAAGAATTTCTCAGGAGCTCCTGCCAACCATTGCTGTGAGCTATTTGAACTCGTGTCCTTGTCCCTTTCCCAGATCTGCTGTGTGAGGAGCCACCTCCACAGTGCTGCCAGACACCCTGGGGCCACCGGCCCCTCGTTGGGAGGGTTCCAGCCAGGTACTGCCAGCTCTGCGCGTGCTGGGGATGTCACCTCCTGCACACACACCTCATAAACGCCCCATAAACCCCCGGCACTGGAGTGGTGCGTGTGCATTACTATCAAGGTATGTCACTGCTTCCATAATAAAATTATTTCAGGGGGTTGTAAGTCACCTATAAAATTCTCTTTGGGCTAAAACTTGGCATGTCCACATATGCAAACACACTCACACAGCCTGATTTCTGCGAAGGGGAGAGACTGTGCATTACTCCTGAATTCTGCACAGGGGCAGAGGGTATTCTCACGGGGAGAAGCTGCAGAGCACCCACCAGGCCAGTGGGGGAAGGCAGAGACTGCTGGAAATGGGACGGCCACAAACCCACCCATCACTGCCATTCCAGCCTCCTTTCCCTCCCCCAGCTCCGGGAAAAGGGGGACGGCATCTTGTCTGCTCTTGGGGATGGGTAGTGGAGGGTCACATGTTTTCCCAGCTCTGTGAGAAACTCAAGAGGGTACAGGGACACTTCAGAGTCCCCCTGCATAGGCTGCTTCAAAGGAGGAGTCCTTGGAAGCTCACCGGCACTAAACCCATCCTTTAAACAAGCTTTGCTTTGCAAGAGTTTGGATGCTCCTTGACTGTTACTGCAAACTGCAGAAGGAAAACGTGTTTGCAGTGCCAGGACTGTCCCGGGATATTGTGTTGTTTCTGTAGAAGTTGGACTTTCTGTTCCCCCTATCATGTAATGGTTCTGCGCTGGTTATCTTCTCCTTCCTTTGTGATGCCAGTTATCCCAACTCCTTCCCAGTTGCCTTGGACACTAATGTATCCTTTCTCAAATCCCTCCCCGGTGCCCTGTCCGTCACTCGGCGCTCGCATCCTTCTCTCTAGAAACTTCCAGCCAGAGCGTTGAGTGTTTGGTTCAGGGACCAGGGCCCCATCCTCAAGTTATCCCCATTGGGGTTCTCCCTAAGTCAATCTTTTGTATCCCGCTCCCCTCTGAAACTCTATTCGCCAGAGGGTCGACTCCTCCCCTGTCTCCCTCCCTCCTTAGAAGCTGTTGCAAGCGTCTCTCCCTTTCTCTGTCCGGCTGTCGATTCCCCTGGGACCCAGTGAGCCTGGATTCCCCGCAGCTGGAGAGCGCTCTCTTTTTTCTGCTGGCTGCAGCCATAAGCCGTGCCACGTCCCGCCGCAAGGTGTGGCTGCTGTCACAGCACAGGGCGTTTGCCTCAGGCGCTGTCCCCAGCCACGGAGATCGGGACAGTGCTGCCCTGCTGCTAGCGGTGCTGGATAGCTGGCCGGGCCGTCCGAGAAGGACAGTCCTTGCTCAGCTTGACCGCTTCACTGGGACATGGCTGCTGTTAAAGAGTGTAAATCCCACTGCTCACAGAGGTCCCTCCTGCAGGGCCCTGCGAGCTTGGCACTGTCATAGGAAGAAGAAATCTGCTGCAGGATGCTGCATCCAACAGTGCCTGCACAGTCAGTGGGAAGAGGGGAGGGATTTTTAAGAAGCATAAAGAAAAGGGGAGCATAGAGAAAAAGGGAGCCTCTTGCTGTCTCTTGAAATCTCCCCCAGCCTGAACAAGCTCTCTTTGGGGCTAGAGACTCCCAGAAGCAGAATGGGGCAGTGCCTGCTGTAAACACAGCATCCTTCTGATGTCTGCAGCTGCAGGTGTTTGTAGACTTGACCTTTTGTGATAAACAGTAAGGATATTTCCTACCTACTTACTTTGCAAGTCTTCTAGGAAACACACCAAACTCCAGGCAGTCATTTGCTGTGATGTTTTGTTCCCTGAATAACACAAAACTCCACCTTTATGTCAGTGTTGCTCTGGTTTGCTGGGTCAAAATCCACGTCTGGCCTGAGGGAGATGAGTCATTTGCCCGGGTGCTTCCACTCCTGCTGCAGCCCTGAGATGGTCCACATAGAGAAAGAAGAGATATAGGGAAAGAACTGTAACAACATATTATCAAGTAATCAGGTGGTAAAAAAGGGGGAGTGTAATTGAAAGTAAGAGTATTCTTCTTTATTTTCATGCAACTATATTTAGTGATATTAGTGGTTTGAGCATTGCTGTACATCCTCCCAACTAGAAATTACCTGGTTCCACCATGTGGACTCAGGAGAATGTAACAGCTCCATCTTTTCAGGGAGGAGGCAGCACTAGGACCACAGTGATTGTTTCACACAGTAGACCTGAGCACACAGTTTGCTCCAGCTCGGAGCATGGGCTCATCCCAGCCTAAGAACTCCTGCAGGCTAAATGATTAGAAATAGCATTACCACAGGATCTATGATGGCTATCATGAGATAATCATCGCACATCTGGATTTTTAAGACAAAGAGCATAGTCTGGTGCTTTCCAGTCCCTGGTGACATGACCTAATAGCAACAAGTGCCTGGAGCTGCACTAGTGCAGCACTATGTGCTGGGGGAAGGAGGCACTGCTGGGCTGGGAGAGCACACAATTGGCAGCCCATGGCTGTGATTTTACACAAAGCTGTTTGTGTCTTGTAAATAGATTTCTTTTCCTTCAGTGGTAGGGAGCCAGGAGATGCATTGGTCAGCAGCAGAACAGAGAACATCTTGGTGCAGCGCCAGGAGCAGGGGAAGGACAAGCCTTCCTGCACAGGGTACTCACATGGCTTTTGAAATGAAGAGCTGCAGCAAATGTGGAAGGGTAAATAAGGCCAGGAAATCTTTTGCTCTATGAATGAACTCCCTGCTATTTATGATGCAGAGTTTCCAGGGATGTTGCTTTGGAGCTGGGCTCCTGCTGGGCAAATGATTCTTCCCAAACTGAAGTGGGTGCCATGTTATCATTCCCTGGCTCTACCTGTCCCTATCTGGCTGCTCCTCAAAGCTCTGGCTTCAGCCCAGTCTTCTGCCTTCTGAGCAGCAAAATTTAAATGGTCCTTATCATTCAAATGACTTGATTTCAAATTGAAATTAGAACAACTGATTAAATCAGCTCCCTCTGATCTAATGGTGTCTGGGAACAGTGCTGCCAGGACCGAGATGCACTGTACAGGCTGTAAAACCTGCTGGAAATGCATGACAGTATTTAGGTTGTTTATGACACTCCCCTCCCATTTCCTCATGCTGTTCCTGCCCTGTACTGGGTGGGTGAGGCTGTGCATGCCCTTTGAGCAGAGATGAACTTTTGGGGTCAGCTGCCTAATGGCCAGGAGGTGCCAAACTGTTTGGGTCACTGGTGTCCTCTGCCTGCCCTGCAATTCATAGCCACCATTTCTCTCACCTCTTACTTCTTCTCCCTGGTACCTGTGCCATTACTTCAGCTTCTCAAACCTTTTTTTCTGTTTCTCCTCCCCTCTGGAAGTTGTCGGATCTTCTCTTCTCTTCCCAGGGAAGTTATGTGGGCTCATTTTCCTTCTCCAGTCTTCACACCTGGTTTGTTCCTTCCATGTGCTGGCACATGGATGTGGAGAAAACATCAGAGAGTGAACCAAGTCATTTACACCAAGAGAGATTAGATTATGTTATCACTGGGTTGTTTAGAATTATGGAATCAGAGAATCCTTAAGGTTGGGAAAGACCTTCACAAAAATCAATTCCAACCATCAAGCACCACCATCACTATGTTCACCACTAAACCACACCCAAGTCCCGCATCAATATGTCTTCTGAGCTCTTCCGGGGATAGTGATTCTACCAGTGCCCTGGGCAGCCTCTTCCAATGCTTTACAACCTTTTCCAAGAAGAAATGTTCCCTAATTTCCAATCTAAACCTCTCCTGGTGCAAGTTGAGACATTTTCCTCTTGTCCTGTCCCTGTTCCCATGGGAGCAGAGCCCCACCTGGTTCCACCCTCCTGTCAGGGACTTGTGGAGAGCCACGAGGCTCCCCCTGAGCCTCCTTTTCTCCAGGCTGAAACCTGGAGAAACTCAAACTCACAGTTTGAGTTGATTCAGAGGAACCAACAAATCTGTTTTAGGTACTGTTAAATGATGCTGGCTGCTCTTAGTAGTAAAAACCAGAAAACAAAGGAGATATGCCCAGCAGCTCAATGTGGTGAGTTGTGCTAGGAAAGAGCCCACTCCAGACTCCAATGGCACAAGCATCAGCACCAGATTCTGCCTGGGATAATCTCTGTGAATTCCTCCCACAACTTAGGCAGCTGAAATAATAACTGATCCACATGAACGAAATCTTGAAAGTGGGTACATTTTTTCCCTACTGTTTCCAAACAAATATCAAACATAAACAGTGAGAAATTATTTCATCTCTCCTAATGAGTGGCAGCAGGAGAACTCAGCAATATGTTAAGAGAAAATCTCCCTGGTACTCTGAATTATACTTCTCCTGGAGTGAAGCAAGAACCCTTGTGATTGAAATACTCCCTTTCCAGACTCAGAGATTGTTTTTATAAAGTATTTAAAAAAAAGTATAATGTTCCAAATCTCAGCCAGGAAAGCAGAGGTAATAATTCTTCCCTAATGCCTCTGAAATTAAGCTACACTTTGCCTGAATTTTTTCAGTTTGGAGTGGATGTATACACAATATTGCTAACATATCCCTGCAGTAGATGTGTGCAGTGTGTGCTGCAGTGCCCAGCTGCTGGCTCTGTCACCCCAGAAACTGCTGCTCCATCCCCACGGGCTGCACGCCCCCATGGGCAGGGCTGGGCCGTGGGGGCTGCTCCCCTGCACGGCCTCCCCTTCACATCCCTGCCAGAGCTATGGGCAGCTGCCTGCGGCCCCCGAGTGCACTCAGGAACTGACCACTGCTGCTGGAGGCCTTGGTGCTGAGCCCCTGAGTCATCTCTCACTCGGACATGCTCACAAACAAAGGAGGAACAGGGCCTCAGTGGCCTGAAGAGCTGCCCACAGAACCAGGAGGACCTGGACGAGTGGGATTGCAGAAGCGGCACGGGGAGAACATCCAGGCAGGCTGCCAGGGGCTGAGGCTGGGGCAATGGAAAATCTGCAGTGGGAAGGAAACAACACAGCATCTGGGATTTTGAAACACAGCTAGAGTTTTCCTGTGCATTCTGACTGAGTCACCAATGGTAGGCTGTGAAATTCCTAATACCTGTCTGGCCCTTGGGGCTGAGCTGTGGGATGAAGCTGTGGGAGGAGACCTGGGAGAGATCCTAGAGTGAGCCAGGGTCCTCCATGTCAGAGCAGAGCCTGGAACAGCGGGAAGGGATCCATGGGAGCCTTGCTCTCCCCCTCTGTCCTTTCCCCACCATGGGCACCCCGTGCAGCCGCTCCCAGGTTTCGGGACGTGTCTCCCACGGAGGGAGCTGTTTTGCGGAGAAAAGAAGAAACCTCGCAACTTTGTAAAAGTTGTAAAGCCCGGTATGCTTTTATTACCACGCGCGCCGGACGCAAGCCCCCCCAAAAAGGCATGCGTACCTCTGAAGACCTCGGGTCTTCTTTTATCCCCCTTCCAAATGCATATGCATACAGTTTCACAATAAGTTCATACAGATTCATTCCGTGTGACATTTAGCACCAGTTCTTTTTTATCAAAGGAATTTCTAGGTCGGGGGCAAATTGACCTTGTGGTCATTTCTGTTTTTCTTTCTCTGTCTCCTTGTTGTCTCTGGAATGTGGCTTTTCCTTCAGCTTCGGCCTCACAGACTTTTCACCCTTTCCAGACATTTCACCTAATTCAGAACGGATCCCTACTCTGTCTCATTCTTCCCTTTCTTAGGAAATAAGTAAATTCTTTTACTTAAGGAAAACCTCCACGACAATAAGTGTCTTTTAACACTTCACCATGTACGTTTGACAAAGAGGTTAGTACAGCTATTTGTTGTAGCATTCTACAGTTCCAAATTAACAATGTAATACATAATCCTAAATTTATCCCAACTAATATTAGTAAAACTACAATGGGGTGGCATAACTTATTAAAGATTCCATTCGCAGTTGGTGACCGCCCAAAGATCACATCACACCAGTGATGATCCGTATTTTGTTTTATTCTTTGTAGAACCCTGGTTATCTCCTTTGTATCGTGTTGGACAGTAATTAAGGTTTTCTTTCCACTTTCTTGGATTTCCTTCAGGATTTCCAATAGGTCTTGGTGCTTAATTAATTGTTTCACTAATGTAAGGTTCATCCCAATAGGGGTAGGTGGTAGTCTGTGATACATTGTGTAATTAGCTTTAATCAGCTGGTGGGATGTCACTGGGGCCAAGTATGAAAAATCACACCCAATAATCTTAACAAAATTACAAATACAGAAGTTAGAATGATTTCTACTAGACACAATAACATCATTGCTCTCAATTTTTACTGCAGCACAGGCAGTCCTCAGACACCCTTTTCAAGTATATACGAGCACAGTTTTCTGGTCAGTGACTGGATGAATTTCAAAGTGACAAATACTCAGCATCCAAACACACATCCTGAGCATTAATAGTATTGCTTTCACAAATGAATCCCATCTGTTCTCTAGTAATGCAGGATTCTAAGTTTACTGTCTGCCACTTTCCATTCATCTTTCGTGCCCACACTCTATGTTCTGAAGGATAGAATATTGTTTTCTCATGGTTTAATCCTAGGGCAATGATGGGTTGGATAACATAAACAGTGGCATTGCGTATGGTAAGCACAAAGGCAGTTGCTACATTAGAAACAGGATCATAGGTGAAATTTACCATAGTCCACCAAGATTGAAACTTCCTTTCAAAATCAATTGCATTATCCCACACAATCTTCCGAATTTCAGCTTGAAAATTACCTTCACTCCCTTCCCGTATGATCAGAGCTGCTGTTGTCTGCACCCATAACTGTGCTTGTATACAACTGAAAGCTAAAGACACATTATCTTTAACTGTACTAAGTGCTTCTACTATCAGCTTGTCGTCTTGGTCCCTGGCCATTTCCCACTTTGACAGAACTTTTCAAATCTGCCACTGGCTAGTTCCTAATGCCAATAGAGATGACTGTAAGGGTTGCTTCAATTTTGTTAGGCTACCTGCTGCAGTGGCCAGTTCATTCATCAGTATTTCTGAATCAATTCCATTTAAAACTCCTAATCCCGTCCCTAATATGCCAGTTAGATCCTTTCTTGTTCTGCTCCTGAGGTATGCCTGTTTTTGCAACCATGTTGTCCAGCCCTCAAAGGAAGTTTTTAGGAAGGAGGAGCAGGCTGGTTGGATTTTTGAGATGTTAATTTGCATTATCAACACCACACGTTTGAGACACCATTCTGGATTGAATAATAGTTGTTGCTCACCCACATTCCTTACTACATAGGGGCCTATTCCATACACCTCAGGTTCAAGTTTGGGTTGAGTCTGAACTATTTGAGTCTTGCTGTGGGCTGTATAGGGTTCTGCTGTGGTAAAAGGTGCAGTGTCTATTTTGAATTTAAATGAAAGCCCCATATCTTCCTGTGCCCAAAGGCAAGTTATTTCTACAGGCTGTATTAAGGTGAAATCACACCAGCAGTCTGATTCATTTAGGCTATCACAGATTTCCTGGTGTTCATATGCACCAGGAGAGGCTGAGACACTAATTTCATTTGGTCTCTCATAAGCCATCCCATTTATCATCTGGCACCCTACCTTGATTGCTTCTCCTCTAATCCCTTGAAGTGTCCACAGCTTCTGTTCCTGCCATTCCTGCTCCTCATATACCTGACCTCCATGAATTACCACAGTGGATAGGTTTAAATCCTTTATCTCAGAAGGTTTTCCCATGGATCCAGTATACTGATTAAACACCTGGGACCAAGGCCATTCAGCATTGCTCTGAATAAAGGTACTCTCAAGTTCTAAAACTTCAGTTATGATTACACACAAAACAATTCTACAAACTAAAATATGAGCTACTCCCGACCACAGTATACTCATTTTGCCCGAGTAAGTTTTAGTCTCAGTTCATTGTCTCCTGGTGTCACTCCTCATGGGGTTTCTGGGCCTTCTTCACCCGAGAGTGATGAATCCAGGCGTTCTGCTCCTTGATTCTGATTGCAGTGAAGGTGGTGAGAAGCACTTGGAACGGTCCCTCCCACTGTGGTTCCAAGGTCTTTTCTGCAAGAGACTTAACATATACATAATCTCCAGGTTGTATGTTATGTAGTGGCCCATCTAACTCCTGGCTCCGAGTTCCAGCCACATGTTTCTCGATTTCCTTGAGCTGTTTGTTTAAGGCCACCATGTAGGTGGCTAGTGTTACCTCTCCATATTGGAGAGGTGGACACTCCCTTTTGTATTCCATATGGTCTTCCATAGAGTATTTCAAAAGGGCTCAACTTTTCTTTAGCTCGAGGTTTCGTTCGAATTCGCAATAGTGGTAGTGGAAGAGCTTGGGGCCAGGGTAGATTAGCTTCCTGCCCCAATCTTATGATTTGCTGTTTAATCAAATGATTCATTTTCTCCACCTGGCCGCTTGATTGGGGGCAGTATGTGGTGTGAAGTTCCCAGTCTATGCCCAGGTGGCTACTAATCTGTTGCACTATTTTGGAAATGAAATGTGATCCTCTATCTAAGGATATTGTGGCTGGAACTCCGAAGCGTGGTATTATTTCTTGTAACAATACTCTGGTCACTTCTCTAGCTTTGACAGTTCTGGTGGGGAACACTTCTGGCCACCCTGAAAATGTATCTGTCAATACCAGCAAATATCGATACCCCCCTTTCCTTGGGAGTTCTGAAAAGTCAATTTGCCACTGTTGTCCAGGCCCGTGGCCTCTCCCAGTGTGACCGAGTTTCGGTCTGGGGGTATTTTTGGGGTTAGTCTGGAGGCAAAGATCACACTGTCAGGTCACTTGAGTAATAGTGGCATATAAATTCCTAGCAACAATTCTTTCAATCAGGTATGTGTATAGGGCATTTATTCCCCAGTGCGTTTTCTGGTGTTCTTCCCTTACTAGTGACCACAATAGATGGGAAGGGATTACCAGTTTCTTTTCATTGGTAGCCCACCCTTTTTGGTTATACGTCCCTTTTTGATCTTCAATTAATTTCCTATCTCTCTTGTTGTATTCTGGCTTACCTTCAAGGGAGATTTGTCCATCTGGAATAAGGACTCCTTCAGTAGCTACCTCACCTTTTGCTGCTTCTTTTGCCTCTCTATCCGCCAGCTCATTTCCTTCTTCCAATTCTGAGCTCACATTTTGGTGTGCCTTAATGTGCATAATTGCTACCTTTTCAGGCAGCTGAACTGCTTCCAGCAGCTGGATTATCTCTTGTGCATGTTTGATGTTCTTTCCCTGTGAGGTAAGCAGTCCCCTCTCCTTCCAGATGGCCCCATGTGCATGTACAACTCCAAATGCATACCTCGAGTCTGTGTAGATGTTTATTCTCCTCCCTTTTGCCCTTTTCAAGGCACGGGTCAGGGCAATTATCTCAGCCTTCTGCGCGGAGGTACCTGTTGGTAAGGGTCCAGACTCGATTACCTCTCTGCAGGTAGTCACTGCATACCCAGCATGTCGCTTCCCATTGGCAACATAGCTGCTCCCGTCAGTGAACCAGATCTCTGCATCATCCAGAGGGGTATCCTTTAAGTCTGGGCGGCTGGAGTAGGTAGCTTCAATGGTCTCCAGGCAATCATGGTGTACTGCTTCTCCTTGGTTTCCACTGAGAAAGGAAGCTGGGTTGACAATATTAGTCACCACGATCTCTACATCATCTTGCTCTACCATGATGGCCTGGTATTTCAGAAACCTCTGTGGTGAAAGCCAGTGGCCACCCTTTACTTCCAGTACTGCGGACACTGTGTGGGACACTTGCACAGTCAATTTTTGTCCCAGAGTAAACTTGCGTGCCTCTTGAATGTTCAGCACAACTGCTGCTACAGCTCTGAGGCAACCTGGCCATCCTTTGGCTGTTGCATCTAGCTGCTTAGAGAGGTAGGCAACTGCCCTCCGGTATGGACCCAAGTCCTGAGCCAGTATTCCCAGGGCAATTCCCTGTTTCTCATGGGAAAACAGGAAGAATGGTTTACTCACATCTGGAAGTCCCAGAGCTGGAGCTGACATGAGAGCATTCTTCAGCTGGTGAAAGGCCCGTGTTGCTTCTTTTGTCCACTGGAGATCTCTGCTTCCATCAGCAATCAGAGCATAGAGGGGTCTGACAAGCAGTCCATAGTTATAAACCCACAGCCGGCACCATCCTGCCATGCCTAAGAAGGTTCGGAGCTCTTTTATGGTCTGGGGTTTTGGGGTTTGGCATATGGCTTCCTTGCGAGCCTGCCCTAAGTCCGTTGCCCAGCACTCACCTCGTACCCCAGGTAGATAACTTTCTGTTTCACTACCTGTGCCTTTTTCTTTGATACTCTGTATCCTTGGAGTCCTAGGAAATTCAAAAGGCTTACCGTCCAGGCCACACATGCTTCCCTCGTCCGAGTGGCCACTAGAAGGTCATCCACATACTGCAAAAGCCTCCCTCCTTCCTGTGGAGCTTCCCAGGACTCCAGATCCTTTGCAAGTTGCTCCCCGAACAAAGTAGGGGAATTTTTCTAGCCTTGGGGTAGTCTGGTCCATGTGAGCTGGGTTTTGTGCCCACTTTTAGGGCTTTCCCATTTGAATGCAAAGATTTTTTGGCTGGCTTCATGGATGGGGAGGCAAAAGAAGGCATCCTTTAAATCTAAAACAGTAAACCAGGTTAGCTCAGGTGTTAGGCAAGTTAATAAAGTGTATGGATTGGCTACCACCGGATACAGATCTTCTGTTATTTTATTGACAGCCCTCAAATCCTGTACTATCCGGTATGACCCATCAGATTTCCAAACAGGTAAAATTGGAGTATTGAAATCAGATTGGCATTCTTTCAGTAATCCTAACTGCAGAAAATTTTCGATTATTGGGCTGATTCCTTTCCTATCCTCTTTCTTTAGGAGGTACAGCTTGATTCTCACTGGTTGCACCCCCTCCTTGAGTTTGATTACTATGGGGAAGGCATTTTTCACCCTCCCTGGCACATCAGAGGCCCATACCCCAGGAAATACCTGACCTAGTATTTCTTCATCACTTTCTTCCTTAATGCCAATAGCTGTCAGAGTTAAACTTAATACCTCCATGTACTTTTGATCATTCACCTCCAGAGTAATTTCCCCATTTTTGAATGTAATGGTTGCTTGTAATTGTTCCAATAAATCTCTCCCTAAAAGTGCTTAATTCACCAAATTAGGCATGTACAAGAATTTATGAATACTCTATTGTTTTCTCAATTTATACTTCAAAGGTTTACAAAAATATGCCCTTTCAGACTGGCTAGTTGCTCTTTGCACTACAACATAATCATTTTCTACAGGTACTAAAGCTTTATTTAAGACTGAAAATGTAGCTCTTGTGTCAACTAAAAATCCTACTCTTTTCTTTTCTTCTCTTAGCTTCATTGTTATGGATCTGCTGGCGTAGAATCCCCCGGTCCTCTTCAGTTGTTTTGTACGTGTGCAGCTATCTGTTGGTCACTCCTTCTTCGTTCTGGGCATTGGCTTTTCTAGTGACTAATTCTTTTGCAGATTGCACACTGGTTCTTGCTCAGCTGAGGTGGTCTTTGTCTTGGCGGTCTCTGGTTGTATTTCTTCTGCTTTTCTTCTTGTACTACTGCCACTAACTTTTTCATTCTTTGTTTATATCTTTCTTCTTGGTTACTAAATACTCTCTAGGCTTCTTCTAACAAGGCTTCAAGATTCTTCTCATCTGGTCTCTGAATTTTCTGAAGTTTACGCCTGATATCTCTAGCAGACTGCTTTAAAAATGAATTAACTAGTTGATTTGTCCCTATCTCAGACTCCAGATCTAATGATGTATGACGACGCATAGTATTCCTTAAACGCTCTAGAAATTCAGATGGAGTCTCAGAACGCTTCTGCTTAAGGGAATATAAGGCAGACCAGTTTATGGTTTTTGGAATAGCTCTTTCTACTCCTGTTGCTATCTACTCTTGATACTCTGCTAATTTCTTTACCTCTGCCGACACATTAGGATCTCATTCTGGGTCTTGGAGGGGGAAATGTTCTTTCACATCTAGCTGTGTGGCTTTACAGTAATCTTCTGCCAAATTCTCTGCTGTCTTTAGGATCAGCTGTTTCTCTGTTTCAGTGAAAGCATCTAGTAGTAGCTGGATGTCAGCCCAGTCTGGATTGTGTTGTTTGATAACATATCATAGGCGTTTGGCAGTGAGTATCAGGTCAACACAATAATTCTTCGCAATCTTTTCTCATGCTTCTAAATCAAGGGTGGTAAATGGCACTTTAATCATTAATTTGGCTCCTTCTGGTCCCACTGCCTGTCGCAGAGGGGCCTGTAGCACTACTTGCTTCTTAGTTCTAGATGCAACTGGACTCCCACGGGTGGGGTGGGTTCTAGTAGATGTGCTTTCTCTACTTGAGTCCTCCTCCTTTTTGGGGAAGTACTCTTCCTCTTCATCTTCAGTTTCAGCTTCAACTTCTCTAACCTCCCCCCCTCAGGGAGGAGGTGGAGGAGCTTTCACTCACTCAAATGTGTCTCGTTCTTGCTCCTCAGAACGATAGACCTTATCTGATCTCATACACCGTTGTCCTATACTGCATGCTGAACAACAGCGTTTGATTTGCATTCTCTTTGCCTTGTTATCTTTTTCAAGGGCTAAGACCAGTAGGTCTGAGGGTGATTTAATCTCACAGTCTTTTTGCTACTCTTGGTGATTTCTTAAAAGAAAAACTCATCAGCATACGAGACCTCATGTCATTTACTTTCTCGTCTTAAAAACAACATTAACTGCAGTAAAGTATTATAGTCTAGGGGTCCAGTGGGTGGCCACTTTGCTCTGTCTTCTAACTTGTATAAGGGTTATTAGTGTGTGCAATACTGGATTAGAATTTTTTTATTCTCAGAGCTCCCCCAGCTAGTGACTTCTTTCTAGTGGGCTAAGATGCACCCTAAGGGGTTGGCCTGTGGAACTTTTTTGCTCTGGTTAGTTCTCATTATTTCCTTCTTGCCCTATTTCGCTCCCACCCAAACCTCTTTTCAGAGGACTTCACAGTAGCTTCTCAATCTTCCTCCCACACATTCCAAGTGGCAGGTATCAGATGCGATTTCCCACACACAAGTTTTAAGATCTTAGCCTCTGAATCAGCTTGATCAGAAACTTCTAATCTACACTTGGGGCACGTGCTCTGTCGTTTGTTAGAACAGCAATACCAGTGTTTCTCACAAACTATACACTGTAATAATACTTACGCAGCGTGCCAGCCCCTTGATGTACCAAAGGCTACTTGAAATTTTTCGCAAAGGCAAGCTATTCTATTTATTACAGGGAGCTCTAAATCTTTTATGGCAAGTTGTTCTCAGTCTAGACTTACAAGAGTGTTAGCTGAAGTCTGGTAGAGTTTTTTTAAATGAATTTGTTCATCTCCCCTATCTATCCAATAATCTACCGATTCACAAACTCTCAGGGGTCGAGTCTAAACCACTGAGGCAGAGGAACCCCTCGGGTTCGTCTAGCCACGGTGAAAGTATGCACAACTTACACTACAATTTACTACTTTTACTCAAGAAACGTCTTCACCTACGCTTTTCTACAGTTTACTCTGTCTTCTCTGTCGGGCGCTCCCCGCCCCCACAGCTTGCCTCGGCCTGTGTTTACTCAGCTTCTTCAGCGGCGGGTAGGACTTCCCCCCCCTGTGAAGTAGAGCACTATGGATCTACTCTCTTTTATACAACATACACTTTATACACTTGCACAATTACAAATACAGCGCGCCGATCACTCAATGCAACATACAGCAACACAGTGTCTGGACACCACTCACACACACACAAAGAAAACATACGCGGGTTCAGCTCTACCCTATCAGAACAATGAACCTTAATACACGCATACACGGGTTCACCCAGCTCACCCCCAGAGCTGCTGGCGGTTCCACTCTATCAGAACGATGAACCCCGTCTCTAATACAGCTGCTCTATCAGCTGAACCCAGACGTCTCTGGGTGGTTTACTCCTTTGCTCTCCTTCCTCTCCCCCAGGGGCCCCTCAGTACACACCGTATCTTCCTCCGCAGGCCAGCAGGTCCTTGTCTGTCCCAGCAGGAGGCAAGTCGAGAGGAGCGGAGCGTCCTCCAGGAAAATCTTGGGGCGCGCCTAGGAGTCCGTCGGTCCCCCCCTGCCCCTGTGGGGGCAGAGATGGAGACGGAAAGTATCTCTTTCTCCTGCCTGGCTCACCAGGAATGTTTTGCAGAGAAAAGAAGAAACCTCACAACTTTGTAAAAGTTGTAAAGCCCAGTATGCTTTAATTACGATGCACGCTGGACGCAAGCCCCCATAAAGGCAAGCATACCTCTGAAGACTTGGGTCTTCTTTTATGTCCCTTCTAAATGCATATGCATGCAGTTTCAAAATAAGTTCATACATATTCATTCTGCGTGACATTTAGCACCAGTTCTTCTTTATCAAAAAAATTTCTAAATCTAAAACAGATTAACTTTGTAGTAATTTCTGTTTTTCTTTCTCTATCTCTTTATTATCTCTAAAATTCAGCTTTTCTTTCAACTTTAGCCCCACAGACCCCTCACCTCTTCCAAACACTTCACCTAATTCAAAATAAATTCCTACTCTGTCTCAATCTCACACCTTTGCTCTGGCTCAGTGCAGAACTGCAGGATTGCAGGCGCTTCCTCCCAGAGCTGCGTGAGGTGCTGGCTCCTGCAGATGTTCCCTGCCAAGCTGTCCCTGCCTCACACTGGCCTCGCTTCCCTGGCACAAGTGCCGGGCCTGAAGGAGCTGCCCTGTGCTCCAGCCTGCCGAGCAGCCCGGCTCCCTGCCCTGGTGCCCAGAGTGCTGCACACACTGCTGGCCTTTGCCAGGAGTTGCAGGGCAGCTGGCAGAAGAGGAGGAATCCTCAGCCAGACCAGCAGCCCACGGCTGACCTTGGCCTTTCTCTGCTCCTGGGTGTAGAAGTCCATCCGAAAATCCTTCATTTTTTGCCTCACAATTGTCATGAGAAAAGACTACCAAAGGGTTAAAGCTGCTGAGCCGGTTGGGAAAGAAAGTCTCCTGCTTATCTAGTGTGTTCACAAGTGATGTTTGCAGAACATGCCATGCTGTACTCGAAGGGGGCATGCTGCTCTTTTCTGGACAATTGAACTGGACTTTCTTCCAAACTCCTGAGCTGGCTGGACTGAGCTCTGGGGTGGTTCCCCTCCGCTCCATGAGAAGACCCCTCTTGCCTGTCTTCAACCACCGTGACGGACCAACAGAGATGCGAATCCCCTCATCAAGGAACCAAGAACCCCTCTGGCACCCTATTGACACCCCCATGGCACCTCCATGGCACCCCCCTGGCAACCTCCTTCCAGAGACTGGGACACTGTACTCCCTCCCAACTTGGGGAGGGGGAAAACTTAATGTACATGTGAGCATTCAGCCATGAAAACAATGGACTTCTCCCCTCCATGGAAACCTAATTTCAGCTACCTTCCCCCAACCAAGAACAGTATATATATTGGGGTTCGGCCCGACTGTCCTTTGAGATCTCCCCAAGACGTGTACCAGCGAGTTTCGGCGGCGGGACCCCGAAGACATCACGTTTTGGTAGCTATACCCCATTCCCTGACCTTCTTTCCTCCCTTTTTTCCTTGTCTTACCCTTCTCTTCCCCGGATCCCTCAACCAAACGCATATTTAGCTGTGGTTATAATCAATAAAATTGCACCTTGTTGATTTGTTACTGCAAAACCCCTGTGCCTTGTGTTGGTTATTTTTGCACCCAAAAATCATTCGTCACCCGTTCATTTTGGGCGGACCTTCACACTGGGCACACTCCAGACGGCCATGGCCCCCAGGCCGGGCTGTGCCCAGCACGGCTGCGCTTCCCCTCAGTAGCAGCCAGCTGCCACCTGGGCTCTGAGAGTGGAGGATTCGCCCGCTCCCAGCAAGAGGCACCCAGGGCACGGCTGCTGCCTCTTGCAGCTCCAAGGGCCTCCTTCCAGCCTGCCTCTGCCGGGGCTCAGGCTGCTCCGGCCTCTGCCAGGGCTCTGCTGGGGCTCCAGCCCAGGCAAGGCCGGGCCCGCTCTCACCTCACAGGCGCTGACAGCTCTGCGCCACAGGAGACCTTCCCGAGCACCCTCTGATCTTTCTGCTTTCTCACTTGAGCAAGGCTTTCCTCCAGCCAAAGAGATTATTGCATTTAGGGATCCAAATCCAACTGGCAGGAACCCCGATGCTCTCCAGTCACAGCTGAAGGCCTGCATCTGCACAGGGTGTTTGGGCTGCCTCATTCTTCTTTTGGTTTTGCCTTCAAATGCCATTGCCCTTTCTGCCTCAAATAGAAGTACCAAAGCTGGCCAAAAACAGACCAGTGGGCCATATTCCAAAGGCAGTGTGGTCTGGAGAGGATGAATGAAGAACATCCTTCCCCTCTTTGACACGATGCCAAAGACACTGTGTCACTTTCCACCTTTAAGAAACAACAGACAATTCAGAAGGAATTTTTGAGCTTATTCACAGAGTGAGAAGGAAGGGAATCTTCAAGGTTAGGTGTAGTTTCAGAAACTTTATTCATTTCCAATCCTACTCTGCAGTCCTATTAGACAATCCTACTCTAACCCTAACCCTAACCCTATCCTGAATCCTAATCCTAATCCTAATCCTAATCCTAATCCTAATCCTAATCCTAGTCCTAATCCTAATCCTAATCCTAATCCTAGTCCTAACCTACAATTCTACTCTAAACTGATTGAGGAATAAATGGTCCTGATGTGATTGTCACGTTCTTGTCTCCCTCCTCTTCTTCACTGAAACAATCAGCGGCACCAGGCTGGACGCAGGCTCGGCAAATGTTACAAATGGATGCTGCCCAAAGGGAAAAAAAGCAACAAAAAACAATGGACCATGACTTTCCAAGCTCAGTGCTTCACAGGATTCCTCTGGCTCCTAGAAGGATACAGGAAGAGGACCAATGGGACCATCTACACCTCCAACTTTATGTGCAGGAATTTGCCATCACAGGCAAACCTGGCCCAGAATCCCACTCATCCATTTATCCAGGTGTCTTCATCTTGCTGAGATTTTTGTCCTGCCAGTGCTCTAGAAATGGTGCTTTCTTTGTCCTTGGAGTTTCTACTTTTCAGGAAACTCCAAAGCCTCACACTGGTCCCTCCCACAGACAGGCACTGTGCTGATTTCCACTGGGAGACAGGGCAGTGTCTACCATTCCATGCCTTGCCCCTCATGTGCTGGATGGCACCTTCCTTCCCAGCAGGGCCAGCCCAGTGGCACTGGGCCCTGCAGTTCCCTCTCTGCCACACAGCCTGGCAGTAACCCTGGCACAGTTCCCTTCTCCTTGAGCGTGCCAGGCAGCAGATGGGGCTGGGACAAGTCCCTCCCAGCTGTCCCTGGTTGCATGGCAGAAACCTCTGAGGGTGGGCTGGGGGGCACCAACCAGGGCCCCTCAGAGGCTCACAGTGAGCCCCCCACAGCCCCTCCTGCCCACAGCCAAATCTCTGACCCCTAGGCTGGGACTGGCTTCCTTGGGCTCCTCCACCACCATTTCATGTCTCTGAACCCTGCATTGCTCTACTTCAATTCTTTTGCCATTAGATAAAACTGAACACCCCACCAAATTACAAAAGAGGGTGACAGAAACAGCCAGAGGACCTCTCTGACTCAGAAAATGCAGAGAGAGGTGAGGTTATTCAGTTTTGTGAAGAACAGGCCCCAGGGAGACTTTATTGCCAATTTCCAAGACTTCAGAGTGGCTTTGAGGAAAGTGGAGGACATCTTTTTTAACAGGGCCAGTTACAATAGGATGGGGGTGAATATTTTTTAACACAAATAGGATCTTGTTTACTTGGAGCATGGTGTGACCCTGGCACAGGTTGCCCCAAGAGCTTGTAGGAGCCCCATCCCTGCAACCATTCCAGGTCAGGTGGCAAAGGGCTCTGAGAAACTTAATGTCTTTAAATAGGTCCCTGCTCATTGCAGGACACTTGCACCAGAGGACCTTTACAGGACCCTGCCAGCCCAGCCCAGTCTAGGATTCCTCACCATTTTCATTTGAAGAGCAGCAAGAGTGGAGGTGAGGAGGAAGGGGGCTCATCTGATGCCTTGGGCTTGAGTGGAGGAGGAGCCCATCCCTCAGAGCCTGTTTCACCTGCAGCCCCTTCACATTTTACCTGCAGGAGCTCCTTGGCAGACCAGCGCTGCACATCGTCTCTCTGCAGGCAGCAGCTGAGGAAGTCACACAGGCAGGATGAAAATAGGTTGGGCTGCTTCAGCTTTTGTCTTCCTCCTGTGGCTATCAGGAGTTGGGGCTGGGGAAAAAGGAGACACCAGGCTCTACCTGCTTCTTTCCCACCTGTAACCGCTCTCCCAGATCCCATTGATTAAGCTCCACTCTGCAGTGGCAGTTTCTGCCCTGGCACAGACCCAGAGATTACTTTCCTTTACCAACCAAAAACCCAAACCCTGATGCACAGCCTCTCCAACATCCCACAGATCTTGCCTTGGCAGCTGATTTCATATACTGACCTAGTTAGTGGGAACTACATCAGCACAAGCACATTTCCTTCCCTGAGGATTCATACCAGCTTGAGAGGCTTTTTGGAAGAAGGACTTTGCTATGCTAACTCTTGCTATCCAAGGGTTAATACATGAAAAGTATTTCTGCAGTGCTTCTTGTCCCTTAAGCACAGCTGCCATAAAACAAAACGAATCAATCTTTTTGCTTTGTTCTTGAAAAGAATGGGAATTGGAAAAAAAGAAAGGAAATCCACCAGGTATTCCTCAGGTAAGGAAACAAATCTTTGGAATCTCAGCTTCAACACAGATACATTAAGATCCATGCACAAATGTACTGGGATGAAAATGCCTGTTTGGACACACAGGAGCCACCTGCAGCTCTGTCTCTCAGCAGTCTGAAAATTTCTGCTTTCCTTACATGGAAAAGTAAAACCTTTCATGGTCAAATCAGAAGGAGAGGTTCCATCCCTATGGTCACCCTCTACTCCTTTGGCCACTCAAGTCAATGCATGAATGGTAGGTCCATCCCAGAAAGTGCCAGGAAACAAATGGGAGGTTCTGGCAGGCTCTCCACATCACCAGGCTCTGGCTTGGCGACGGGCAGAATGTGGCTTGGGCTAGGAGAGAAACACGGTCACTGAGTGTTTCAGCAGCACTGCACAAGAAGCAGAAGAGACTCTGTGGCCTTTGCACCCTCATGCCCAGGTTTCAGGAACATTTCTTAGTGAGAAGAAACTGCACAGGGGGTTAAGTTCCTCTCTAAAAACCAGTGCCTTAGCAACTTTCTTGTGTTTGGGCTTCTTTTCTTCATTTCTGGAAATGTAACACCACTTCTGAGAGGCTTGCCTTGTGTTTGAGGGGCATCTTCACAGACAGACAAGTGGGAAAACTTGAAACCCAAAGCAAATGTTGCCTGAGAAGAGCTGGGGAGTGTTTGCCTGTGGTGAGGCTTGAGCTGTCTGGCAGTCCCCTTCCATGATGGGCAGAAACATCCAGCTGCTCCCCAGAACTCAGTCCCTCTGGGCACGCAGGCCTCTGGAAACACCTGACGATTCCAGCCTTTCTCCTGCTCAAGAGCATCTAACCTAAGCTGAGCTCCAGTTTCTTCAGCAAGGCCAAGGATGCTCACTTCCATGCAGCTGACAGTGTCCATGGAGCTCAGCAGGTCTTTCTGATACTCCTCAGGCCAAGGAATTACAGTATATATTGGCAAGACATTGGCTGATGTTTATCCAGTGTGGTTCATGTGGAACCAAGCCCTTAACACGCTGACAAGTCAGAGGGAGAGAGCTCATTCTGCTTTTGCAAGATGGTATTTAGAAACATAAGACACCGACTTGGAACTATTCAAACCTCAACTTGCAGAATCCATCTCAAATAGACAAAAATAACAGTGGCAAGAGGTCTTGGAGTCTCCATAAAAATGCCCACCACTGTAATGATAACTCTGTGCTCATGGCACTGAAATAGATGGTGACCAAAGAGACTTTGCTATTATCCTCTTTAACCCAAAGGAGAATTTCAAAGCCAGAAATGGCAATGCACTCCCCTTGTGTACAAATAATTGATGCGGCTTTCTGTTCTTTTCCCACATCACCAGAGGTGACAAAGAGGGTTTTATCCTGACTCTCAGCTGAGCTCAGCCACTGGCCATGATGGGGAGCTGGAGCCCTCCCTGTCATTAGAACTGTGCAGGCCAGGGATGGCCCTGCTCCTGTGGTAAAGAAACACAGCACTGGTGTCAACTGCCCACGGTGGATCCCAGCCCAGGCACCTGCCTGCAAGCTCATCAACTTGTTAAAGTACCCAGAAACAGCCAAGGGTTTGGCAAACAATTCTAACTGCAGTCGGAGATAAACACATCCTACACTTATCCAGGCCACCCACACACATGACTGAACAATGTGCAGATGACTTGAAAGCCTGAAAGTTTCAACGACCACGGGATTTGGAAAAGATGCTACAGAATGGAAGAGAAGAGCTGCATTTAAAAAATGAAAAAGCAAGCAGAACTGCTTGGGCATTGCTTTGGTAGTAGGTTTTTTTCTCTTTTCCTTTTTTGTTTAGTTTTCTTTTTCCTTTTTTCCTATGTTTTCTATAAAATTGAAACTGGGAAGGTCTAACCTCCATTTCTCAGGATGTTTATCACATGTCTACCCTGTCCACTGAAAAATTCTTGTCCTTCAGAAACAGACTTCCGAC
Organism: Melospiza melodia melodia; assembly: GCF_035770615.1. Lineage (NCBI taxonomy): Eukaryota > Metazoa > Chordata > Aves > Passeriformes > Passerellidae > Melospiza > Melospiza melodia. The sequence goes on from NW_026948800.1 coordinate 2,232,391, forward strand.
ATTGTTCACAAAACAAGTGGGAAATGTCAGGCATGGCTGGAGGCCAAAATGGCATGTTTCTGAACTGGTTAGGTTTCTGAACTGCCACTTCCCTTTCTGATACAACCACAGCTACAGCAGATGCTGCTGTGCTACAGGGGCATTTTTAGAAGGGGACCTTGGTGGAAGTGGTGCCAGCAGATGGCAATGGGATTTTTTCCAGTGGCACACAGAACATGGTACAGGTGAGAAAGACAGTGGGATCAGTGAGTATTTGCACCTTACCAAGACAGGAGTTGCATTCCAGGAAGGAACTTCTCGTTCCACCATTTCAATGCCCACGATTCCCAAAGACCATATGTCCACTTTGGGGCCACATGGTTGACCTGTCACCACTTCAGGCGCCAGCCACCCAGCAGCGCCGGCCACGGAGCTCCGTCTGCCCTGCTCAGGGCTGAGCTGAGCAAAGAGGCCAAAGTCAGCTGTGGAGAAAACAACAAACCATGAAAGCCAGATCCAGTTAGGAAACCAAGCAACTGAATTCCCCACTCTCAGGCTAACAATGTGCTGTTGGATCTCCTGGAGAACTGTCCACGCTCGATTTCCTTGGGGCTTTAGCCAAGGGAGTATGGAATTGGCCACTTCCAAAAAAACCCAGGTTTCTTAACGCTCCTCACAGCAGTGGACTTCATTCCCCTGAAGCTTTAGATTGTAGCTCCCTCTGTCTAGAAGGGACACACACAGAGCAAGGCCACTCTAGACTGCTTGTGGTTCCTTATACCTCTGTGCCCATTCCAACTGTGCCCTCAGCTCGCAGCAGGGGTCCCTGCACTGCCACCAGCACCATTTCTGGGGAGCTGGCAGTCACGCCAAGCAGCCCCACACCCACATCCCTGGAACGCTGCACCTGACCAAGAATATACTGACCCAGCTTGACAGAGCCGTCAGTTCTGAGAAGGATGTTGCTGCTCTTCACATCTTGGTGGATGACATGGTTTGAATGAAGAAAATCCAGTCCCTGCAGGCACTGAGAGAGAAAACAGAAAGAGGAGGGCAAAAATGAGTGATGTGATTTCATCACAAAAGAAAGGAAACAAAGAATCTAAAAGATTCCCTCTCCAGGGGAGTGGGGAGTAATGGCAGAACAGTAATGGCCACTGAGAGGAAGAGCTTGCTGCTCCAACACTTGCAGAGCAGGACCTTTCTGAGGAAAGGCACGTCAGCTTTTGAAAGAGCAACAGGACCTGTTGTTGTAGGCTGTCCCCTGCAAACCAGCCAGGACGACTCCTGCTGCAGTGGACGTGCTTTTTCCATGCAGAGGACAAAGGAGGGGTTTTGAAAGGAAAAGTCCCTCCCTTTGGTGTTTAGTGGATCACTTTTGGGTGGGAGGCTGCATGGAAAAGATTTTCTTGCTGGCCTCAGCACAGGCTTGGAAGTATCACACCAGTCACTTTGTGGAATCAAAGAGCATTTTTGGCTGCACTTCTATCCTTTTCAGCTGAGGACTATGAGAAATGAGTCTTTTTTCTTTGCTGGTCATTTCAAATCCTGCCACCAGCACCTTTGCTTTTGCAGGCAAGGAATGCAGTGAAGACAGACTCCAGGCAAACATTTAGAGAGGCAAGGTGGAGAACAGCAAATAAAAATACAAGAGACAGACTGAGAATACAACAGCAGGAGATAAGAGTACTGGCAGTGAGTACAGGGAGTGCAGGGGCACTGGCAGGCCTTTCCCTTGAGATGCTTTTACTTGCCCATAGAATAGCAGCAACACAGAAACAAAGCTTGGCACAGGAAATCACTCCAGCTCTGAGCCCCCGTTTCCCAGACAATCCTGCCCAAGCCCTTGGAAACACAGATGGGATTGCTGACCTCCCGACTGATGGCTGCCATCTCATCTTCCGACAGGTAGACCTGGCTGATGACATTGCTCAGAGTGCCTCCATCCATGTACTCCATAACCAGGGACAGTTCCTCACCCAGAAGGTAGCTAAAAGAAGCAAACAAGGGCATGGAGATGAATGTCCATGGCTAGGTTGCTGTTTGGAAAACATGGGTTGATTCTTCTTTTCAGATCCCTTTGAGACAAAGACAAAAACAAGGAAGAGACATTCCCTCTTGGCTGTGCATTGTTTGCCATCTGTGCAGTCTCAAGGAGAAAGGCACAGCTGCAAAAAAGGAGATGTCTTAGATGGGCAGTAAGCAAAATGTGCAGTTTAGAAACAGCCCAGATAAAAAACGTGTCAGGCATGGTGTTTCTGGAAAAAAGCACCTAGTCTTCCTGGCATGCATGGCAATGAAAACCAGTGGCAACAATCCAAGGGAAATCCTTGTTAGTTTACCTGGACAGAAGAAGACACTTTAAAAAAATCAAGCTCTAAAACAAAGTGGTGGCTGTGAATATAGAGATCATTGATTTAGTAAGACACGACTCATCCGGGTTTTTGAACAATTTTCAAATACCATGTGCCAGCGAAGACTCATGCAGACAAAATGCAATCTCTTCTCACCCACTGGAGATGAAAAGAGCAATAATAATTAGCCAATAATTACAGCTCTATTTTCTGCCAGTGACCAAAGTGGGATTTTAACTTGCATGTTTGCAATGTGTGAACAAACATTCATGGGAAAAAAGCACAACTCACCTGTCTAAACAGTTGACCAGGTTGGGATTTCTATTCACCTTCATGACCATGAGTTCATTTACTTTTAGTTCCTCCTTCCTCAGTCCTTGAAGCTGTATTTTTTTTATGGCCACCTAAAATGACATTGATAATCAGTAACTTGAGGGCTTGGTGGCACGAGACCACAAGGCACGTGGGAGCGAGTGATTTTGCAATGACACAGCTGAGCTGTGCCAAACTGCCTTGTGATTAGGCACTGCAGTAATCAGGAACTGACATTCCAACAGCCCATTTCTCTGCTCCTTTGGGAGCCAGTTACAGGACACGTGGGGCCACTGACATTTTGCCTTGACCACTTGGTAACAACGGTGTCTCAGTTATCACCCACAAACCTCTGACCACACTCTCTGCTGCTTGGTTTGGGATTCAGAAGAAGTAATCCATGCCTTAATACTCTGTGGATACATCTTGTGATATGGGCAGGGCTTAGTGCTTTCAGGGACGCCTTGCAGATCTCTCCCTACGTGCAGTTCCCAAGTGCAGCACGGCAGGTGGCTAAGGATCTGCCAGTAACTTTCAGATGGATTTGTTGGCAGCCAGAAATGAGAATTCAGGACTCTGAAGCTGTAGCCCCAAAGAGCAGTGAGGTGCTCGCAGGCACCACCTTTGTTTTAGCAATGGAGAGCGAGTGAGCGCATCCTTCTCTGAAAGGAACCGCTGCCCTCCGTGCCTTCCTTCCGGCAGCTGAGGAGGACAAAGTCCCAAATGTGTTTTGTGGGCTGGCACCAGTCTGTGCTTCTTGTGCCTTTTCAGCACAGCTCTGCCCAAAGCTCCAGCCACAGCTCACACCAGAGGGGAAAGCCCTCGAGTGCAGCAGAGCCTGCAGGGGCTGTTGACATTTACCTCTCCTCCTGTGGTAGTGTCGAGTGCTCTATAAACGTCTCCAAAACTCCTAGAAAAAAAAACAGAAGCAGAGAAAGGAGAAGCCATTTAGATCTTGCAGTGAAAGCCAGCCCACACAGGAGATCTCTGCTGTAAATGCCTGCAGGACACTGGAAGCATGAAGATGTCTTTGACAATGCCTTCTGAGCACACCTAGAAATTCTGATCAGCACTGACAATCTAAGCCCAGTGCCTGAACAGATTTGCAGTTTGTCTGACTTCACACTTGATACCTATTCCACCAGGAAAACACCTGATGCATAGTTTTGTACCATTAACATTGCTTGGACTCACCCACTGCCAATATTTTCCAGTTCAATGTATTTTAGAATAGGACCTTCCATCTTCACCATTCTCCCTGAGGGAAACAAAATGCAAGATGTTCACTTTAAAGCAGAGATCCTAGCTTCCAGGAGATACAAAAGGCAGCCCCACTGTCTGGAGTTCTGAGCCTCCCTTGGTGGACAGCTGGCTAACAACAACAGGAACAGCAACTGGAACACCAAGAAAAGAACAGCAGGCCCGCAGCACAAGTGACTGGCACAGAGACTGATTTCTAGCATCCTTTGAAGTGAGAGACCTCTTGACAGCAGACACACAGGGAAGCACAGGGAGATACATTCAGAGGACACTGAGACCAGAAGAGAATACCTACCTAGGCAAGTAAGTTTGTCATCTAGAAATATTAAGGAGAGTTGGAACTAAGAGTGCCTTTGTTTTCTTGGGAATAAACACTGTGAGATTTAGAAAAGGTTTCCTACTTGCTAAGATTAAATGCACCTGGACATCTAGAATCAATTCCTCTGAACAGATGTCGAGTCCAGAACAGGAGGAATATTGCCAAGTGTTCCCATCTTTTCCACCTTGCAGCAGTTTGCCAGAAGAATGCCTCTGTGTTTGTAAACCAGAGCAGCTCATGCTAGAACCAATCCCCACAGGGCTTTCAGCATCAGGACCCTCACCCTTTATGAGCAGGCTGAGCTCACAGACGCCCTTGCCCATGCCCCGCATGAAGAACCGCGCCGCTTCTCTTCACCCTGACAGCGCGGATCAGTCGCTCCCATTGCACTCGCCCTCTCGGCACCGCACACGTCCCCATCTTCCCAACCCGGCACGGCGGGCACGGGCACAGAGGACAGCAGTGCTCCTCAGGCGTCCCTGTGACACAGAGAGCTGCCCAGAGGAGATGCTGACCCTCTGGTGAGTCCAGGCCGTGCGAGGCAGAAGCCGGCCCAGAGCAGGGGCTGCAGCCTCAGGCAGCTCCGCGCTGCAGCAGCCGGGGAGCAGCAGGACCCTCCCAGCTAAGGAAGGCTCCAGCCTCTGCATTCCACAGCCCTCAGGGGCAGGGCAGCAACCACAACAAGGCTGGCAAAGCCCCAGCATTAGCACTGACAGGCACTGATGGGAAGAAGCCAGAGTGAGCCTGAGCCCCAGACAAGCTGTTGCCCCCATTCAGGACACAACAGGATGGGCTTTGAGATCAGCCATGCCGAGGCGCAGATCAGTGCCCTTTTTGTCCCAACAGGTGATGGTAGACACAGCATCCAGTGCGCTGTGTTCTCAACCCTACCAGATCTTATCTGAGAGCACAGCACTGGCAGCCGTTAAGGGCAAGAAGCAGATTCATTGGGTTGTGCTGCAGAATCACAAAGGGCTTGATGTGTTTTCCTAGAGACTGATCTCAGCAGGGCTTCTGCCAGTGGCTGGGACTCAAGCAGTCACAGCCTTCTGCTGATCCAGGAACAATCCCTGCTTCTGCCTTCGGGAGAGAGAAGGGAAGCCCAGGCAAACTCCAGCCAGTCTAAGCTGCCCTCCGAGGCAGCAGGAACACCAAGAGCTCTCTCTTGCTGCCTCGGAGCACTGCCAGCTTCTGCTGCAGCTTCAGTGTCAGAGTCGGTGTAGATCTGAGACAAGAAATGAGTTGATGTCAGGAAGGTGTGGCAGAGATTGCCCTGAAATGCAAGAGAGATTGCCATTTGAAATGCAAGCCCTTAGGAAGCTGCTGTCAGCCACATGCAGAGCTCATCAACTGGATTGCTTTGGATGTCCACTTGTGAAACCAAATGGTCAAAACCAAAGGCTGGTTTTACTCGAGTTCATAGCCGGTTTCGTGTTCTGAAGGATGACTGCAGCAACGACTGCTCCACTTCTCCCAAAGACTCCCTTCCCCCTCATAGGTCTGCAGATACATTTGCAGCTCCTCATTCTAATATTCTACCTCCTGCCATGAAATTCTCTTTTCCTGCACCTTCCTCGGGATGTGCTTATCCTGCAGCATCTCTGGATGGGTCAGTTCCTGGGCCTCATGCCAGCCTCGGGGCTCTTGGTTGCCCGTCATTTGCTGGAACTCTCTGCAGGCTGCCAGGTAGGATGGCGACACTTCCACCTCAAGTCAAACAGAACAAAACAGTCAGAGACTACAGCTTGTGCCCGTCAGCCAGGAGTCATCAACTGGGAAGAAAGTAAAGGACAGGAGCAGATTAGCAAGGGATACAGACAGCTTGTAGCTCGTATTCCAAATCTATGTGAGTGACCATGTTCACCTGCAAAAACACCTCAAGAAACAAGGTCACCTGGAAGAAGCCAGCAGGAGTTCATTCGGATGACTGCTGGCTAAATGGCCAGAGGAGTAATGCCACTGTCTAGAGCATCAGCTGAGATCCAGCAGAGCAGGAAGTGTCCTTGAGAGCAGCTCTGACAGAGGCCTCATCAGGATGGCACTCAGAGGCATCACCCACCCCCTGCTGCTGCTCTTCACTGGAAAGGCAGGGCAGGCAGAAACCACCCCTTGGGTGACTGCAGTGCCTAGTGCTATTTCACTTGCTTTCCTAGAGCCTTTTGCTCCTGAAGGAGGTGATTCATTTTCTCTTTGATGATTTTAATTTTTTCATCTAGCCTCTTCTTCCTTGTCTTTATCCTAGTCTCAGTTTCTTGCAGCTGTGCCTCCATCTGTTCGTCAATTTTCTGTAAACAACAAGGGAAAGGACTCTCTTTCATAAGTGGAGTGGCTGCCATTCCTTCATTCACCTGTTTTTGTTGATTGCCCCTCTGCATAGGGAGATTCTTCTCCTCTTGGATGTCTTCATTCCTCCTCTTCGCTGCCATGATGGCACTCTGAGCTTCAGGCAGCTCTGTTTGTGGCTCTGCCTTGATGTTCTGTGCACACAACTGCAGAGCAAGTGACTGAGAGCTGCCATCAAGCTCAGCTTTTCCCTCTTTTAGCCTCAAAATCACATTTATTCAGCCCCTTCTTTCTGCTTTTCCACTCAGCTCTGCTTCCACTGTAACCTTCCTGTCCTGGTGCTGATCTCTGCAGATTGCAAGGCTCTGTGCTTCCATTGCCTGTGGGACTCCTGGCCTCCTCAGTCCCAAGAGCTCTGGTTTATGCCCCTCTTCCTGCCCTTCCCTCTGTGCCCTGGCCAGTCAGGCTTACCTGGCCATTCTCCTGTGGCTCTTCCACCTGCTGCCTGAGCTGCTCTTCCTGCTCTCGGGCTGGGAACAGCTCTCCCTGAGTCTGGCATGGCATCTCAGATGAGGCAGTATGCTCCTGCTCTTTCTCTAGAAGCACCTGCACAGAAAGAAAGAGAAGATGGGTTTCAACTTCCCATACGCCCTTTGTGGGCCAAGACTCAAAGGCTGCTGGGCTCACACATTCCCAAAGCACTGTGCTGCTGCTCTCCTGGGTCGTTCTCTGCCCAAGGGGAGGCACAGATTCCAAAGTGACCCTGGCCCTACAATCAGGGGCCATTGGGGACTGAAGCTCCAACAGCCTCTCAGGCAGCTGACAGGGAAGGGGTGGCATTTCTCAAGGGTCTGGTGAGGGCCTCCCTCTGCTTCTGCCGTGTCCTGTTTGTCTCTCAGTAGTGACTGACACCCCGCCCTGTCCCACAGCTCCATCCTGGCTCTGCAGGGGCTTCCTGGGTGAGCTCACTCCTTGTGAGAGACACTTCTGGAGTTCACCTTCTCTTCAGGCCTGCACCAGCATTCCTCCCTCCTGACATCCACACTCTCGTTAGAAAACCGGGTCTTTCAGGAGATAAGGATGCACGCAAAGATCTCTGATGGAAGTCAGAGAACCCCTATGGCCAGCTCTGTATATGGAGGAGGACCAAGGTGTTTCTTCTCCCTCTTTTGTCAACTGAGAATTCTGACCAGCAGTAACAGAGTTTCTCATAAGGCCCCATTAACGAATGCACGTACACAGCCCTGGGGATGCCAGCGAAGGAAACCATGTGTCATGTAATGCAAACCATGTGTCATGTATGAGCAAAGTCACCAGACCCCAGCTACAGCATGGGATAGTTCTACTCCCTCAGGACATGCAAAAATTTAAAGGATAAAAAGAAGGCTTCAGGGCACAAGAGGCTGGAGGAGGAAAACATGAGGGGAAAAAACAACCATCTCTGGAGGGGAAAACATCTCTGCCTGCTCAGGATCAGTCAATGGAACTTGTCTCTGCTCCTCTCCTGAAGGGATGCCTTTAGGTGAGCTTTGCATCTTCCACTGGTTTGGAGCTGAGCCAGGAAGATGCAATAGAAAGATAGATAGACAGATCTCACTTTTTAAATCTCTCTTTACTGTGCTGTGGCATTTATATTCTTTGAATACAGAGAGATATAGTTCCTCTCTCTCTCCTAGGTTTTTTTTTAAGGGAAGGTAGTGAGAAACTTAGAGAAGAAGAGAAAACAATTATCTCTACTGGCTGTTCTTTTTGTTTACTACATGTAGAATGTGTTATAGTGATTGTTTACTGAAAGTGATTTGTTAATTGGATTTTAGTGGTAGTTGTTTAGCTTGATTAGCTAATTAGATAAAATCTTTGTTGTGACTGTCTGGAGACAGTCACGAGTTTTTCTTTAGTAGCTTTTTAGTATAGTATCTCTATAGTATAGTTTTAATATAGTACTAGTGTAATATAACATAGCTTAAGAAAGCATTTGTTTAACCTTCTAAATCATAGAGTCAAAGCACATTTTTCGCCACGTGGGGGTCACCCGGAATCAATCCTGTCTTTTCTGTCGCTACACACATCAGCACTCGGTAGCAGTGCCCCGATCAGCAGCCATCCTGAACTTGCTCTCCTGTTGCTTCAGTAACCCACACTCTTGGGGAATCTGGAGCATGTGGGTCCCTATGGAATGCAATCAGACCCAGAGCATTGCACTGGGAACTGCACTCTTTGTGCATCTGTGCTTGGGCAAGTTCTTCTCTTGGACTCGACCACACTGATGGTGCTAAAGTATCTGGAATCAAAAATGCAGCCCAGCCCCTCCCAGCTCCTCTAATCTCTGAGCACCAGCTGGAATGCAAGGGCATTGATTTCCTGCTCAATTCCCAAACACAACACACACTGATTCCCTGGGCTGCCAAAAGACACGGGAGTTATTAACCTGAAAGTGATGTGTTTCTGCCAGTGCTGGAAAAGGGCAGGAAAGATTGAGTAAAAGCTCCCTTGCTCCCTGGAGAAGGAGAAATTGCACAAGGCTTCTCCTTCTAGCAAACGAACAAATAAACAAAATATGCAAGTGTTACCTACTCCAGTGTCTAAAGCACTTGGATGCAGTGAAGGGATGTTTGGCAGGGAAACAGCCCTTGTGCTGAGCATTGGCTCTATGGATCTAAGGCAGGGATCTATGGAAGTCTGCCTGAAGGTCCCTCAGGAGCCCCCATTGTCCAGGCTAAAGCTCCCTCAGCACCTCCTCCCTGGCCTTGTGCTGCACCCCTTGCCCAGCTCCCCTGTCCCTCTGTGCCCACGCTGCAGCCCCTCCATGACTTTCTGCTTCCCAGGGCCCACAGCTGCACACAGCACTCCAGCTGTGGCCGCAGCGCTGCCCAGCACAGGGCCACGCTCCCTGCCCTGCTCCTGCTGCCCCACTGCTGCTGGCACAGCCACCGTGCCCTTGGCCTTCTGGGCCCCCTGGCCCCACGCTGCCTCCTCTTCAGCTGCTCACGGCTGCCAGCCCTGCGTCCTTTGGGCCCACGCAGCTCCCCAGCCACAAAGGTGCCCATTGCACTTCAGATACTGCAGGCACCATTGCAAGATGGCCTTCCTGTTCTACAACGACATCTTCGAAGTAGATATCATAAAGTTTGATAGGAATAGAATTCTAAGGGACTCTGACTAAATTAAAATGGTCTAATTCAACTGTACAGGAAATAGCTCCTATGTAAATATTCCACCCTATCTGTCGTCAGCAAGCAAGGTTCTCTCTTCAAAACTAGGTTTGTAGTTCTTCAAAGCTCTGATATAGAAATTTAAAATATCCATTTCGCACTTTGTTATTTTTCTTCAGGCATGAAAATGGATTTTCTTTTGGCCTTCCTAGCTGGCCCTCTACACTCTACTGCTACTGGCCCAGCTCACATCATGTTCTACAATTCTTAAACACCAGGAACTTGAAATGTTCCTTTTTCACTCACCTCAGGATCTTCAGCACTGCTGAATACACGCTTCAGGTGACCTGTAGTGGGAAGGGAAAATGAACCAGATGCTGTCAGAAAACTGCCTGGGCTGCTGAATCCCACAGAACAAGTCAACCCAAACAGAGATGATTTCCCGTTTCTCAACATCCCTCCAGCAGACACATTTCATTCACACAGCCAGCAAGGGATCAGGACAATATTCTTGCTTGTGCGTACAATTTGGCCTGTTTTGCCAGTAAATGAATACAAATATGACCAAGAAATTGCAAATTGTTCTTTAACACTCAGTGCTCCTGTTCTACCAAAGACATAAAACAGCTTCTGAAATCCTCTCCTTGAGGTTCTTTTTTTTTTTTTTTTAATCAGTTGCATGCACCGGTTCTCATTAACTTGCTTGAAACAGTTGCTCAGAAAAGCTTCCCTAAAACCCCCCTGAGCTGTGGCAGACACTCACTGCTTTGGAGTTTGCATTTCCTTGCAAAGGGAGTCACTATTTCAGTACTTTGAAAAAGGTCAAGTTAGACAGTAAAATCCTTTCATGATAAAATTTAAAAAGAAATAAGCTTTCTCTGAATTCTGGGAACAACTGCAGAGTTTTTGGAAGGCCTTCCAAGAAGCTCTGCCAGTCTACAATCTCAAAGGTGTCTTGCTTGTCCCAGCAAACTGAGGAAATGACAGACTCTGCTGCCACAGACTCTCCCCTGGAGGGAACGGAAGCCCTGCAGGTTCCCCTGCAAATGCTGCCCCTGTGGCTACAGCCCCCCCCTTTTTAGCTGAATGTCATGACAGGAGCTTTACCAAACCAGTGGCATCCTAATGCTCTTTCTCTTTCAAAATCAGAAACTCAGCCACCAGCAGGAAGACATACAAAAGCCAGGTTAGGATACACCCTAACCTAAGTAGAATAGAAAACTCTACTTACGTGCAAAGTGTGTAACGTAATACGCGGAAAAACAAACACTATAAGCAGCAAAAGCTGCTGTGGCCAGATGGTGGATCATATTCCCAGAGCTGTGCCAGTCTTCTCCAACACTAGAAAAACAAATGGCCTCTCAGAGTGCAACTACCCACTGACCAATGCTCCAACCAGGAGGGTTCTCCTAATGTGAGCAAGGCTGCTCTGACACTCAGGCCTTCTGTGCACCAAGGCAACCTTCTGATGTCACCACAACGATGTGGCAACCATGCTGTGATATCACAAAGCAAAGTATGACAAAGAAAAGCATCACAAAGCATGTTGATCTGTGAATTTATGTAAAGCAATAATCAACCTTCCCTACAGCAAACACAAAAGAGCCTGGGAAGTTCTTCTCTGTCACAAAGCAGCACAAATTCCCCTCATGGGCCAAACCCTGTTGTTCAGGGGATCCAAGAGGAACTCCAAGAGTGCCTCAAGCACCTACAGCCTGTACCCCAGCTGAGCACTCAGATGGGACACAAGCAAAGGAAACCAGACCAAGACAATGGCCCACAGCATTGCACATGTGAGAAATGACTCTCACTTTTAACATTTTCAAGGTTTAGTAAACCTTAACAAAGGACTGAATAAGGAAAAATTGCAGCATTGGAAGTCTCTGTGACTAGCAGCCACGTTCTCATCTACAAAAAGGGGTCTCTGCCTTTTATACCCTTAGCCACTCCAAAATTTTTGTCAGTCAACTCTTTCTCTGCTGTCCATTGGTGGAGATTACTTTATTGCATCCTGACTGGAGGTCAGGCGTTGTTACACCCTGCCTGCTGGTCACAAGCCAGCCCTCCCCAAATGCCCTGACTACCAAGGCTATTACAAGGGGGACGGGAAAGAGGACTATGGGAGGATATGTTACAATACCATCACTACACATTTGAACATCCACATAACATCTACTTCTCAATTGTCAGAGTCAACCATTGCATTACTCGTCTGGAACACACAGAACCGGGAGAGAAGCCACTGTTGGCATCACAGCTGAAATGTTTCCTAACAAATCTCCCCACATATTTGCTCCTTTATTGGACATGCCCAGGGCTCCGGTGCGGGTACATCTCTGCCTTTCTTCCCCTTTGGCAGCAGTCAAACCGGCACCATCTGCCCGCCAGCAGCAGCTGCTCCAAGCTGGGAACGTGGCTGGCCGTGCTGATTTCCAGAGGCTTCTGTGTGCCAGGGGAAGCCAAGGCAGGAGCGGGTTGAACGGTGCTGGCGCTGCTGCTGCTCTGTGCTAGAGAGCCCCGGCTGGGCAGGGCACGGTGCCCACTGCGCTGTGGGCTCCTTCTCCTGCCACAGCTGGGCACACCTGGCAACAAGGCATGACAACTTGTGGGCAAGCCAAGGGGTTTCTGGGGCTGCACTGCTCTGCACACACCCAGCACACCTGCAGCACACAATTTTAACCCTCAAATAGGAAAACCAAAGGGAAACAACTGGAAAAGATTTCATTTCAACCATTCCTTATGCTTCAATAGAAATGACCAAAATGAACGTTACCGAGCAGGGCCCAATCCACACTGCCAGCTCAGTGTGAGAAAAGAGGCATTACTTTATTTCAGTGCTGGGTGCGTGAGGAATCACTTCCCTGAAACATGCACACCCACGTGTTAGTATCCACGGAACTAAGACATTACTTTCATTACTTTTATTCATTCCTTTGCTCAAACTCACAGGCTAAACATTCTCACAAAGTGTTTGACATGTTTAAATCACTTCCCCAAAATTACTGACATTTAGAGTAGGGGTCTCTTGAGGGTCTCTGGTGGTCATGGGGTGAACATCCTGTTCCTCAAATTCTCCTTCCATGGTTAAGAGCCTTCTTCTGCTTGAATGCATTGCAGCTACCTCCTCAGTAGGCCCACTGTCTTTATTCTCAAGGCTAAGACATCCACTTGCACACATTAACCACTGCTGTGAGGGAAGGTACAACTAAGCACTGCCTGTTAAAGCTTAACAAATTCACAATTTGTTGCAGGTCAACACTTCCCCAACATCTCTCGTTCCTTCTCTGGGAATCAAACACAAGCATTTTGTGATCCCTGAGCCCAAGGCTGCCTCCAACCCTCCTGTCACCCAGCAGCCCTTCTCTCCTCACAAACAGCAGGCCCAGCAGTGCCTTCCCTCACTGGCTCAGTCACCAGCTGTGTCAGGAGTTCTCTGTCACACACTCCAGGACCATCCTGGACTGTTTGCTCTCCGCTGCACTCTGTTGCCAGCAGACATCCCCACCCTGTTCCATGCCCCTTGCAGAACCCTGCACCTGCTGTCCATGGGCACCTGGCAAGGGAGGCACTCACGGCAGAGATGCACCAGCTGCACTGGGCAGGAACCAAAACCCTCTGGGGCACAGCTGCTGGCCTGGGTCTGGCACAGCTCTGCACGCCCCACTCCTCACGGGCTTTGGGCTGGAAATGCAATTGCACTTTCTGCCCCATGGAGAAACACCAGGGCTGCACAAACAATGGCCAGCAGGCCACATCCCAAAGGCACTGCAGCATGGAGTTGAGAAGGAAGAAGTTCCTTCCCCAATTCCTAACCATACCAAAACCACCATCATTGGGACTTTTAATCTTCTGAATGTAGAGTTGATTCACAGTGTGACAAGGGAATCTTCCAGTGGAGTTGAGGTTGGGTAGAGTTTTTATTCTGAGTCCTACTCAGACTGTTGATTTGAAAATTTATTTTAAAATATTTTTAAAAGGCTGTGCAGTCATACAGTTTTGTTCTAATACCAAAATGGCTAGATGAAATGTACTGGCATTTTAATTACATCCAAACTGATTAGACTGTAAAAGCTTTCCTGCAGAATAGCCACTAAACAAGAAATGAAAATCTCTGGACTGTTGACTTTGCAAATTTCTACTAAACTTATCAGACAATGAGGCATTTTTAGGTAGATCATAGAGCAAACTAATTCCTATGGATAACTTGATTTGGATAAACCTGTTGATTTCAAATTAAAACTGCCATCACATACTAAGTGGAAATCTGAATACTCACTTCTATGAGCTCTGAATTATTAGATAGTCATTGTTTGCCATATTAACAAAAATAACATTCTGGCTATATTTTTACTTACAGTCAGCTCTTCAACACTCTTTGTAACACCAGAATGAGAGTTTGTAGCAATGTGAACCATGGGTTAGTGGAGCATTGCAGAAGGCTCTTATGCCAGCACTAAATGTTCACATTTACCATAGCATCACTTCTTGCCTTTAATTTCAAGCTACAGCTCAGTTCCTGCAGTATAGATTCACACTTGTAGTCTGTATTTGCAGTTGGTTCTTACTTTCCTGTCCAGAAAAAAAATAATGCTTGGATCTCAAATCAAAATAAAACGAGGAGAGAGTCAGGTTCTGGATAGGTATAGCAAAAACTAAGAGATTTATTTGCAAATATCTTGAAGAGTTTTTTGTACATGCTGCAAAACCAGCAGAATAAAAACTTGCACTCTAACTTGCAAGCTGAGGTTTGCCTGTTCTCTCTGGACTGATTTCTTGAGGCCAGACACTGAACCTAACCAGTAAGAAAATCAAAACCACAGGAGTAGTTTGGAGAATATTGTAAATTATTCTGTCATGATGCTTTTTGCCAAAAAGTTCTGGCCATCATCCGATTGGAGTAATTAGAGGAGATCGAAGCCATCACACTGTGCCTGTGCACACAATTCCTTCCCAGGAGTAATCCATGAAGCAACACTGACAAATCCACACCAGCAGCTGCTGCCACACAGCCATGAAGCAGAGAATATGTATTTCTGCTACACTTGGACAGCTGAAGATGCCTCTGCTGAGCTAATTTTAGTGACTGCCCACCACAGATGAGACCTTGTGGTCAGTCTCCAACAAGTCAGGGCAGTTAATATTCTGCCTAGATGAAGTAAGTCTAGGAATACGTAGACCATGGAGCCTGAGGATAGCCAGAAGCTGTGGGAGATTAAATTTGTTTCCGTATCTTTCTTTTTACTCATTAATTACAATCAATTATTTAAAGAATGGAAACTTTTGGCATACCATTGGCTGGAAGGTTGGTCAGTCTTCCATTCATGACTCCTCTGAAAGCATCACCCCATTGTTTTTATCAGTAGCTCTTCCATCATCATGGCTCACACAGCATTTCCTGCAGCTCTTGCTGGAGTCAGGGAAAGGCACCAGGAGAAGGGGGAGGAAGCTGTGTGCAGAGACTGTGTCAGCTGAAGAGACATTTCTTTCCTCTGATTTGGCTGAATGGCTGCAGGAACCTTGCTGGCACTGCTGGCAGGGTGGCCTTTGGCAGGGCTGGGCAGAGTTTGGGGCCCAGGATCCCTCCTCTCGGTGGGACACCAGTGTGAGCAGCCCCTGTCCCAGCCAGGAGCAGAGGTTCTGTGGCTCTGCCCTGGGCACAGGGACCTGCCACTGCCATGAGCTCCTGCCGCGGCTCCTCTGGGGCAGCTCCTGCTCTGCAGCGATGATGGGCGCAGCTGGGGGTGGCTGCAATGGAGGGGGGCTTCCAGTGGGCTCTGCTGGTCTGCCACACTGGAGCCAGCAGAGCTTCTGGAAGGAGTCTCCTCTTGTGAGCTGCTGGAGCTGGAGCTGGAGCTGGCACTGGCCACAGAGCCGCTGTGTTCATCCCTGACAGGCCCAGAGCACAGCAGCCTCTGGGCCTCCTTGCTGCATGATGGCAGTGAGGAGGCCATGGAGCAGAGGTTCAGTATGGATGACTCAGTTTCCTGATAAACTGTGCTAAGAAAACTCTGCATCCCTTCTGCCAGATCTAAGACACTCCAAGAAATCTGTTGGCACTTTGGGAGCTCAGAATTATTTGCATTTTGAACAATTTTCCTATGAGCGCTTTTGATGGTTTTTGTCATTTTGTGTTGATTCAGTTGATCCTTCAGAGAAGCTTTCCTAATAATATAAAACATGGTGAACTGTGGAGACCCTGGGGGGGCATTCCCTGGTCTAGGGAGACACAAGAAGCTTCCCTCAAAAAGCTGTTAGACCCCATTGGCTCCTTCCCCTGTTCCTATGTCTGTTCCTGTGCTCCTGAGCCACACCTTCCCTATTCCCTGATTGGCCTCCTTATCTTTGTACTGCCCCGAGATCAGGGTCAGCCCCCAGGCCCCTGTGGAGACAAAGTGAGACCCTCTGTGTGCGGGTGCTGGGAGCTGAACATCTCCCTGCACAGCTGAATGAAACATCTGTGGAGATCATGCAAAGGTCCTTTTTGCTTCTTTACCCTGGACTATGCTAGCAGCAATTCAGACTGCTACAGAGGAGAAGCTGCAGTACTGGCACCAAGGTTTTGGCAACTTGACCATAGGCACAGAGGGCGTGCAGGATGCTGCTCTATGAATTCCTTAACCAGCCATCTCTGGTGCTGGCATATTCCCTCCAGCTTCTGCTGCAGCCAGGGCCACCTTTGGTCCAGCAGATGACATTGTTATTTGAAAAATTCGGCCCACTCCTTGGGCAGGAGGCCATCCACAGGCTCTGGTCCTGCAGCCCCTGCTCAGCTGGGGACAGTGTTCCCTGTGGGGAAGATGGAGCAGCCATCACAGGGTCTGGGGGGCTGCTTTCAGCAAGGTGGCCAGGCTCTCTCCCTGCTGGACTCTAGCAATTGTTTGGGGGAGCTGATGGCAAATTGTATGTAGTCCTGTTCATCCTACTAAGAAAACATGACAGCTTCTATCATTCTTCTGCAGAGTTGGCACGCTGGATTTCTCTTTGCCCACTGCAGGATGCAGCCCAGGCAGAACTGGTGGTGACAGGGCAGAGAAAAATTCACATCCTTCTTAGTGACCTGGCAGATGAGGCAGCTCTGTTCTGTCCCCATGGCCATGTCTGTCTGTCCCAGCAGCAGGGAAGAGCTGAGGACCATGAGCTGCTCTCATGGGCAATCTTGCTTGGCCAGAGCCCAAGCTCGAGGCAGAGTGGTCCAGGCTCTGTCAGTGCCCAAAACATAAGCAGAAAGGGAAGTTGTATCACAATCCATTCCTTGGTGAAGGAGGTCCATAGCAGCCTCAAGAGGCACCTCACACACTCAACAGTCAAGGCAGTAACATATGGACAGGACACAGATGGCAGTTCATGGCTGGGAGAGCATTCGTAGGCATATCCAAGGACAAATTTCCCAGGAACTCTCCACAGCTCTGGGATCTGCCCACCAGCTCTGTCAGAAGCTTCAGCAGAACAACCAAAGTCCTAAAAAGCAGCTCCCAGACACTTTCCTACCATCCTGCCTGAGTAGCCGGGTTGCTTGTTGCAAAACACTCTTTTTCTCCTCTTCCCCAATGCCCTGTGGACACTTGCGGCCAAAATAAAAAGCTCCTGGCCCTCTGTGTGATGTGATAATACAGTTTTTATATTTCCATGCTGGGATAAAAGAAAGCTGTGCTATGGGTCAGGAGAGGCCAGGACCCACTTGGCCTTCCTGCAGGCTGAGGTGGTCCCAGCAGACATCCTGCTGCTTTTTGGGGAATGTGTGAGGGGGAGTGGAGGGGGTGACAGAGAGGCCGAGATCATAGAGTGGAAACTCAGCTCCAGAGAGCCAGTGCAGACTCTCCCTGCTGAATGCCTGCTGGGGCTGGCAAAGAAGGAAAATGCCTCAATAACAGCCTGGTGGCACTGTGTCTCAGGGACAGGTACAGGGAGGTGACAACAAACAGCAGCATGGCCCGGTCTCACAGCTCCTAGGAAGCAGTGACAGAGGGGCCTCATGTGCCAGAGGTTTCAGAAAGGCTGTCTTCTCAAATGGCCACTCTAAAACCCCTCTCTTTGCCTCTTGGGTTTGTGAATGCTTTTGACAGCCACAGCATCCTGGGGCAAGGCATTCCATGATTTCATTAAGAACTCCTTGAAAAGCACCTCCCATTGTTCAACTGAGATGCCACCCTGGTCATTTCAGAGGGTGCTGCCTTGGTGGAGAGAAAAATCAATCTTCTGCCTTTCAGGGAGCTGAAGGAGAAGGGACTCTTCACCATCCAACACCTGGCTGGGTCCCATTCACAGGTCCTGCTTTGTGGACTTGGTGAGGTTTGTTTGGCAGTTACCAGCGAGGTGAGAACATTGTTCTGAATTGTCCCCCATACTTCATACACAGTGTGTAGAGTAGGTATGTGCTTGCTCATCTCCATGTGTGCTCAGGGTGTGCCTTCATTTCTGTTTTAGACCTGATATTTCTAATGTCTGTCAGCTCTCATGTTACATCTGAAGAAAATTGCACAAGATCATCAAGAATTCTGCTGGCAGGAACAAGACAAGAGCCTTCCGACACTCACCTGCAGCTGTCCTGGATTGCTGCAGCCCTTTGTGCAAAGCTGCAGCTGACAGAGTGTTTGGAGTTGGTTTGGGCCTTTATGAAAGATCTGTGGAGCAGTGTGCAGGGCTCTCCTGGCAGGAAACTGTTTGTCCAAGCCCAGGGACACGGTGCCGGCAGGAGCGGAGCGGCCCCGCTCCCAGCCCGAGAGTCTGTGAGCTGAGCCACGCCGGGGAGAAAAGGCAGCGAGGGCTCCAGCCCAGCTGCTTCACTGCCCTGCCCGCCCCATGGAGCTCTGCCACGGGAGAAAGCCGACGCCGGATGAGTCCCCGAGCTTCCATCAGCTGCTGGAACTGCTCCGTGACAGCTCCTGTTCTTCTGAGAGAGACCCCAGCGCCTTCTTGGAACGTGTGTCATGGGGGGATTCTGTTTGTTAATAAACTGTTGGGGTTTTCCACTTTCATCTATCAGTAATAATTTCCTATTGCTGGAAATGGACTGTTGGAACACTTCAGAGGAAATGATTTATTGCACAATATCCTGTTTGAAGTTGTCTGAGACTGTGTGAGACTGATGGCTTCACACAGGAGCATCCCCAAGGCTGCTGAGGGGAAGGCACAGAGGAAGACAAACCCCGTATTTCTGAGGGAACTCCTTGACACCAAACCAACCTGAGCTGTCAAACAGCAGACCTGATGTTTCGAGACATGGGCCACAGGGGAAACCTTGCAGTGTGTTTGGTCCAGGCTGGGTTATGCTCGAGGCAAAGGTGTTTCAGTGTGTTGGATAATACTCTTTTCTTGACCTAGAGATGGGGACACTGAGAGGTGTTTTAAAAACTTTTATTCCATTTTCAGTCTTATGAGAAGGGTGAGACAATACAGATGTTATAATTCACGCCATCACAATCAGAAGCCAACTATTTCCTAAGTATAATACATTATAATTAGTTTTTTTGGTCTATCAGCCTTTTGCCATGCCACGTTGTGAATGCCTTAAAGCCAATTATTAAAACTGCCCCTCATGGGTCCCACTACAATGCATCTTTCATAGCTCTGTTTTTCCAAAATCTTATTTGCAAGGCCATCTTTTGGAACTTTTTTTCACCTCCATTTCTCTCTCAACAATATCTGTCCTATTCCATGGCATTTTTAAGTTAGCATTTCTTGTCTCAAGGTTTATATACAGATTCATACTCTGTGGGCATTCTACTAGGCCCTAAAAGCTTTCTAGATATCCATTTCCCACATCAGTGCACTTGGCTTCTTCTCTCCTCATTGTGCCTGGCAAGCACAGGAGCCCAGAGCTCCTGCAGAACCCATCCCAGCACTCAGTGGGAGCAAACCTGTGTCCAGTCCTCACCTGGAGCTGTGGTGCCCAGCATTCCACCTCATTGCAATGAGGAACTGTTCCTGCTCTTTCAGAAGGAGCTAAGGAGCTTTGGCCTTCAGATCAATTGTCTGCAGGCTCCTGCAGTGCCTGGTGCTGCTCCCTTGCCAGCAGCACCCCAGGCCAGGGGGGCACATCTGGGCTGCTGCGTCTGGCTCTGGGGCTCCCTGTTCTGGGCAGTGAGGAGGAGCTGCAGAGGCTCTGCAGGACTGACAGGATGGGCTTTGGGGCTGGCAGGAGAAGCTGAGGGACCTGGGCTGCTGGAGCTCCTGAAGAGGAGGCCCAGGGCTCCTCCTGCAACTGCTCCAAGGGTGGATTCAGAGAATCCCAGAATCAGCAAGGGTGGAACAGGCTGTGGAGATCATCAAGTCCAATCAATGCCCTGACACCACCTTGTCTCCCCTGAGCCTCCTCTCCTCCAGGATAAACAACCCCAGCTCTCTCAGCCGCTCCCCACAGCTCTTGTGCTCCAGACCCCTCCCCAGCCTTGTTACCCTTCTCTGGACACGCTCCAGCCCTTCCATGTCCTTCCTAAATTGGGGGCACCAGAACTACAAACAGCAATCGAGGTGCTGCCCAAGCAGTGCTGAGTGCAGGGGAAGAATCCCTACCCTGCTCCTGCTGGCCACACCATTCCTGATCCAGGCCAGGGCCATTGGCCTCCTTGCCCACCTGGGCACACTGCTGGCTCATGTCCAGCCTGCTGTCCATCAGTCCCTGCAGGTCCCTTTCTGCCTGGCTGCTCTCCAGCCCCTCTGGCACCTTGTTGAGGGAGGGAGGCAGGGATGGAACGGGTCCAGATCCAGTCCTTCCTGAAATGTGGTGTTTGCTGGCACTGCCAGTTCCCAGAATTTGATATTTCCCTATTCTTGCACAGCCCAAGTGTAGCAACTTGCTGGCAAAGAAAGCCAAAACCAAGCAAAGACCTGGTACCTACAGCAACCCGATCTCAGATTTGCTGACACCGCCAGTACCCAGATCGGGAATGTTTCAGATGCCTGCACAGCCTAATTCCAGCAGTTTGCTGGCACAGAAAATTAGCATCAGGAAATTTCTCAGTGCCGGCTCATCCCTCACCCGGATCTGGTGTGCGCTGGCACTGCCAGTGCCCACATCTGGCAATTTCCCTCTTCTGGCACCACCCATGTCCAGAATTTGCAGGCAAAGAAAGCTAAAACCTGGCAATTTCCCCTTGCCAGCACCGCCCAATCTGGAGTTTATTGGCAGCAGGATCCCAAGAACGATGGAAGGAAAGAAGGAAAGAAAAGAGGAAGGCATCCAGACCCAGTCCTTCCTGGAGCCTGGAGCCTGAAATGGGCTGTTTGCTGGCACTGCCAGTGCCTAGATATGGAAATATCCCTATTCTGACACAGCCCAAGTGCAGCAATTTGCTGGCACAGAAACGCAAAACCTGTGGCAGCTTCCTGCTACTGGGTCTGGAACTGCCCCCACATCTTGTGTTTCCTGCACCAGAACCCAGATTTGGAAATTTCTCAGTGCCAGCAGAGCCCAAATCTGGCAAATTTCTGTCATTGGCAATGACACTGCCCAGATCTGGTGTTGGCTGGCAGTGCCAGCGCCCAGATCTGAAAACTTCCTGGTGCTGGCACAGCCCAAGTCCAGTGATTTGCTGGCACAGAAAGTCAAAATTTGGAAATCTGCAGGTTCTGGCACCAGCATCATCCAGCTCTGGTGTTGGCTGGGACCGCCAGTGCCCAGATTTGGAAATTTCCCGATGCCTTCACAGCCCAGGTCTAGCAATTTGGTTTTAGGTAGCTTAGGAAGCGAAGTTCCTCGGACTGTGGCTTTCCTTTTTCTTGGAACTGTTTAAACCTGCTCTGGACTGAAAACCCAGACAAACACCGGCAGCAGCTCACACCTGTGGCCCACCAAGGTCTGGGACGCTGCATTCCAGCGCCATAGGGACTTAGAAGAGACCGAGTGAGCCAACTACAACCCACAAAAAGGACTTTCTGAATTTGCCATCTCTTCACCACTGTCAGAGGTTTAGAGGTTTTATTTAATATTATTCATTTTTTATGCTTATGAATACTTTACTTGTTAAATAAACTGGGGGTTTTTCACTTTTCTCGAGGGAAGTCTTTTCCTGAACTAGTAGGGGGAGGGGCCATTTGAACTTGCTTTCTAGACAGACCCCTTTTGGAGATTTCCTCCCAAAATTTGCCCTAAGCCAGCACAAACAGTCATCATGAAAATTTCACCGGTGGCGTAATTTCCCGGTGGCAATCTTGTGACAGAAGCTTGACCTTGTTCTCCATGAGAGATTCTTGGGAAGAGCAGTCAGGAGAAGATTCCTGGAAAACTGAAATAGCTTTCCAGAAGTAAAATGAAAATGAAAGAAACAATCCAAGATCTTTTCCTCTATTTATTTCTATGCTCCCCTTTTCTGTGTTGCATCCCAGTAATTCCAGATGCATAGCACCTCTAAGATCGGTGACTTAGTGATTTTTAGACACTAAAATACCATGAGCCACACAGAATTTTCCTTCCCCTGTTTTTACAGGAAAGCAACACTGGAGGTGTCAGTGCAGTGCTTGGGTCAGGTAGGAATCCTACCCCAAGGGAAGGTGGCCCGACAGTGTTTGACCCTCAGCAAGGACAATGCACAGCAGCAAGCGAGGGGATCGCTGTGCCGGAGTGCAGGAGTCAGGGCTCTGCATCCGGGCTCAGCGCTGCAAAGTTCCCGTGTCTGGGCAGACGGAGGGGCTGTCCCCGGGGCGCGCGGGGCTCGAACGTGGGGCTCGTGGGGCGAGCGGGGAACGGACACGGGGACGAACGGCCCCGGTGCTTCAGTTGCAGCGGCGGCAGCGGCGGCAGCAGAAGCGGCGGCAGCAGTAGCGGCGGCAGAAAAAAGAGATATTTTGAATACTCTCTTTCTTTCTCTTCTCTCTTTCTTTCTCTCTCTCTCCCTTTCCCGCTGTCGGGCACCCTTCTCTCGGGGTCCCTTGCCCGGCGTCCCTCTCCTCTCCCCGCCTCCCTCTCCCCTGCCGGGCCGGGCCATGCCCCCGGCCCGCCCCCGGCCCCGGGCGGGGCTGCCCCGTGCCCGGCCCCGGCCGTCCCGCCGCGGTCTCGCCTCCGTCCGGCTCTGGCTGTACTGGCGGTGGCGCTGCTGGGCGGGCATCAGTGCCTGGGGCGGGGGCGGCATCGCCGCCTTTTGCCTCCGCCTGGCCCGAGCCCGGCCCCAGACCCGACGCAGGGTCCAGTCCCGGCCCCGACCCCGGCCCCGGCCCCGGCCCCGGCCCCGGCCCCGGCCCCGGCCCCTGCTCCTCCCGGGGCCCGCGGAGCACACACGCGGCGCGGCCGCTCCCGCCGCCTCCGCTGCGGCTTCCCCGGCCCGAGCTCCGCCGCTCGGCAGCGCGGCCGCCGGCCCCGAGCCTCCCGTGCCGCGTTCCCGGGAGCGAACGCCTGGGCATGGCCGGCCCGGGGCGGGTGAGGGGCGCTCGGGGGTCGTTGCTGGCCCCGGGCCGAGCGCTGACAGCCGCGTCCCGCCCGCAGGGACGGCGCAGGAGGCCCTGCAGGAGCGGTACCGGCTGGGATCGCTGCTGGGGCGCGGCGGCTTCGGCAGAGTCTTCGCGGCCACGCGGCTCTCGGACGGCGCCCCGGTGAGCGGCGGGGCCAGCGGCGGGCGCAGGAGGAGGGGATGGAGGAGGAGGAGGGCGTAGGGCGGAGGATGGGGCTCGCAGTGCTCACCCCGCTGCTGCCCTTGGCTTGCAGGTGGCCATCAAAAGGGTGCCACGGAACCGCGTCCGGCACTGGGGCGAGCTGGTGAGTGAGCGGGGCCAGCAGCCGGGGCTGCCGGCCGGGGATGAACCGGGGCCCGGCACGGTGGGAGCCGCCAGGACGCCCCGAGGGAGAGCGGGCGTGGGGCCAGCGCAGGGCTCAGAGCACCCCGGGCTGGTTGAGGGCTTCCCCAGGCCTGGCACGGCGTCGGCCCCACTGACGGCATCGTGCTCCTCCCGCAGCCCGACGGCACCAGCGCACCCCTGGAGGTCGTGCTGCTGGCCAAGGTGTCCACTGGCTTCCCCGGTGTGGTCCAGCTGCTGGAGTGGCTCGAGCTCCCCAACTGCATCGTGATGGTGCTGGAGCGGCCAGAGCAGTGTCAGGACCTGCAGCACTTCATTCGGGCACGGCGGTTCCTGCCCGAGGAGGAGGCGCGGGAGCTGTTCCACCAGGTGCTGGAGGCCGTGTGGCACTGCACCAGCTGCGGGGTCCTGCACAGGGACATCAAGCCAGAGAACATCCTGGTTGACCTGGACACCGGGCAGGCCAAACTGATTGACTTTGGCTGTGGCACCTACCTGCAGGACACAGTCTACACTCACTTTGCAGGTGAGCCTACACAGAGCTGTGCTCCAGCTGCTGACATCTCATGGCCCAACATCTCCCATCCCAAGCTGGCTGTGGCAGCGGGGATTCTCCCATTTGCTGCAAGTCAGGGCACTGAGTCTTCAGCTGAGTTGCTTTAGAGCGGGGCTGGGTGGGCAGCCATCTTCCAGCCCTGCTGGCAGCCTTTGCCAGCCACTCTGCCCAGGACTGGGGCTGGGCTGGGGCAGCCAGCCCGACCAAAACCCCCGTGGGTGGGGTAGCAGAGAGGGAGGGCAGAACCTGTGCCCCAGCCACTTTGGTGTGCAGATGAGAGGAAGGGCTTGGACTGCTCCACATTCGCCCTGTTTGCCTTGGCTTCATTATATTTTTGGGGCAATGCAGGCAGGGAGGATATGGGCAGGTTTTTTCCCCAGCATGGAGTGGGTTTTTCCTTTGCATGTCATGGTCGGCCTATCCAGGGCTGCCCTCTTCCAGCACCAGAGGCTTCTTTTCCAACCCTAACTTTGTGCACAAGTCCCAGGTGCTGGCGAGAGGGCAGTGGTCACCCTGTGTGCCCCTGATGCAGCCCCCGCACACCCAGGGATGCTGGGGCGAGGCTCTGGGAGCAGCAGCATCCCCCTGATGAACTCCATCTGTATTCCATAGGAACACTGTCCTACAGCCCCCCGGAATGGAACGACTTTGGCTGGTACCATGGCGAGCCAGCTACCATCTGGTCCCTGGGCATCCTGCTGCACCAGATGGTCTGCGGGGAGCACCCTTTCAGGAGGGGCCAGAACCTCAGCTGGGGCCAGCTCCCGCTGCCACAACGGCTCTCTCAAGGTGGATCCTCTTCTCTGGGCATGGGGGGAATGCCAGTGCTGGGAGCCAGCAGCGGGGTCGTGGGCATCCCACTCTGGCAGCTGCTGAGGAGGCACATGTCCTGCTCTCCTCCAAAACAGGGAATTGATGGGAAAGTTTAGGCCCAGCTCTGAGCACATCCAGCATGGCCTGGGCACGGGAATAGTGGGCTAAATCAGACAGGAGCCTTCTCTGGCTGACCGCTACTTTCTGCTTTCTCTCCCCAGAGTGCAAAGACCTGATCAGGTGGTGTTTATCTGTGAACTCCTTGGACAGACCTGCACTGGAAGACCTCTTCTGTGATCCTTGGATGTGGGATATTCCTCTGCCATAGAAGTAGGGAGAGAGCCACAGGCACACTTTGATCCAGAGCCCTGGTAAGTTCCAGCTCCACATATGCCTTGGCAATGAGAAGCAAAGGAACCCAAAGCTTTTTGTGCTGCCAGTGTCACTGCACCGGGGTCATGGGATGGGAACACACAGCCCTTGTGCTGGAGCTGAGCTGCTCTGCCCAGCACTGGTGGCCGCCATCCCAGCTGGTTTGCTTGTCCTGGTTCCCTGACAGCTGGGGCCCTGGGCAGAGCCCTGAGAGCCTGGTCTGCCCCCAGGGAAGGAGAAGGAGCCCCTGGAGAAGCTGTACCCGGTGGGGATGCTGCTGCTGCTGCTGCTGCTGCTGTTGGAGACAGCGAGGGTGACATCAGGGATGACAAGCTCTTCCTCAGCCTGGCCACGGGAGGCTGAAGGTGATGCACTTTGATTCTGGCACCTTCTTCAAAGCCAAACTCCACAGGGAATTTGCAGATGAGTCCCCACCCGAGGAAATTCTGCCAGATGTGGGCATGACCCAGCGTGGCGGGGAAACAAAGGCTCTGCCTTTGCTGGGGCAGATGCATCTCATTCTTCAGTGGCTGCCCAGCTGCTTTTGGCAGGGCTGGGAGGATGGGCTGGGGTGGGTACGAAATGGGAGTGGGCTCCTGGCCCTGCCAACAGCCCCCAGCACCCAC
The DNA here is from genome assembly GCF_035770615.1 of Melospiza melodia melodia. Classification (NCBI taxonomy): domain Eukaryota; kingdom Metazoa; phylum Chordata; class Aves; order Passeriformes; family Passerellidae; genus Melospiza; species Melospiza melodia. The sequence goes on from NW_026948800.1 coordinate 2,258,142, forward strand.
CGTGCCCCGGGCTGGGGCTGGGGCTGGGGCAGCCAGCCCGACACAAGCAAAGCCCCATGGTGGGAGCAGAGGTGGGGCTCCAGAACCTGTGCACAGCTGCTTTGCTGTGCAGGCAAGGAAGGGCTGGGCTGCTCCACTGCCCTTGTTTGCTCTGGAGTCACCGTGATTTTGGGGGCAGTGCAGGGGGGAAGAGAGAAAGTGTGGGTTTCTCACAGCCATGGCTGGGTTTTTCCCTACCATGTAGGGGTTGGACCTTCCTCAAGGCCCTGACAGAGATAATAGTTTTTACCGTTTTTCTTGTTTTCCCTTTTTGTCTCTAAACTCTTTTCAATAATGTGTTGTTTGTTATTCCAGAGGAAGCATTCGAGGTGGTCCAGTGTGGATGGGGAAGTGCTTGGGAGTAGCTGTGGCGTGGATGGGCCGTGCCCTTGGAGAAGGCTGAGGCCATGGTTTGGGAGCAGCTTTTCTTCCAGCCGTGGCTGGCGTGAGGTGGGTCCCTGTGTGCTTGGCAGGGTGGGATCAGAGCTTTTGGGAGATGGCAGCAAGCACAGGAGCATCCTGCTCTGGGCAGCTGCTGAGGGCTGAATGTGCCCTGGCTGGCTGCAGGCTGGGCACATGTGCTGCCCTCCTGCTCTGTGCCAAAGGCAGCAGGGATGGGCAGCTCTGGGCACAGCTCTGGGCACAGCCAGCATGGCCTGGGCACCGCAGGCCTTGGCACAAGGGCACAGGAGCCCTCAGCTGACGGGCGGTTTCTGCTTTCTCTCCTTGCAGCCGGGCTCTGCGGGTGCTGTGGCTGCTCTGGGTTCTGCCAGGGCTCTGCTGGGCTCAGCCCTGGGCCCAGCTGGGCTGGCTCTGCCCTCACATTGCTCTCACAGCTCTGCATCAGACGAGCCCATTGTGAGCACAGCGCCTGAGCTTTCTGCTTTGGCAGGTGAGTGAGACTCTGCTGCAAGCCCAGAGATTGCAGCTGGGGACACACATCCAACTGGCAAGGACCCGAACTCTCCACAGTCCCGGCTGAACACCTGGATCTGCACAGGGTGTTTTGTCTGTCCCATTCTTCCTTCTTGATTGTCTGGAATTGTGCAATTGCACTTTGTTCCTGCTCTAGCAGTGCCACAAGTGGGCCAAAGCTGGCGAGTGGGCCGTGCTCCTGAGGCAGTGCAGTCTGGAGCTGGTGGATGGAGAATTGCCCTTCTGCAGTGCCAAACCAGAGCAAAAAGTTGTCAGTGTGACTTTGTGTCTCTAAGAAATCCCTGACAGTTTCAAAGGGAATGTGCAGCTCATTCACAGGGTGAGAAGGAAGGTAATCTTCTAAAGGATTTGGGCTTTGACAGAGTTTCCATTCCCAGTCCTGCTTGGAGCTGGAAGGGCACAAAGCAATTTCCTCTTGCTTTGACCACAATTTCAAATACCAATGTTGGGAACAAAGCCCAAAATCTTTTAAGAGGCTGCTGAGGTCAGTAAGATGGATCCATGCCATCAGCACATTTACAATGTAAAGATCTGAGTTCTCTTTTGAGAAAGATCATTTACCTCTTAATGCAAAGAATGTATCTTTGCATTTATGTTTTGGTTTTTTCACTAACATTGTGTTATGTTTTTCAACTAACACTTGGATTTTATTCTTATCTTTTACAATTTACCTATTTTTTTCCTTTTTCCTTTTTTTTCCCTCTAAATAGAAAACATGTCCTGCAGAAGAAATGTCCTTCTGGTTCCCGTGTGGAGCAGCTCCCTTCCTGCTGGCTGAGCTGCTCAGGCACAGCTCGGCGGCTCCTGGCCCTGCAGGGCTGAGGCTTTTCCCCGTTGCTGGGCACAGACTGATGGAGCAGCACTGCTGAACACGGGCACACAGAGGGACCAGCAGCAGGCCACCTCAGGCTCCAAGGCCCAAACTCTGAGCAGCCAGGGCTGGAAGAGACTGGCAGGATCGGATCCCTGACTCTGGGCCAGGGCTGCACAAATGACCCCACAGCAGCAGCAGCAGCAGCAGCAGCAGCACATGGAGCTGACTTTGAGCACAGCCCCTGCCCCTCTTCCCTCCCGTGTGCAGCGGTGTCACAGCAGCCTGAGGCACCTGGGAGCCCCCAGCAGTGCCAGCAGGGACTGGAGATGGCAGCCCTGGGCTCCTGGAGGCTGTGCAAGGAACGGAGCTGGGCACTCCCTGTGCATGGGGAGCTTCCAGATGGAAAAGGCTGCTGTGCCCAGGCAGCCCCAAGGGCACAGAATGGAGGCTCTGGAGCACTGTATCTGTGCCAGTGCCACAGTCCTGGGCAGCAGCCAGCGAGCCCTGGGGGAACAGAGGGCACAGCAAGAGGGACAGAACCAGGCAAGGGCAGAGACTGGAGAGAGCCAGGCCTGGGAGCAGGAACAGCTGCTCCATTGCACTCTTGGAGAAAGCTCTTGGCTGGTTCAAAGCGCTGAAAGGCGTGAAGGGCAGAGAGGAGGCCACAGCAAACAATGTTCCTGTTTGCACAGCCTCCCCTCTCCGTGTCCCAGAAGGAATTGCATGGACTGTGTTTTTCTCTCCGAGCCGTCTCGTTCAGCATGAGCAGCTCAGCACCAGGAGCTGAAGGAGCTGAAGCCTCAGGCCACAGGAGCTGGGCAAGAGGGAACTTTTGGAGCAAAGGAATGCTGCTAAAATAGCCCCAGCTGAATGCAGTGGATAGAATCATGGAATCACAGAATCCTTTCTGTTGGAAAAGCCCTCTGAGCTCAGCCAGTGCAGCCGCTCACCCAGCAGTGCCAAGCCCAGCAGTAAACCACGTCCCTGAAGTGCCAAGGCCTGGACACCAGCCCTGAGTGAGGCCTGGACAGCAGGCCCTGAGCCAAAGGTGGCCTCTGGATGAACCTTCCAAGCAAAGGTTATCTTTGTATCTGCTCCCTAATGAAATGTGCATGGTTTTTAGCACTGAGATAGATGTAGCCACTCATTAGTGAAACATGTCTTGACCTTTGTGTATTTAGAAGCCAGACAAGGCCATGAAATCTGACATCTGGCCTTGTTTGGGGCTGAATGGTCAAAGTCAGCTCCCTTGGTTTCTCCTTGAGCCCTGGCCAGGCTTTGGGAGGGACCCAAGAGGAGGATGAAAGCAGATGTTGCCACCCTAGCAGTGCTGTCAGTTTGTTCATTCAGCACTGTCAGAGCTGGGGTTGGAGCTTCACCTGGGGCTGGAGGCACCTGCAGGAATTCCCAGTGGCCAGGAGTGGCTCTGCAGCCCTTGGCTGTGACAGCTTCCCCAGCTGCTGTGTGGGTCTGGGGGATGGTAAAGCCTGAGGGTAAATGCTGCTGGATCTTTCTTAATCACTGCAGGCAATCTTTGGTGGGGATGGTTGGGTGCATTGCTGAGCTGCTCCTTTTGTGATTCTTTGTTGCTCTGAACTGCAGTGAATGACACTGATTCCTTCAGTTGGAGTCTGTGTCTTTGGTGCCGAGTTTGCCCACTGGTAAAACAAAACTGGCACAGTCTGGCCAGATCCCAACAAAATGTCACTTGTTCAGTGTAAATGTGAGGAATCAGTCCCATCAGAAATTCCCAGATGGGAAGCCCTTCCCTGGAGTTCCCTGGCTCTGGAGTGGGCTGAGGTCAGAGCCCTGTGGGAGCAGTGGGGCAGTCGGGTAAAAGAACCTGCACTCATTGATGGCTTCAAATGCATCCAAAAATTGCAAATGGAAAAGGAAAAGACCTTGTGGGTTTGGGCAGACAAAGATGAATTTGTTGTGAGTACATAGGAAACAGCACCTTCAGAAGGAGCAATTATTGTTGGAATGCTCCCACATGGAGCAACAGAAAAAGGTTTTAATCTTGAGCTCAGATGCATTTGTACAAGTGAAATATCAATATAATAAATAACAATATATGTATTTATAGAATAAGAAGGCATTAATATATATGTCTTTATATATATATTTATATATATATGTTTGTATCTATCTGTCTATATGTATATCAATATGTGTATCTATATTTAAAATAATAATAATGTCAAATAGTGCTGACAATACTAATTTGGTAGCTTTGGATGCTCAGAGATGTAACACTAAATACCCTACAGAACAGAATTGGCCAGGACCCTCATGTCAGTGGTCAACTTTTTGAGATTGTATACAATGAAAAAAGGAGAAAGGGAGGAAATTGGCTATTTTTGCAGGGGTTGCTGATACTGTGATGCAGAATGCTTTGTCTGTTCCTGTAACAGTGATTAAGCCTGCAGGGTTTTTCATGTACCAGATTATGCACAAGCTGCAGGATTGGTTGAAAGGGTGAAGGGGTTGTTAAAAGAGCAGTTGGAAAAATGAGGAGATGGGAACCTTTGCCCATGGAGAACCCATCTCCCAGATGTGCTCCATGCCCTTCACAATGGCCCACTGGGGAAATGGAACCCCCTGGCTGTGCACGGCTGCCCCCAATTTGCAAATCCAACCATGGGCAGTGAGACTTGGGCTGCCTGGGAAATTGTTCTGGCTGTGATGGCCCCTGGCAGGGCCAGCCCAGAGGCTGCAGGGCTGGGCCTTCATGCATTGGAATTAATGAGGAGAAATTCAAAGCAAATGAGAGCTATCAATACCAAAACAGGAATTCAGATTCCTCCAGGACACTTTGCTTTGATAACTGCTCCCTTGGAGCTTGGCCTTGCAAAGTGTTCCTGTCATGGCAGGAGGAATTGATGCAGAATATCAAGGAACAATTACAGTAATTCTGTAAACAATAATAAACAAGATTGGATTGTTCAACCCCATGACAGGGTAGCACAATTACTGATTTTGCAATTTTAAGAACAATTGTGAAAACAGGAGATCCACCTCCAGTCACCACCATTTGTGGAGATAAAGGGTTTGGATCCAGCAGCCCTAATAATGGAGCCAGAGTGTGGGTCCGGAGGCCAAATTGCCCTCCCAAGGCAGCTGAAGGAGCAGCTCCTGGGAAAGACAACTCTGAGTCCTGAAACCTGGGCAGGAACAATGGGAATGCGTCCCTGCAGCCAGGGATTCTGTGTGAGAACAAGTAGATGTGCCAGGATATTGTTTTACACATCCTGCCATACCAGATCTCCCTGTTTGCCCCAAGGGCCCCTGTGGAACATGCTCTGATCCACGGGGCTCCATGTGAAGGCTGCTGTGACACTGAGGGACTTGCACAGGAATTCCATCCAGGAGCCTGGGTGCCCCTCAGGGACTGGGACCCGGCCCCTTCCAGCCAGAGGGGAAAGGGCCCCCCAGGCCTTGTTAGCCACAGACAGCATGGGAAAGCTGAACAGCAAAGGGCCTCAGGGCGTTATTCTGGAATTAAAAAGGTGCCAGCTCCATGGACAACAGAATTCTTGTTCCTAACTGGAATGAGATTGAAAAAAAAGAATGAAGAACAGTGTCACTAAAGTACTACTGGTATCTGTAAGGTGTACCTTGATTGTCAGCCACAACCTTTGTCTCCACAAACACCTCTAGTTTTTCACCAAGGAATTGGTCATGAAAATGTAATGATGGATTATGATGGATTGCTGAGCTTCTTTTGTAATTCTTTGTAATGATGATGTGCTTTGCTGAGCTTATCCTTTTGTAAATCTCTGCAGCTGTGCATGATATAAATGACACAATTCCTTCAGTTGGTGTCTGTGTCTTTGGTAGTGACCCTGCCCACTGGTGAAACAGGGCCCCCTCTTGCCTAAGTGTTACCTGAGAAGGCAAAAGCCCTCCCTCCAAAATTCCCCCCTTCCTCCTTGTTCCCCCCCTTCACACTCTGAGCATGATGTGCTCTGGTCTGGGCTATGCCCGGGGTCAGTTGGGGTCCCCTGTCCTGGCTGTGTCCCCTGCCCAGCTCCCCCGCAGCCCCAGCCCCTCCCCAGCGTGGCTGACGAGGGGCAGGACAGGCCTTGGCTGTGCTGCAGCTCAGCAAGAACAAAACCATCTCTGCGTGCCCAGCCCTGTGCTCAGCACCCGGCCCAGCAGTGTCTCAGTGCCAGGGGCTGTGCCCTCAGTCCCTGCCAGGGGTTTCCATGGCAACTGCCAGGACAGGTGACCCAGGTGTCCCCCCAGTGCCGGTTGCCATGGAAACAGTGCCCAGCCCTGCCCCTTTCTGTCTGGCTGACCTGGCCTTTGGCCCTGGCAGTGCCGGTGGCTGCTGGTTCCTGGTGCCAGAGCGGCCAGCGTGGCACAGGGCAGGTGGCCATGGCACAGCCCCCAGCAAGGGATCCCCTCTGGCTCTGGGCACTGACAGCAGCCCTGAGCAAGGGCCCAGGGCAGCTTTCCATGGCCACCAACCATCACAACGGGGCCGGGAATTGGTTGCCATGGCACCAAACCAAGGAACGGGTCCCCGTGGCCATTGCCATGGCACCTGGTGGCACCAACGAGTGTCACTGCAATTGTACCTGGAACAGCCCTGGCACCGCTTTGTCCTGAGGGTTGCCATGGCAGCTGAGGACAGCATGGCTGGGGCTCTGCAAGGGCCCTGGGGCAGACGGGAAGGAGCAGCAGAGCAGGGGCTGATCCATCCCCAGTGCGCTGCACAGCCCAGGGCAGCATCCCAGAGCGTCCTCATGGAGCTGCCAACAACATCCCCCCTCTGCAGCCCTGGCCTCTCCCCCAGCTCACACAGGTCCCCCATCCTTGCAGGCACAGACACGGCAGCACTGGCTCAGCAGCCCCTGTTTGCATTGCACAGAGCAGGGGGAGCACCCCCATGCTGTTGCTGTGGGGACATGAACCTGAGGGAGCACAAATGCCATCAGCCCCTGGGGCAAGCAAGGGCTGGGGGATGGCAGGGAAACCACTCAGCTTTGTCCTGGCCTCTGCAGTCAGCCAGAAAGTTTGTTCCCATCAGCTGGGAGTGCCCTGTGAGTGCCATCCTGTGGGTGCCCTGTGATGGCACTCAGGATGATCTGTTCCATAACCTTGCTGGGCACCCAGGTCAGGCTGACAGGCCTGGAGGTCCCCAGATCCTCCTTCCAGCCCTTCTTGGGGATGGGCTCACACTGGCACCTCCAGTCCTCTGGGAGCTCCCTGCTGAGCCAGCACTGATGGTAAATGATGGAGCGCAGCTTGGGGAGCTCATCCACAGCTCCCTCATCCCCCTGGGATGGATCCCATCTGATCCCACACACCTGTGAGCATCTGAGTCGCTCAGCAGGTCACCAGCTGCTTCCTCCTGGATTACAGGGGGCTGTTCTGATCCCTGTGCCCACCTACCAGCTCAGGAAAACACTTGTCCTGAGGATAACCTCCCCTAATATTGAAAATTGAAACAAACTAGGGGTAAAGTAGCTCATCCTTTTCCTTATCTTGTGTTACTATATTCTCCTCTGCAACCAATAAAGAGTAGAGGTTCTCGTACTCCTCCTTTTTGCTATTATTTTTTTATAAAAACATTTTTATTCTTTTTGCAGAACCCTCCGGGTTAAGTTTTAATAGAGTTTTCAACTCTCAGCTTTTCTTTCTGTATGACCCAGCAACATCCTTAAAGTCTTCCTGAGTTGCTGGTCATTTTCCACCCCTGAGTCTCCAGAAAAGCTCCATGGCCAGCCAGGCCAGTCATTTTCCTCACTAGCTCATCTTCTGCCGCACTGGGACAGGCTGCTTCTTCCCCCTTATGATTACTTTCTTGAAATGTGTCCATCCTTCCTGGATCCCTTTGTTGTTAAGGGCTGTTTCCCTTAAAGCAATCAGTACCTGATTATGTATTCCCCAAATCTGCAGCCTAAACAGGCCAAAGTCTGCCCTTCCTATTTCCAGTGCAGAAGTTTTGTTGCTGCCCCTCCCTCTTTCACAGAACATTGAACACTTCATTATTTCATGGTCACTTTGCCCCAGGCAGCCTCCGAGCCCCACATCTGCCACCAGCCCTTCTCTGTTTGTGAACAGCAGCAGACAGAGCTTTCCTTGGCAGTGGGAGTGCTACGAAAAATTTAGTAAAACAGAAAATTCCTTAACCCCAATGTAGCATTAAGAAGCAGCATTCTTTATTCAGCCGGATGCACGGGGGAGAGCTCCTCCCAAAGCTGTGCATGCTGAGTACAGGAAAGTTTCTGTTTATATTCTGTATTTTGCATACATATTCATTGATTGTCCTGGACTAAAAATACATATGATAATCATTTCCCCAAAATCATTAATATATTTCCCCTCCCCTTTACCCATGCATTCTCCTGTCCTGGGGGTCTCCCTGGTGGTCCCTGGTGGTCGTGGACCCCAATGTTCCCGTGGGCCTGGCTGAGCTGGCAGGACACTGAGGCTGCTGAACTTCCAGTTCCCTTCTCACACAATGGGCACTGTGTGGCTTCCACAGGCCTGGGGTTGTGGAGAACAAGCTCCGGGTGTGAGCTCACCTGGTGAAGATAATATATCATCTGGTAACACGTGGTCACAGAGTGGGCTATGACATCACAGAGTGGGTTAGGTGATGTCATCGAGCAGCCATGGCATCATAGTCTGCCTCTGTGACATCAGAGATCCAGCTGTGACATCACAGGGCAGAGGTCTGACATCACAGTGCAGACTATGGCATCACAGACTCTGGTGTGACATCAGAGACCAGCTGTGTGACATTGGAGAATGGGCTGTGACATCACAGAGCAGGCTGTGACATCCCAGAGGGGCTGTGTGACATCCCAGCAGGCTGTGTCAGGTCACTGGGTTGGTCACTCTGCCCCAGCTCCCCCTCACAGTTTCTCCCAACAAGTCCAATGCTGTTCATGCCCAGCAGGGTCCCTGTCCCCCGGGATCCCCCCGGCCCACCTGGAGCCACAGCCTCCACCAAAGGATGTTCCACAGGACCCACCCCAGAGCCTGACAGGGGACAAGGGGCCAGGGCTGTGTGACCAGGACATCAAGGACGGGGATTATCCAGGTCATTGTGGCCTGGGTTGGGTTCCCCAGGGCAGGAAAGATGTCTGGCAGCTGGAGCAGGGTCTGGGAAGGGCCTCCAAGGTGGGGCTGCAGCCCTTGGGCTGTGAGCAGAGGCTGAGGGAGCTGGGCTGGTCCAGCCTGGAGCAGGGAAGGCTGAGGGGCTCCTCAACCCAGCCTGGCAGTGCCAGCGAGGAGGGGATGGAGAACACAGAGCCAGGCTCTTTACCGGGGGCTGGGGGGAGACAAAAGCCAATGGGTAGAAGGGGAAAGAGGGGAGATCAGCCAGGGCATGAGCAGATGAAATGAGTCAGGCTGGTTTCAGCATTTCCTTAACACCAAGAGCAGCCTGACCCGCTTCTCCATCCACCACTGATAGATTTGCAAATCAGGAATTGTTTGAGCTGTTCTGTCCTCAGTCCAGGACAAGAATCCTGATAAAAGAACTCAATTGTGTTTATATCTATCACAGAACCACATTAGTCAAAAATTAATTTTAGTATGGAAATCAGTTGTGAACAGTGGATTCATCAGACATGCTGGGACATTGCACATAGCTCAGAGAAGAGTTTGTAATTGTGTGATTGTTATTTTAATGGTGTAATTTTTATTAAGTTATATCCTGTTCAACTGTGGTCTGTTGGCTAGGTCCAGTGTGGGCTGGAGGGAGCTCAGATTTGCACAAGGCTCCTCTGAGTGCCAGCCTTGGATGGGGAAAATGGTGGGGTGGGGGTAGGGACAGAGTCTGATTGATTGTCAGCCATGAAAGGTTTTGATTTTCATATCCATTCAAACTGCACGAGGAGGTACTTGGATTCAATGTCAATTGGAGATTGCACATTTCAATGAATTACTAGTAAAAAAAAATTACAGGACCTAAAAATATATTTTCTTGCTGTTTTTTTTAATTCAGGGTATTCACATTGAATTGGCTTCTGAAATCTGACTAATTAACCACTTGTTTGATTTGAACAAATTATTAATTAAATCAAATTATTCCCAGAATCTTAGCTTGTTTAGCTGTTCTGAATGTTAATGAGCCCTGGGACACTGAATTCCTGCACTGAAGCTCTGAAGGCTGAACAAGCCTCTGCAGCAGGAAAATTCAGCAGCAGCCTCCAAGGTGCTGAGGATGTCAGCAGCCCCCACTGAGGCCGTCCCTGCCCAGAGACCGTGGGGGAATGGGCAGACAAGGAGAGCGTCCCTGGGGCTGGGGCAGCACAGCTCAGAGGCAGCAGCGGCTGCAGCTGGGAAATGGAGTGTGGAATGTGGCTGGGAAAGCCCTGCCTGGGCTGTGCCAAGCAGGACACACAAGCCCTGACTTCCATCCAGTAGAAAACTCTGTCAAGGAGATATTTAAAAGGAATTACAATTGTTTCTGTATTCTGAATTGGACTTCCTGGAGAAATCCCAACAAGAGATACTCAGGAGCTCAAAACAACAAAACAGTCTTTACTGGGAACTTTAGAAAATCACAGAAACTTTGGCAAAATCTTTAATATGACATTCAATGAAAAAGAAACACTTCTCATTACATTGACTTGGCCCATTCAACTTCATGAACTCTAAGCCTATTCAATTTTAAGTTAATCAATATTTGCAAGAAGAGGAAATTAGAAGAAGACACAGAAAGAGAGAAAGAAACAAAAAATATTAGAGAAGCACACACACAGCTGCCAGTCCCTGGAGTCCAGCTATGTTCAGATAGAAATTCCAAGAAGAGGTAGAGTCAAGATGTGTGCTTGCCTTGTGGTCAGCCTTCAATACCCTTGGTCTTCCTGGGCCCTTCCCCCAGGTGGGCCTTGGGCTCATTTGGTCCCTCAGGAGCTGGGCTGGGGCTGCAGAGGTGGCTGTGGAGCATTGCCTGTGCTGTGCCAGGGACTGGCAGACACTGCTGGGCTGGGATAGAGGCTCTGGGGGGATTGGGGTTCAAGGGCAGGGCAGGGCTGGACCTGCCCCTTCCTCCCCACACACAAAATGTTTCCAGCCAACAATCTCCTCCAGTCTGTCACAACAGGGAATGCTGGAAGTGAAATCCCAATTCTAGCCATGGGCACCTGGCTGAGAAGGACAGTTCTTTTCCATAGGAAGGAAAGCACAGAGCCCCAGTGTTTAGAAGGCAGGTGAGAGCCTCACTAGGCCAAGGCCAATCAGACTGGAATGGCAGATTTTGTCTGGGAGCAGTCTTTGGATTTAGGGAATTTTGGAGGTGGAAGCTCGATCTCAGCCATGGGCACTTGGAGAAGCAGGACATTTTTTTCCCATAGAAAAGAGAGTACGGAGCCTTCCCCACTGTTTTGGGGACAGATGAGAGCTGACCCTTGTGAAACCACTGCCAGCCAGACTTGTCCTGGCAACATTCCTATTGGAACAATACCTGGACATAAGGAAATTTGGAGGTAAAATCCCAGTTTTGGCCATGGATGCTTGGAGAAGAAGGAAGAGTTCTTTTTCTATAGGAAGGAAAGCACGGAGCCCCAGTGTTTTATTAGCAGAAGAGACAACTGAATTCTTGATGATCTTGGCACCAAGGGGCACTGCATTCCATGAGCCCTTGCAGTGTCTCAATGGTGCCAAGGATTCCATGAGGCCTTGCAGTGTCACAATGGTGCCAAGGATTCCATGAGGCCTTGCAGTGTCACAATGGTCCCAAGGATTCCATGAGGCCTTGCAGTGTCACAATGGTGCCAAGGATTCCATCAGCCCTTGCAGTGTCACAATGGCCTCCGTGGTTCCCCAGGCCCCACAGTGTCACGTGACTCTTCTATTCCATGAGCCCTACAATGTCACAATGGACCTTTGGGCACAGGGGGTTTGCAGTGTCACAATGGTCTTGTTTGGTTCCCAATCGTCACAATGGACCACTGATGACAGGAGGCCCTGCAATGTCACAATGGAGCCTTGATTTCATGGGGCCTCTCGGTGTCACAATGATCCCTCCATTCCATGGGGCCACAGAGCTGGCATTGCACACATGGAATAGAGGTGTGTGGCTCCATGGAATGTAGGGATCATTGTGACACTGGCAGAGGGGGACCCGGGGGGACAGGAGACCCCACTGTGCATGAACAGGGTTGGATTTCTCTGGAGTAAACTGTGAGGGGGAGCTGGGCAGGATTGACGTCCTCAGTGACTTCACACAGCTCCTTTAATGTCACATAGCCCCCTTGTGATGTCACACAGCTCCTGTGATGTCATACATCACCTGTGATGTCACACAGCTCCTGTGATGTCACACAGCTAACTCAGTTACCCTGTAACGTCATACAGCAGTGCTGTGATGTCATAAAAGACTGTGATGTCACAGTCTGTTCTGTGATGTCACAGCCTGGTCCATGATGTTACACAGCCACCCGGTGAAGTCACAACCCACTCTCTGATGCCACAGAGCCACACTCTATGATGGCAGAGTCTGCTCTATGGTCTCACATCCTACTATGTGATGACACATGCAGCTCTGTGATCTCATAGAACACTCAAGAACTCAGTTATATTGAAACCCTGAAGTCTCTTGGACTTTGAAGAGATCCCTGTCAGGGACACAAGCGAGAAAGTGTCCCCAAGTTCCAGCTAGAGCAGAACACTGTAGGCAGTGATGACAGCTGGGGACAAGCAAGGCAAAGGTGTCTCTGGTGCTGAGCAAAGCTGGATGTGTTTCAGGAATGCAAAGGGCCAAGGCCTGGGCCCCAGCTCCTGGCCCGGCAGATCCTGTCCCTCCCTCCTTGCTCAGGGCTCTTCCCGGGATGGGCACTGGCATGTGGGGATGTGCAATGGCAAGGGCAGGAGCATGGGGCGGCCCCTGCCAGGCTGCTGAGCAGGGACAAGGAGGCAATGAGGCCCCAGGCCTGCAAGGGTCACTTGTCCCCTCTGGCCCCAGGACCAGGCCCAGCAGCCATGGCCAAAGTGCTGCCCAAGTTGGCTCTGGCAGGGCTGTCTTGCAGCTGCTGCCCATCCCTGTGCCCTGTGCAGCCCAGGCTGTCCCACAGTGTCCCTGCCCTGCGCCTCTGTCCCTGCAGGCTGTCGGCATCCCCTGGCTGCCCCACCTGGCTGGGCCCTTCCTTTGCTGCCAGCTCTGCCTCCTGCCTGCCTCTGCCTGCCCACACAGAGCCTGGGGCTGCTCCAGGCTATGGCAGGGAAATTCCTTTCTGCTGCTGCCCAGGCTGGACCTCCCCAGCTGCCCTTGCTGCCATTATTTCCTTCTCATGCTTATATCCTCCAGGAAGAAAAGCTCCAGCCTCTCTGAAACCACCCTTCAGCCCCTGCCAGGCTACTCCTGTTCTGTCCTCAGTCTCCACCCCTCTGAGCCCAGAGCCTGCAGCCTGCACCTGCTGATTATTAATGAGGCCTCAAAACCCCATCTTGGGAGGTTTTTGGGTCCCCTCCAAGGTCTGTGAAAATGGGAAAATAGAGGTCAAAGCTATTTTCAGGCAAATCTTGCAGTGGCAGAACACGGTCAATATCTCTAATGTGAATGAGGCGGGATTTACATTTGTTAGAAGGAGGAAATAATTTGCAATGATGAGAGTGGAACAAAACTGAAACTGTTTCTCCAGAGAAGTGGATGTGCCATCCCAGGAATTGTCCAGGAGCAGGAGCTTTGTGCAACCTGACATAGTGAAACCCCATCCCCTACCCAAGGATGGAATTCCTGTTGTGTGGGTTCTCTGATGTGCTGGGTGAACTCACAAGGCTTCTGGTCAGAATGTCAGCTGAGGGCAGCCAGGCTGCTGCAGCAATTCAGAGGCATCTCCCTAATAATTTTAATAACCAGATGATAACAACCCACTGAAACTTGAACAGAACTCGTTCACATTTAAACAGTTAAGCAATCACTATAGGGAAAAAAATGGATAGACCAGTACATTTAAAAAATGTTGCATTTCTTCATTGCAAAAAAAAAGCACAATCAGTAGAGCATATATTGTTCATCCACTCAGCTGGGCAAACCACTGAACTGCTGCACCAGAAGATGGGCCCTATCCCATCCTACACTTCCCTTTGCCATTCTCTCTCAGAGTGCAGATGAGACAAAACCAAAAAGCTCAACTTGAGTCAATCTTTACCTTCAAAGGAAATTCAGGAACCTTTGGCAGAGGCCAATGCTCTGCACGTTGATGAAATCTTCAAAGAGGCCAATGCTCTGCAGGTGTAAGAGCTTTGCAGAGGCCAATGCTCTGCACCTTTAGGAATTCCCTGCGCAGGCCAATGCTCCGCGAACAATTCCCTTGGCGAATCGCCCAGGGAAGCCGCCTGCAGGAGCCCCGGCTGCGCACACCCAGCCAGGGCCGCGTTCTCGGGCAGCTGAGGCCGCGCCGCTGTCACAGATGCCAACGCCGCGTTCGCGGTTCCCAGGCACCCGCGGCCCCGCAGCCGCCGCCGTTTCCCGGATCCTGCCCCTCCCGGCCCCGGACGCTCCCCAAGATGCTGCCGGGGCTCGGGGGCTTCGTCTGCCCGGGCTGGGGCTGGGCCTCCCCTGCGGGACAAGGTGAGGGGGGGGACACGACCCCCGGGGGCGTGTGTGAGTCCCCAATGTTCTCCCAAGCCGGGGTCACCCCCTTTTCTCTGCCCAGAGCTCCTGAGCCAGCTCCTGCTGCCCCCCGGGAGAGGCTTTGGGGAGCCCCCCGGGGACCCCCTTGAATGCCCATTCCTGGGCACTGGGACCCCCCGCATCTCCTTCCACAGCTGCAGGACCCCCTACACCCCCTTATCCTGCCCCTACACCCCCTGCACCCCCTTTCCCGGGTATCCTCCTCTGGCAGCCCCTGGATCCCCCGTTTCCGTGAGCCCGGGGACCCCCGGACCCCATTCCCGGCCAGCCGGGGACCCCTCACCCCCAGGCCTCCCTTTGCCCGGCGACCGGTGACGCCACCAAAGACTCGGGCCGCCATTGGCGGGCAGCAAAGAGCGGCGCCAATGGCGAGGCCGGAGGCGGCTCAGGGGGCGGGCCGCAGCAGAGCAGCGCGATGGCTCCAGCGCTGGGGCTGGGGGCGCTCCTGGGCCCCGGGGGCCGGCGAGAGCTGAGGGGGACCCCGGCACCGGGACTCTGTGATCGCCCGTTCCGGAGCACCGAGGGGCCCCTGAACGCCCATTCCTTGGCGCCGCCATCCCCCCGCACCCCCATTCCCGGGCATGGGTTCCACCCTGCGCCCCCTTATCCAGCACCAACAACCCGCACCCCCTTCCCGGCCATCTCCCCTCTCCCAGCCCCCAGAGCCCCCTTTTCCTTCACCCAGAGACCCCCTGACCCCTATTCCTCCCTTTGGGAACGTGGAGCAGCGCGATGGGGGTTCCCCTCCCCGCCTCACCATGCCGTGCTTCCCAGAGCCGGAATCCAGCGGGAATCTCACCCTGGTGCTCCCTGGGTCTGTCCGCGCTGACATCGGCGTTGTTCTCCTCATCGGATTCGGCGTCTGGAGGCTCCAATCCGCTTCCCCCCAAACCCTTCCTGGGGTTCACCCTCCCAAGACTTCTGGGGGTCCCCCATGTCCCACCCAGCCCCCCCAAACTCCTCCTGGGTCCCCCATAAGCCGCACATGGGGATTCCTGGGAGTTCCCCTGTGCTCCGCCATTCCCAGGATTTTGGGGGGTCCCCCCCGACCTGTCTGTGCCCCCCCAGATTTCTTCCACAGCCCCACTGTGATGGTGGGGCTGGGGGCTGAGTGCTGGTGCCCCTTGCCTGCAGCAGATCCAGCACTGAGGGGAGTTCGGGGGTCCCTTTGCATTTGGGGTCCCCTGGGGGTTGGGGTGACCCCCCGGGCCCCCAGGATCCCCCTGAACACGCTGACGCTGCCTGTGCTCAGTGAGGGGGCTCATTCCCAGCACGGGGTCCCAGCTCTGTCACCAGCATTGCCTAGGTACCCCCAAAACCTCCTGGGACCCCCAAATCCCCTGGAACAACCCAAAATCATCCCTGGGCTCTCCAAAAGCTCCCCAACACCACAAAACCCCATACAGATCCCCCCAAACCCTCCCAGGACATCAAAATTCCCACAGGAGGTCCCCCAACATCCCTCCAGATCCCCCTGAGAAGGTTCATACCTGGCACGGGATCCCCATCTCTGTCACTGGCAGGTACCCCAAAACAGCCTTGGGTTCCCCCTGGCATCGCCTAATCCCCCCTTTGGACGCCCAAAAACCCCTCCTTGGGAACCCCCAAAAATCCACCATGACCCCCCAAAATCCCCGGTATACACAAAACCTCCCCAGGAACCCCTCACAACAGTTTATACCCAGCACTGAGTCCCCATTGCCATCACCCAGGGACTCTCAAACCCTCCCGGGACCCCCAAACCCCCTTGGGACCCCCAACATTCCCAGGATCTCCAACTCCCCCTCCCAGGCTCCACTGTCGGAATCAATGGGAGCAGTGTTGCCCTTTCTAGGAGACTTATAGTGGGACCCGACCATAGTGGGGGCCCTTAAAGCGGCGATGGTAGAGAGAACCCCAAAAATCCACCCTGGGAGGCAAAACATCCCCTACAGGGGCTTGGAGTGGGGGCCCCATAAAAATGCCAATTAAAGCTGTCATGATCCCCCCTTGAAAGGGGCTTGTGTGGCTGCAGCCCCACAAACACCCTAAAATGGGAAGGAAAAAACACCCTTGGAGTGGTGGGATCCCCCCAAAAAAACCCTCAAAAGATAAAACCTCCACTTCAAAGGGGCCTGGAGACCCTTAAAGGGCCTCGAGGAGGGACAAGATCCCCTCCTTTGCTGGGGCCTCTCCCAGCCAGGAACTCTCCCGTTCGCTGCCCTCGGGGCAGCCCCTGAGTCTGTCCAAACACGGCAACTTCGCCGTGCTGAGCCCAGATCCAGAGTCCTGACTCCTGCACAGGGCACAGCAAATCCCCCGCTCGCTGCTGTGCACTGTCCCTGCTGAGGCTCAGACACTGCCGGGCACATTCCCTGCCTGCAGGATTCGTGCTCGACCCGAGCACTGCACTGATGGCTCCAGCATTGCTTTCCAACAAAACCAGGGCAAGGCAAACTGTGCGTAGCTCATGGTATTTTGCAGTGTCTAAAACTCGCTAAGTCACCAATCTGAGAGGTGAGATGCATTTGGAGTTCATGGCATGGAGAAGCAGTGCAACATGGAAAGGGGGAGCATAGGAATAAATAGAGGAAAACATCTCAGATTGTTCCTTTCCATTTTCATTTCACCTCTGGAAAGCTGTTTCAATTCCCCAGGAATCTTCTCCACAGTCCTGTCTGCCCTTTTCAAGAACCTTTCCTGGAGAACGAGGTGCAGCTTCTGTCACAAGATGTGCCCCCAACTGCAGCTTCTCTTGGCTTTCCACACTGTGAGTGAAGCATGACTTCTGCAGCAAAGCAAGACAAATGTTTGGATTCCTTGGCAACTTGTTCTTACTTTTCCTTGTGGGCTGGGCAGTTGTGCCATTGCTGAGTTTTTCATTGTGCCTGTTCTAACCCAAGAGAACAGGAGGTTTTGTTGGGGACTTGCTGGGGAATGCAAGCCTGACCGAATGCAGAGAGAATCTCCAGGACACTCTGGGAGCTCCCTGGGCTGGGCTCGGGTTCCCGCTGGGACTCTGCAGAGGGCTGGGCTCCAAGTGGGATCAGCAGCAGTGCAAAATACCTCTGGGCATCTCCATTTTCTGCTGCTCCAAGGAAGCAATGAAGGCAGTCAAGTTCTGTTTTTTCGTTCTCCTGGTGGATTTTTTCATTTGATTTGCCACTCCAGAGGCAATTTCTGTGATGGTCTATGTAGGTTGATTCTATTTCAACAACACCAGCAGCAAGGTGGTGTTTGAGTGCTGCAAATGTGATCTGTGAGGCTTTCATTCCTCTCGACTTAATACTCAAGGACTTGTGAGCATTTCAGTCTCTGCTAATCATGATGCCTGTGACAAAAACACTGAGTTCACCATCACAAAAGCACAGTGGGCAGCAGTGATTGAAAGAGGGAAGTGCCGTTGTACTGATAAAATTCAGGGGGCAAGCACAAGAGGGCCAAGAGCAGCCGTGATCTCCAATTGCCAAGGCAGAGGCAGCAGTAGCCTCCTGCTGTCAACTCAGGGTGAGTAAAAGAGCGCTGAAAACTGCGCTGGAACCCGATCCTTTCTTCCTCTGAGGGCTGGCTCAGGGCAGCACAGGCGGGCCCTGAGCAGTCAGGGCTGTGTGTGGGTGCTGGCTGCTCTGCTCCAGAATTGAGCTGGAAAAAGCGCTTGGGAGCCGAGGCAGGAGCAGGCGGGAAGGGGCCGGCGCTGCTGCTGCTCCTGGCCGGGAGCCCCAGCTGGGCTGGGCCGGCGCCCCCTGCGCTGCCATTGCTGCTGTGAAGAGGCAGAATCTGTGGAAGTTCAGCGAGTGTCTGGTAAGGATGGCCTGCAAGCCCCAGCCTCAGCCTGGAGAAGGCCCCTGAGGGCGGTGCTCAGTGTGCGGGGCTGGCAGCTGTGTCCCGGCCCGGTGCTGCACGCGGAGGCCGCGCGGGCTCTTCTCCAGGCTCCCGTGGGCCCGAGCCGGGTGCCCATGGAGCCCCGGCCCGGTGGGGCTGCGAGCCGGCACCGCGGCTTCCCGGGCAGCAGCCTGCCATCCGTCCCCTGCCCTCGGGAGCTCTTGGCCAGCGGCTGCTGGCCGCGCCTCAGGGCTGTGCGGGCAGGGGGGGCCGGGGCTGGGCGCAGGCAGCGCCGGGCCCAGGGGCTGAGCCCGCGCCAACCCTTCCCTCCTGCCGCTCTCTGCAGCTGGCAGAGGACAGGAGCCGAGCGGCCGAGCACCTGCGCCGGGCCATGCGCTACCTCGAGAGCCCACAGGAGCCCCTGCGAGAGGCGGCCGTCAGGTTCAGGGGTGAGCCACGAGCCCGGGCTGCCCCTCCCCGGCCCGGCGCAGCTCGGCCCCAGCCCCGCCTGCTGCCCCGGCAGCGCCAGCCGTGCCCTGGGGCGGCGTGGAGCCCCGCCTGGCCTGGGCGTTGCTGCCGCCCTCTGGCAGCCGTGCCCTGGGGCGGCAGCGTGCGGCAAGGGCCGGGCTGAGCCCTGCCGGGCCAGCAGCCCGTGTGGCCACAGCGCCGGCAGCGCCGCTGGCAGGGAGCTGTGCCGCTGGGGCCGTGACAGGCTCTGTGTTCACAGGCATGGCCGGGCGGCGCCTGAGGGGGCAGCAGCAAGAGCTGCGGCTGATCTGCAGTGGTGAGTGAGGGCAGCGGGCTGACAGCAGGGGCTGCCGGGGGAGCTGCAAGCCCTGCCCCGGCTGCAGAGGGCTCTGCTCCTTGTGCAGACATGGGGCGGCGTGGGCAGAGCACACAGAGATTTCAGGGCCACCTTGGGGATCCGTGGCCAGCAGCTTCGGGCCGGTGCCCTTGGTCCCTGCTCCCTCCTGGCCATGGCTAGAGCCGGCTGGGATGGCCCTGGCAGGGGGCTCTCCTTGGCTCCCCGCAGATCCAGGATCTGACCGTGGCTCTGTCCCCCTCTCTTGCAGCCCTTGAACTTCTGACCAAGGACATCAGCAGTGCCGTGTCGGACGTGGCACTAGAAACACTGTATGGCCTCCAGGCACTGCAGAGTGAGCCAGATTCCCTCTTCCAGAGGCTGCAAGATCAGCTCCGCAGGACATGGAGGACACGGCCTCATCTGTCGGGGCTCGGCTGGCTGCGCTGCTGCAGCTCTGCAGAGAGCTGATGCCAGAGGCTCTGTCTGCTGGGGCCACCTGAGCCAGCGGGAATTTTCCATTTCTTCAAGATTGTTCTTTTCTTCTTTTTGTTTTTTGTTTTTTGTTTTTTTTTTTCTTTAGTATATGAATATAGAGTGTGTTATAATACACAGACTCCCAGGAGCTTTCTTTTGCTACCCAGGGTCTGCAGGGCATAGGGGAAGAGGGGGAGAAAGGTACCTTGGCTCAGGCAGCTGCCCAGGCGTGCAGTGGTCAAGGGAAAATGGCCAGAAGCCCCTTGTCCTGTGGTGGTTCTGCTGAAGCCTTTGTGCTGGTGACAGAGCGGGTGGGCAGGGGCCGGGGCTGTGGGGATCCCTGCCAGAGCAGTGCCTGGAGATGGCCACAAGCCCTGTGCCAGGCAGGAACCACCCTCTGTATCCTCCTGCCCATGCGCTGCTGGCTGCCTTGCTGAGGGCTCCCAGGTGCCTCTGGATGGGGCTGCTCTGGAGCTGCTGTGGGGCTGCGGCGCTGCTGCCGGGCAGCTTGGCCGGGCTGGGGCAGCCCCTGAGGGGCTGGGGCGCTGGCAAGCCCTGAGCAATGGGCTGTCAGAGGCCACAAGCAGCCCCCTGGCAGCCGCCTTGTTCCTGCCAGAGTTGACTTCCAAGAGGGATCCTGGGCACTCTGGAACTAACAGCATCAGTGTTGTTGGAAACCCAAATGCAGGGAAATCTCAGATCTTTGGGCCTGTAAGCCAAGGCTTAGAATTAAACACAGGATTTGATCGGAGATCTTGGAAAGGGCTTCCAAACTTAGGTGCCAGAAGCGAGAATACAGATTCATAGTATAAAACAGACACACCTTAAACTAAGTGGAGGAAAGTTTAGCATTTTAGAGTTTAAGGTATAGAAAAAGTAAAAGTAAATTGATTGCTGCTTGAATAATGACCTAGTCATGCTTCTCATTTCTGACATTATAGTACTGTTTACTGTATAGTACTCTGCCCAGGGGCAGAGCCCGCGCCGAGCCTTCCCTGCCGGCACTCCCTGCAGTGCTGCAGGACGAGATCCGAGCGGCCGAGCACCTGCGCTGGGCCCTGCCGCACCTGCAGAGCCCACAGAGGCCCCTACGAGAGGCGGCCGTCAGGTCCATGGGTGAGCCGGCAGCCCCGCGCCCCTCCCTGCCCCCGGCCCGGCTGCTGCCCCGGCTACAGCGGGAGCCGCGCCCGGGCCGCTGCAGCCCCGCCCGCCCTGGGCATTGCTGCCGCCGCCCTCCCGCAGCCGTGCCCTCTGGATGGGGCGGCAGCGCGCGGCAGGGCCCGGCAGCAGCCCTGCCCGCCAGGAGGGCGTGCGGCTGCAGGGCTGGCAGAGCCCGTGTCGGGCAGCTGTGCCGCCTGGCGCCGCCACATGCTCTGTCTTGCCAGGGGTGGCCGGAGTGCTCGTGAGGGGGCAGCAGGAGGAGCTCCGGGTCCTCACTGAGGGTGAGTCAGGGCAGCCACGTGGCAGCGAGCACTGCCGGGGGCAGCTGCACATCCCGGCTCCGCGGCTACAATCCGTGCCCGGGCTGCGCAGGGCTCTGCTGCCTGTGCGGACCAGGGGCGGCCAGGGCACAGCCCGGAGAACTTTCGGGGACACGGGGGAGATCCGTGGCCAGCATCTTCCGGCCGAAGCCCTTGTCTCCTGCTCCCTCCTGGCCATGGCAAGAGCTGGCTGGGATGGCCCTGGCAGGAGGCTTTCCTTGGATTCCCTCAATCTGGCCTCTGACCTTGGCTCTGTTCCACTCTTCCAGCTCCTCAAGCCCTGAAGGAAGATGAGAATCCATCATGCATGAGCAAACTGCTTTAGATACCTTTGAAAGAAGATGTGCACGACTTTGTTCATCTGCTGGGTCAGATGTACCAGCGTCCATCGGCGATTTCCAGTGCCCATTGAAGATGGGAGCACCTGCAGAGCAGAAGTGACCAGCTGGAGCTCCACACACGGCTCTGGCTGCTCACATCTGAGCCTGTGCGAAGCTCCAGCAGTTCCTGCCATCTCTCTCCCTGTTGGCACCTCCCTCCCTGCAGCCCTCAGGCCCTGCCCATCCCCTTTTCTGCCTCCCAGCTCACCCCTTACCTTCGCTTTCCCTTACTAAACTGTTTGTGTTTTTCACTTGACCCGCGTCTCCGTGGAGCTGGAGCGGCGCAAAACCTGAGCCCGGGGACACGCAGGGCCCTGCTGCCCTTCTCCTGCCTGCTGTGTTCCGGGCACGGACAGAGAGGAACAAGGGCAGCTCAGGCTGCAAAGGTGCCTGTCCCGCTGCTCCAGGGGCCATTTCCAGCCAATCAGAGCGTTTGTCGCTGATGACTCATCAGTTGCCAGGAGCGGAATTTGGGGCAGGGGGAGGTGACCCCGGCGATGGGGATGGGGCGTGCGGGGGCAGCCGGGGCCGCACTGGTGGCACTGGGGGTGCTGGGAGCCCCCCCGGCCGCGGGGGGAGGGGAGGGCGCGGTGAGAAGGGGGCAGGGCCCCAAATTAACCCAAAGGGGGGTCGGGACCCCCAAAGGGAGCAGGAGGCGCCTGGAACCCGCAAAACCAAGCACGGGGGAGGGGACTGGGGACTGGGGGAACGATGGGGAAGGGGCGGGAGAGCGGAGGGAAGAGGGGGATGGGACCCCCAAACAGGATATGGCCAACTTGATGTGGCTGCCTTCCGACGTGCATGGCAGCCAAAGGTAGCCTATGGTAGCCAAAGCTTTTTCCCAGTCCATGTCATTCCAGTCTGTGCAATCCCAGTCCATATGGCCCAGTCCGTATAATCTCAACCCAGTGTATCCCAGTCTGTCTCATCCTGATCTCTGTGGTCCCATTCCATATGGTCCCAGCCCATATTTGATCCCAGTCCAGTTTATCCCAAGTTGTGTGGTCCTGATCCCTATGGTCCCATTCTGTGCCGTCCTGACCCATAGGATCCCAGTCCATATTTGATCCTAGTCCATATTTGATCCCAGTCCATATTTGATTGCAGTGTGTGTGGTCCAGCACACACTCCCAGGGTCTGGAATTCCAGTTCCCAGCCAGGAAAAAATGTTCCTGCCCTTGAACTTCCTTCCTATTCTCTCAGCAAATTATAATAAATTAGAAATCAAGAAATTATAATTAAAATTAAATACATCAGAATAAAAATGAAATATAAAATGAAATATAATTTCAACTCTTCCTTACAATACTCCGATAATGACTCAAGTCAAAACAACAGTAATCTATTAATATAACATTACCAAAAATATAAATAAACAAATTATATACAAAGAAATACCTTTTGTAAGTTTTAACTCAGTAACCAATATACTTTAGATAAAAAATATCTAAAAAACTATCATAGAATCTAACACACCTTAGTAAAAAAAATTCCTATTACAAATATATTAAACACAAAACCAAACGCCACTATAATTTCTCACACATTTGAACCAAACAATTAAACTTTATTAACATCCTTAAGTACTCTAAAAAATTATTTTTTTTTTCAAAATTCTAATTTCGTGTGCGTGGTTTTATTTGGATATTGGTTTTTGAATTGTCTGGGTTAGAGGATTTAAAGAATGAGATTTTTATAGGAATTGAAACAGCTGAGAAGGCAGCACTCTGCACACAGAAGTGACTGAAAATGAATGGGACAGAAATCAGTAACTCTGAAAGTTTTATTTGCTGTCAAATACATCCCACCCAGCCACCCCACACAATCCCCATCCCACTGCTCCAAATTGGGATCCCACTTCTACCAATCACCTCCCAACCCCAACTCACCCTGGTGGCTGTGGAATGGAGTGAGTCTGGCACAGGATTGAGTTTTTGTGAGGCGGGAACCAGCAATTTGAGGTGAGATTGAGCCCTGTTGGGTTAAAATGCAGTTGTTTTCATTGGGATTTGAGTGGTTTTGAGGTGACAGATTGATCCCTCTTGGCTTTGGAGTGCAAAGACATGGAGAAGAGAAAAAAATTTAAGCCAAACCAAAAGGAGAAGCAGCCAGGTGTGCTCCCAAAACAGATCACAGGGAATGTGAGTGACCAGGACTGTGCCCAAAGTGCCTCCTCCAGTGGGGGATGGAGCTGGAGCAGAGCACAAAGCTCTGACTGCACTCGAGGCACTCGCAGGGCTTCCCTTAGTGGTGCCTCCGTTGGTGTTGGGTCAAGCTAGAGCTGCTGGAGAAGCTCTTCCCATACTGGGGACACTTGTAGGGCGTCTCCCCAGTGTGGATGCAACGGTGTCTGATGAGAGTGGAGCTGTGCCTGAATCCCTTCCCGCAATCGGGGCATTGGAAGGGCCTGTCCTTTGTGTGAATCCAATAGTGCTGGAGGAGACTGGAGTTGGTCAGAAACCTCTTCCTGCATTTATCACACTCGTAGAGCCTCTCCCCAGTGTGGATGCGCTGGTGGGTGTCGAGGGTGGAGTTCTCCTTGAATCCCTTCCCACACTCAGGGCAGTGAAAGGGCCTCTCCTCTGTGTGACTCTGATAGTGGCGGAGGAAATGGGAGCTGGTTGGAAACCCCTTCTCACACTTGGAACACTCGTAGGGCCTTTCCCCAGTGTGGGTCCTCTGGTGCTTGATCAGGCTGGAGCTCCAGCTGAAGCTCTTGCCACATTCTCCACACTCGTATGGCCTCTCCCCAGTGTGGATCCTCTGGTGCAGGATCAGGGTGGAGCTCAGTGTGAAGCTCTTCCCACACTCCACGCACGTGTGGGGCTTCCCCCAATCATGGATCTGCTCATGGAGCACTAGCTCCGAGCTGTGGCCCGATCTCCGGCTGCCTTCCCAGCCCAGGCTGGCTCTTTCCCCCTCAGATCCCTGCCAGCTGTGTTTGCAGCCCCTCCTCGTGCGGCATCTCCAGGGCTTTTCCTCCCCATTGGCTTCCTGCGCTGTGGAACTGCTCAAAACGGCCTCTTCCACCAGGTTCTGCCGTGGGCATTTGTCCTCCTTGCTCTCCATGCTCAGCTCCTGCTCTGGGGGAGGAAGGACAAGGACAGGATGGGATTTGCCTCCGTGCCACAGGCAAGAGCAAGGAGATCCCCCCAGGGCTGAGCTGCAACCGGGGCCATGCTGGGCTGGGAGATGGAGCAGCACAGAGGGGAAAGGGGCACTGACTTCCTCCTCACCTGCATCAGTGTCCTGGGGCATCTTCCTCTTCCTCGCAGCCTCCCAGGGGTTGGCAATGGGAAATCCTGGACTGGGGAAAACAAGGGATGAGCACATTTGTAGGAGCGTCGGGGGATAGGATGGTTGGGACGGACAGAGACGAGAGATCTCTGAAGCCAGGTCATGGAACTTGCGGTTTATTGCAAAAGGCCTGGGTGCAGGGCCCTGCTTGGAGCTGCCAGCCACGGCTCGGAGCAGGCCCGAGAGAAGAGAGGGGTAGAGAGGCTGAGAAGGTAAGAGAGTAAGAGGGGAAGAGCGTAAGAGAGTAAGTTTCCCATTACAATACAATAAATCTTCTTCTGGGTTTAATATTCTATTTCTCACTAACCAATGTAGTACAAGATACAAATCCTAGAGCATTTATATACAGCCTATAAAAATCATTACATTACCATACTGTGTTACATTTTAAACCCTAAAATGTACTCTTTGGACCCCTTCTGCTGAGCTAGTAGGGTCTGCTCTGACCCTTGGACCTGTCTGCAAGAAGAGGGAATCGTTTCATCAAAAGGGGATTACCCTATATCGGGCCACACCACTGTTTTCCAGTAGTTCAGTAACTAAGGTACTTCAAACCTTGTTTTCACTTTATCTTGCTTTTATTTTCTATATTCTTAAAATCATTTGCCAGACAAGCATATTTATAAGGCTTCCCTGTTACTTCTTCCCCAACACACGTTTAGTTTCAAGGTCCCTCAGCCCGAGTCCATCTCTACAACTCACCAGCCACCTGGGCTCCAGAATATCTTCCAAAACCACAAAGATTCAGGCCTGAAAAAGCCTCGTAGGAGTTTGCCATGCCTGGTCCGTTCCCTCTGGTGTTCAGGGGTGTTCCCCCCTGTCCCAGTTGCTGGGGTCACGCTTGGATTGGGGGTCCCCCTTCTCCTCAGTGCCCACCCTGCCCAGGCTGCTGGCAGTCCCAGCAATGCCAAAAGCTCCCCCCTCTTTGGTCTCCCCATTTCGGGATGCCGGGGTGTTTGGGCTCCCGGGCTCCCTTCTCCCCTCATTCTCTGCTCTGGGCTGCAGCGGCTACAAGGAGTCCCCCCTGCCCCTCTCCAGGCTCCTGAGGCTCCCGCCAATGGCAGCGCTCCCCCCTCTCTGGGCTCCCCACTTTGGGCTCTTGGGGGACACAGGGCTCTGCTCCTCCAGGCTGCCTCTGCCGGCAGCCGCCACCGGCACCTCCCCATGTCCCCCCAAGGGGCCTTTTCCGCTCAGCCTTGGACTTCTTCATCCTCCAAACATCCCCCCAAAAACCAAACCCAGGGACCCCCCGGGATATCTGGGCCAAACTCCCCCTCCCTGCTCACCTGCGCGATGGGGGGGGGGGGGGGGGCAGAGGCGATGATCTCACAGGTGGGAGCTGCGAATTCAGGCAGGGCTCGAAACGCGGATACCGCAGCTCAGCCTTGATCCGCCTTTGTCCCTCCTCCTCCTCTTCCTCCCGCTCCTCCTCAGTCTGATCTCCACCTCCTTCTCCTCCTCCATCCCTCCTCCCTCTCCTCCTCCCCCCGAACCCCGCCTCCTTCACACCTCTTTCTCCTCCCACTCCTCCGCTTCAATTCCCCCTCCTCCTCCTCCTCCTCTGTCTTATCCCACCTCCTTCTCCTCTGCCGTCCCTCCCCTTCCATCCCTTCTCCTCCTCCTCCTCCCTTCTAACCCCACCTCCTCCTCCTCCCCCTTCATCTCTGCCCTTCCCTCCCTCCTCCTCCCTCAGCAGCAGCCACACCCTCAGTGCCCCGTTCCCGCAGCCCTCGCAGCCCGCGGCAGGAGCGGGGATGGAGCTGGGACAGGTCCGGATGGGCAGCGCGGGGCTCTCGGCTGCTCCCAGCCACTGCATGTGGGAGGAACCCGGCCCGGGCCAAAGGAGAGGCAAACTGGGCAAACTGGGGGCTGCACATCCAAACTGGGCCGTGCTGGGGACCCTGCCTGGGCACTGCCAGCCCTTGGGGCTCCTCTCGGCACATCCGCCAGGGGGGAACGCACACAGGGCTGGGGGATCCCAGCAGTGACAGCACTGCCAGGGACTGGGCTGGACTGGGATCCTACTGGGAGTGACTGGGGCTGTGCTGGCTTTGTACTGACATCATACTGGGATGATGCTGGGACTGTGCTGGGCTTGTACTGACATCATACTGGGATCATGCTGGGAGCAACTGGGATCACACTGGAGGCACTGGCATCACACTGGGAGTGACTGGGAGCAACTCGGATTAGACTGCAAGTGACTGGGATCATACTGGGAGTGGCTACAATCATACTGGGATTAGAGGGGGTGTAATTGGACCCTGAGTGGAGGTTACTGAGGGCTACCAGGCCCATGCTGGGAGAAAACTGGGGACATATGTAGAGAAACTGGGAGAACCCAGGAGAATACTGGGGGCAAGTGAACCACGCTGAGATAACTGGGAGTGCCTGGCAATGATTGCCAGAATGTTCAGGGCAACTGGGATGTACTGGGAGTGTCTGAGACCATATGAGTGGTGACTGGGATGAGCCTGAGAGTGACAGGGAATGTGTTGGGGGAACTGGGAACACTGGGAACACACTGAGGGCAAGTGGGAGAGAGTGGGGCCCTGCTGGGAGAGAATGGGATCATACTGGGAGTGACTAGGACTATGCTAGGGGAGAACTGGGAGAACTGGGAACACACTGGATGAAACTGGGAGGAACTGGGAGCAGCTGGGACCATGCTAGGAGCAAATTGCATCATAATAGAGAATGACAGTGAGGGACTGGGTTCATACTGGGAGCAACTGAGCTCATGCTGGGAGCAGCCATTGCCGGCACCGGCACCCCCGAACCTCTTTTCTGACCATCCCGCCCCTCCAGCTCCAGCACCCCCCATTGCCGGGTCCCGGCAATCCCAGGGGTCTCCCCTCTCGAGGTCCTCACTTTGCCCTTCTGGGGCCCTTCTCTCTCTGGGCTCCTGCTTGGGGAAGCTGCGGCTCTCCCCCAGCCCCAGCTCCCCCAAATCTCCGTGTCCCCCCACTTCTGCACTCCCTGCAGTGCCTGGAAGTGGTGCTGTTGGAGCCCTGCCTGGGGGCCCCCAGTCCTGAATTGTGGGGCATGTGGACAGGACCCCCGGGGAGTGCTGGGGCAGCGAGCGGGGCCGGATGGAGCCACAGACAGTGGGGATGGGGTCGGGAGCTGAGCTGGGATATTGGGATAGCCAGGGCTGGGATATTGAGATAGCCAGAGCTGGAACATTGGGATAGCCAGATCTGGGATATTGGGATATCCAGGGCTGGGATATTGGGATATCCAGCCCCGGCTCAAGGACAGGACCCGGCCCATGGCCGACAGTGTCCTGGAGATGGGGCCGGTACAACCAGAGTGGGGGGGGGACTGGGGGGAGCCTGGTCTCAACTGGGATCTGTGGGAATGGAGGACTCTGAGGGGCTGGGATGGGATCTCTGGGGATGGGGGTGATCCGTGGGATTGGGATGGGATCTCTGGGGATGGGGGGGATCTGTGGGGCTGGGACACGACTCCCTGGGTCTGTTCTCTCCTCGTTCCCAGGGCTCCACATGCTGCAGGTTGTTTCCAGCTGTGCCCTCCTGTCCCACAGAATGTCCATGGATCCCACGGGTGCAGCTACGAGAACTGGGATTTCATCTCCTTCCAGTTGGGACCCGGGAGCTTTGCAGGATCCGATGGTGCCACCTGGATCAGCCAGAGGTGCTGGGAATCCAAAGGGATCATGGTGGAGCAGATGAAGCATTACCTGGGACACACCTGTGTGGAAGAGCTCCCAAAATACATCAGACATGGTCGGGAGGCTCCGGAACACAAAGGTGGATGTTGGGGGAGGAGGGGAGTTCCTGTGGGAGTGTGGGATTCAGGAATGGGAGACTTGGGAATGTAGGAATTGCCATGGAATTTCCATGTCCAGATGTCAACTCTCATCCTAGTCAGGTGAGAATTCCATGGATGGATCCCCCCCTAACCCACTGCCATGGGAATTCCATAGGGAAATTATTTGAATGGATGACCAATGCAATGCCAGCAGTGCAATGAGAAGTAATCCCTGCTGGGATTCCATGGGACATCAATCCCAATCCTTTGCCCAGGCCGGCTCTGCTGTGCCCGTGGCAGCACCAGGGGACTGCCCTGTCCCTGCCCCTGCCCTGAGCCCAGCATGAGCCTTTCCTTGACTGTTCTGTCCCTGCCCGGGGCAGGAGGGCACTGCCGGAGCGGCTTTGGTGGCCCCGGGCACCCAGCTGGGCTGCAGCCACTGCAGGGGCTCCTGGGGAATGTTCCAGAGCAAAGCTGAAAGCAAAAAACAGTTCCTGGAGGGGATTCTGTCCCTGGGCCTGTGCTGGGAGCCCAAGGGCAACAGCTCAAAGTGCTGGAGCTCAGTGTCCCTCGGCCAGGCCATGTTCCCTGGCTGTGCCCTGTCCCTGTCCCTGAGCTGTCCCTGTCCCTGTCCCCTCTCCCTGTCCCTGTTCCCTGTCTCTCAGCTCTTTGGGGTAGGAGGAGGCAGCAGGACCCGGAGCAGCCCTGGGGGAGAACAACCCTGAGCCCCAGCTGGCCCATTTGCCCCGGTTCCCCCCAGGGGTGCCCAGGTCACTCCTAGCATGGGCCCTGTGGCTCCCAGTGACCCCCAGAATGGTCCCAGTCACTTCCAGTTACACTCTGGATGTTCCCAGTATCATCCCAGTCACTCCCAGCATGATCCCAGTGTGATCCCAGCATTGTCCCAGGTGTTCCCATCCACCCTTACTATAGTTCCAGGCACTCCCAGTTTGGTTCCAGTCCTTCCCACTGTGATCTCAGTATGGTCCCAGTCACTCCAGGTAACCCACTATGATTCCAGTCACTCCCAGATACTCCCAGTATTATTCCTGTAACTTCCTCTGTGATGCCAGTCACTCCTGGTCTCTCCCAGTATATCCCAGTTGACCCCAATGTGCTTCCACTCATTCTCAGTTGCTCCCAGTATTTTCCAGCATTATTCCAGTTACTCACAACCACTCCGAGTCACCTCCAGCACGGTTCCTGTCACTTCCTGTATATCCCACTTGCCCCAACATGGTCCCAGTTGCCCTCAGCCTGCTCCCAGTCAGTTCAAGTGTGATCCCAGAATGACCTCAGTCACCCTCAGTGTGATGCCAGTTGCTCCCAGTATGATCCCATTTGTCCCCAGCATGTCACCATTTCCTCCCAGTGTGATCCCAGTTGCCTCTAGCACAGACCCAGTCCCTCCCAGTATGATCCTACTCTGATGCCATGATGATCCCAGTTGCTCCCAGCTTGGTCCTAGCTGCTCCCAATTGCTCCCAGCTTAGTCCTAATTGCTCCCATTTCCTCCCAGTCTGATCCCAGTTTCTCCCAGTGGCCCTGTGTTATGTTTTGGAATGGGAGGAAATTTAGGGAAGTGATGCAAAGTTTTTTGTGTATCTGACAGTCTGTTGAACTGCTGAAAAGCTAGACATGCTTTTGTAAAACACACATGTTAAAGATTAAAAACTTCAGAAATTTTTTTCTCTTTCTTGGTCGGCAGGCAGGTGCTGGGTTTGGGTTTCAGCCTCAGCTCTGTGTCTGGGCTGGGCTGGGCTGGGCTGGCAATCTTGCTGCAGGTTGGAGTTCTTTTCTATTTCCTGGGCTGCTTGCTGGCTTCTCTCTCCATGGGCTCTGGTTTGGCCGGGCTGGGCTTCAGCAGCTGCTGGGCAAGGAGACAGGGGAGGCTGCGGAGCTTTAGCCAGAGCAGGGCTGGCTGTGGCTGTGAAGATCTCGCTGTCAGGCTGCTGCTTCTTCTTCTGAGCATGGCTGAGACCAGAGACTTCTGTGGCTGGTGTAGAAAACTAAACACTAACTATAAAGCTGATCTGAACACAACTGAGCCACAGCTTTCTGTTAGTAGTTATTGGTGGGTAGGCTTCAGGCGTGATGTTAACTTTTTCAGTACTTTGATCTTCTTTTGAGTGAGAGAAAAGAACAAAATGCAAGTATATGTATAAACAACATGAAGACATTCAAGTTAATAAAGAAGAAGTTAAGTCCCAGATGGGAGGGGTGAGAAGTTGCTTTGGTTTTAGAGTTGAAATCCTCTTGTAAGCTATAAAGAAAAGACTATTTCCTTATAACACATAAAACTATAGGGAGATGAAAGTGTTTGAATTGATATTAGGTAAAGGCTTCTATGTTAAAGGAAGCAGATGTTGAATTAACTGTAATTCCATGAGAAGTTTGTACAGAGAGAGTAGTCTTGTGCTTCTAAAAAAAGATCTCTGTTCCCAGAAATGAAGATGATTTTAGAGATAGATAATGAGAACTTTTGCCTTTGAACGACTCATCTTTAAAACAATACCCCATAAATCAACATAGCCCATCACCAAGCTGTTGGAAGGCTTGTAGAAATAAGAAAGATTTCAGGATAGCAAGGTTCCCCTGGCAGTTGCTATTCATAACAAAATTGAGAACCATGAGAAAACTGTTTTTTCCTTTTGTAGAAAAGTCTCCATAACTTTAATAAGAGGAACTTCTCTCCCTAAGTGAACTAAAAAATATTTTAGAGGTAGCAAACTGACTAGAAATCTTAAGTTTAGTTTCTTTACATTGTCAGTGAGAAAGAAAAAGTTGTGAGAAGTATTCTGAAAAGTTTGCTTTGATTCTTACTACCTTTTTGTTTCTTTTAGTTACTTTTAATAAAATTTTTCTTTATACACTTTTAAAGTTTTGAGCCTGCTTTACCTTTCTCCTAATCCTATCTCACAACAAAAAATAAGTGTATTAGTAATTAAAGAACACCAAACCCATCACATTCTTTAGTACATTAACCAAAAAATCTCAAAATGAAAGAAACCTTATATTAGCAAACCAAAACCACAACACCCTAGCACAGACCCAGTCACTCCCAGTATGACCCCAGTATGAATCCACTGTGATCCCAGTCTTCCCCAGCATAGTCCCAGTCAATCCCAGTTGCCCCCAGTGTAGACTCAGTTACTCCAGTCGCTCTCAGTGTGTTCCCAGTCATCCCCAGTATGGTTGCAGTCACTCCCAGTATATCCCAGTGGGTCCCACTATGATCCCTGTTGCCCCAGTTCTGGCCCTGCTGAGTCCCAGTGTGCTCTGATCCTGCTCCCAGTGGGTCCTAGTGCTGGGCAGGGTGTATCCTGGTGTATCCCAGTATGACCCGGCATATCCCAGTGTGACCCGGTGTATCCCAGTGTATCCCAGTTTATCCTGGTGTATCCCGGTGTCCCAGTCCATCCCAGCCTGTCTCAGTCTGTCCCGGTCTCCTCCCTTCACTGGGAGTGACTGGGATCATACTGGTGGAAAGTGGAACCTTACTGGGCCAAGTGGATATGACTTGGAATGACCGTGAGTATGCTGAGGGCAACTGGGATATACTGGGAGTGTCTGTAACCATGCTGGGGGTGTCTGGGAACACACTGAGAGTTCCAGAGGGTCCAAGGACACCATGGTGACACCATGGAACCTCATGGACCAAGGGAATCATTGTGGCACTACTGGAGCCCATGCGATCAAGGGGCCATGGTGACAAAGCAGGGGCTCCATGGAACCCAGAGACCATGATGGCTCTGTGGGGCGTGATGGAACCATGGAGACCACTGTGACCCTTCAGAGCCTGGTGTCACCAAGGGGGCATTATGAGACCTCAGGGTCCCATGGAAGCAAGGGACCATTGGGACACTGTGGGACTCCATGGAACCCAGGGAACAAGGAACAGGTCTGGCTGGTTTGGCCTCCCAGGGCCACTTGATAGGTCTGGCTGATGTTGGAATGTCAAGGGCTGCCTCTCATCAGCTCCTGGAGCCTGGGGCTCTGTGCTTTCCTTGCTATGGGAAAGAACTGTCCCTCTTTTCAGATGCCCAGTGCCAAAATTGGTACTCTTTCTAAATAATTCCTATATGCACGGGTATCTCTCAGAAAAAACCCTTCCAGCTCTAGCTGGCCTTGGCCTCCAGTGGTCATCTCTCATCTGCCCCTGAAACAGTAGGCCTCTGTTCATTCCCTCCTATGGAGAAGAACCAGATTTCGTGTCCAGGGGCCATGGCCAAAATTAGACTTTGGCCTCCCAAATTCTGTATATCCAAGGATTGCTCCCAGGCAAAAGTATCCAGGACAGACAGGTCAGGCTGGGCCTGTCCTCTGGTGATTTTCTTAAGAATATGAGCTGAATGTTTTGATTTGAAAACACCTTGGAGAGGGCCCAGAGATGTCCCAAGGTGGAGTTTTGAGGCCTCGAGCACATGACCATTATGTATGGACAAAGGAGTTCTGTGCTCTGTGCTGTTGTGGTGGTTACGCACCATGGAAGTGATGTTCTAAGAGAAGCTGCTAGCAGTTTCCTCCATGTCTGACAACAAATGCAATCAGTAATTAGCTTTTATTACAGCGTCCTGATGAGGTCTCCAGGGTGAGAGAAGGACGAGAATCTTATTTCATGATCAGAAAGCTGGATTTATTGATATATGATATATAATACATTATAACTATACTAAAAGGAATAAGGAGAGAAGTTGCAGAAGCTGCTAACATAAGAATAGAATAGAAAAGAAAAAATCACAAAGTTCTGTGTCCAGCAGAAAGCAAGGACAAACTCTCCTGTAAGTGGTCAGCAAATCCAAACACTCACAGACGCCCAATCACCGCTGCACCTGTTACATTCCACACCAGCCGATAACAATTGTTTACATTCTTCTTCTGGGGCCTCAGCTTCCCAGAAGATGAACAAATCCCAAAAAAAGGATTACTATGAAAAAATGTCTGCGACATCTCACCTTTCTAAATTGTATAAATTAAAAAGAAAAATGCTGATGTGAAATGAACAGGAAATTTCTTCACCTGTAAAATATAAAATTCTAACATATCACTGAAACAATCCTACAATCTAAGAAAATGCAAAAAATAATGCAAAGAGAATTCAAGTCCAAGCAGCTGAGTTTCAGGAACAGTCCATGAGCTGAAGTTGTTTCTCTTGGACATATCTGTGACACCTTTTGGTCCTGAAACAGACTTGCTGAAAAAAAGTCCCATCAATAGTTATCAAAAAACCATTGACAGTCATACAACAACTTCAAACAATTTCAAATAATTTGAACAACTTTTGAAATGTCCTTTTCTGGCCCTTCAATGCTTCAGTGCTTCAGAGCTGGTGCCCGCTATTTTCAATCCTTTTTATTTAATTTAATTTTTTTTTTTTTTATCGAAAAGGAAAAGAGCAGCAGCTGAGCAGAGCAGTGCCAGAGAAGGAAAGGGCCCTGGGGGCCCTGGCCCGTGATGTACCAGGAACCCCAAAAGTGGTCCACAAAGGGGGGCCAGGACAGGTAGGAGAAACCACAACTCCCAGAAACATCAGGAGGCCAACTGATGGCCCTAGCCCAGAAACTTCCTGAGCCCAACAGGCCAGGCCAAACCCACAAGGCAGGCTCTGCATTACCACAGGCCTGCACTCTGCTGCCAGTACAATGGCAGCACGGGTGGTGACACGCCTCCTTTCCCCAAAACCACTGAGGCATGCCAGCAGTGAGGGAACAGAAGCCTTCCCCAAAAATCCCATCTGGGGTCTGGAGATGTTTGTTTCCCACAGCAAACCAGCTATGGTCTCCTCCATCTGTGCCCTCTTCCCCTGCAATGCAAATTCATCAGGTGTATCTTCCATCCGCCCCATGGCATCATCCCCACTGGGCTGGGGACCAAAGGCAGAACTCTCAGGATGCACCTGCCCCCCGCCACTAGGGCGCAAGAGAGGCGGCAGAGATGGAAGCCTCTATCGGACAATCCCCAAAAAACCACCCCCCAACCCGCTGAGAATGCTGATCTTGAAAGCAGGCAGACGCACTGCCCCTGCCCCCAGCTGTCGCGCACCCCCCACTCCACGGAAGGGGAGACCAGCCACCAGGGCCACTGCAGGGGCAGTCCCAGGACAACCCGAAACACTCAGAGGGGGGGTCACGCTGGGTGTAGGAGCAGCCACAGACTGCTCCGAGGGTCCCGCGTGTTCGGCGCCATCTCCAGTACCATCTGGAACAGGGACCGTCTCGGCTTGAGGCGGCGGGGCGGCTGGTGGAAGCGGTGGGGGGGCCGAAGGGGCTGGACAGAACAACTCCTCCGCTGAGCCGGAAGCTGGAGACGCATTGTCATCGCCTAGCAACTCAGCAGGCACAGGAACTGCGGTTTCTGCATTCTCAGACGCAGGCGGGGAAGCCGGTGAAGCCGCGGGCAGGACCGCTTGGAGAGGCAGAGACGGGATCGCCTGGAGTGGTGGCTGTGCCTGCGAGGCGGGTCTTGGAGGCGAATGTGGCGCTGGCAGGGGCGGGGAGGCCTCAGGGACCGGTACCACCCCCATCTCTGAACGGGGCAGGGTCCGAGAGGCTGGCTATGGCGGCGCCGCCTCCTCCCATCCCCCCAGCGAAGGAGAAGGGGGGGCAAAGGGAAAGTTTCATCTGCACACGCTACAGAGAAAGAGTAAAAAAAACTTCTTTGTGCGGCGAAGTTTCAACCCCCCCTGCTGCGAAGCAGGGGGGGCTGGGAAGCCCCAACTCATCCCCCACCGGGTCTTCTCCCACTGGGGACGGGGGAAATGGGGCCTGCCCATAGCAGTTAGAAATCCATGGAAAAACAGCTGCTCTCCATTTCAAAACTGTGAAGAGCTTTCTAAATGCTGGGTAGACAGGAGGGAAAACGCACCCCTGACTCCAAACGAATCGGAAAATGGAGTCCATGCATTCCCACATGAAAACATCCAAGCCGTATAAGATATCAGTAAAGAACCCAAAAAGCTTTGCCCATCAAAAGAACTCATAGAGATCTGTTGCTGACAAAAAAATTCCATCTTCTCCATACCATTTTTGGCAGAGGGCAATAAGGATCTCCTCTGAAGGAGAGAAACGAACCACGTTCTCCAAGGGGTGTGTCCCCCATATAAACAGCCACAATTTTCTCACGGCTGAACCCTCAGGGATAGAAAAGCCAACAGTACCTTTTGAAAGAGTCCAGCTTGCTCTGGCCAGCTCCACGGTTATGCTGCTCTTGTCTACCATCTTTTCTGAAGGTTTTCCAGAAGAAGGTTCACTTGTGGTCAGCCTTGGCTGTGAACTCTGTCCAAATCAGGATCTTCAGTTCTTCAGCTCCTGGCTTGAATCCACTTCTGTGGTCACTTCAAAGCAACCATCACATGCTACACATACAGGATTTTACCCAGTGCAGCAATTTGCTCCTCTGGTCTTATTAAATTAAGTTTTGCTCTGACACGAGGGGTCACCAAATATTACAGTGACCTGATGAGGTCTCCAGGGTGAGAGAAGGACGAGAATCTTGTTTCATGATCAGAAGGCTGGATGTATTGATATATGATATATAATACATTATAACTATACTAAAAGGAATAAGGAGAGAAGTTGCAGAAGCTGCTAACATAAGAATAGAATAGAAAAGAAAAAATCACAAAGTTCTGTGTCCAGCAGAAAGCAAGGACAAACTCTCCTGTAAGTGGTCAGCAAATCCAAACACTCACAGACGCCCAATCACCACTGCACCTGTTACATTCCACACCAGCCGATAACAATTGTTTACGTTCTTCTTCTGGGGCCTCAGCTTCCCAGAAGTTGAACAAATCCCAAAGAAAGGATTTCTATGAAAAAATGTCTGTGACAAGCTTTGAGAATTGACACTCTGTTAAACCACTAAGGAAACTGTACACACCTCTGTGAAGACACATGTTAAAGATGAGAAAGCCTGGGAGGGTCTCTTTCCCTTCTGATTGGCAAAGAGGTAAGAAGGCTTACCCGGCCCCCGTCTCAGCCAGGCTGGGCCGGGAGGGTCCTGCCGTGGAGCCAGGCCCCTTCCCAGGGACCTCGCCAGGCCCCATTGGCTGCCGGGCAGGGCAGGGGAGGCCGAGGGGCCAAGGCCTGGCCGGGCCATGGCTGCAGTTGTGAACATCTGGGCACTGCTGAGCCCTGCCCCACCGCCAGCCCGAGCTGAGCCAGGATCCACCGGGCCCCAGGAGCAGCCCCGGGCCGGGCCGGCTTGGCCAAGATTCTGCCACCGTTAAGGTTCACCCTCAAGCCCTGGGCAAGGAGAGGAGAAGCCATCAGTTCCCAGCTGTTCTGCTGCTGTGTTCTGGCCTGGCTGCTGAGATCCTGGCCTTCCCCACAGCGCGGCCCATCCTGACACAGCCTCAGCACAGCCACTGCAGAAGCCTCCATCATAAAACAGCTCCGGCCGCAAGCACTGAGCCCGGCCGGGGTCACAGAACCATCTGCAGGCCCCCGGTGAGATATGAACTCTTTCAGTGCTTCCATCCTACCTCGAGTGAGAGAAAAGGACAAAGTGCAGGCACATAGAGGACCAACATGAAGACACCGAGATCAGCAAAGAGGAAGTTGAGTCCCTGATGTGAGGGATGAGGAGATGCCTTGATCTTGGGGCTGAAATCCTCTTGTAAAGCTGCGGAGAAGGGTGTAATTGATACATCAGACTCCCTTTTCCCCTATAACTCATTGAAAATCATGGGCAGATGACTTGTTCAGCAAAGGCCTCCATGCTAAAGTAAGCAAATATTGAAGTAGTTGAAGTAGCTGTGATCACATGAGAAATTACAACATTGAAAAAGGGAAGAGTGATGAGAACCTGTGCCTTCATGGTGAGAAGATCTCTGTTCTCAGAGATAAAGATGATTTCAGAATAGATGAGGAGAACTTTTGCTCTTAAATGGCTCATCTTTAAACTAAGACCCCATAAGTTGACATGGCCCATAAACACAACTGTAAAAGAGCTGTGAAAAACTGGGAGGGATGTCACAATCACAGATTTCCCAGGCAGCTGCTATTCATGGAAATTGAGAGCCACAAGAGAAGTGTTTCTTCTGGAGAAGTCTCCATAGCATTAAAGAGAGACTCCTCTCCCTAAGTGAACTGAAGAAAGACTATTGTAGAGGTGGTAAACTGGCAGAAAATTCTAGGTTTTTTCTCTTTACATTGTCAGTAAGAAATAAAAAGTTGTAGGGAGAGGAGAAGTGTTCTGAATTCTTATTAGTCTTAGTTACTATTGACAAACTTTTCTTTATACCCTTTTAAAGCTTTGAGCCTACTTTGCCTTTCTCTTAATCCTATCTCACAGCAGGAAATGAGTAAATCTATTCCAGTGAGTGCACTCGTAATTACCCAACCACACCACACTAATTGATGCTTTGGCCAAGAAATCTCAAACTGGTGAACCAAAACCACTCAAGAAACCTTACTGATGAACTGCATGAGAGCAGAAGGAATTCAAGGCAGAGCCATGGTTTGTCAGGACTTGCGTGATCCTAATGAGCCCCGTGGGGCATTTGGAACTGAGCCCTTGAACCTCAGGGCCTGAGAGGAGAATACACAAACCTTTCCAGGAGGAAAAGGCAGAGGAAACACCCAAAGTGTCTCCAGGCATTCATGGCTCCCACTGAGGTCCCTCTCCAACACAGGCTACTCATGGACTCCTTGGAGGAGAGAATTGGTGGCCAGGATGGCACAGAAACCTTTCAGACACTCAGTGTGGAAAGGAAAATCCAAAGCACCTTAAAAACCTTGAGTATCTCAAGGCATTAATGAGTCCCATTGAGCCTCAGTACAAAGCTCTCCAGGGACACATTAACGCAGATAATTGGGGCCATGATTGCACAAACCTCTCCCAGAGTCTGTATCCAAAGGGAAACACCAAGTACCTTAAAAGAACTGAAGTACCTTGAAGCATTAATGAGCCCCACTGAGGGTTGTTACTGAGAAAGCCTCTGCAGGGACTAATTACAGCAGATAATTGGAGGCCATGATTGCACAAACCTCCCAGAGACTCCAAGGCAAAAACCAAACCCAAAGTCCTTTGAAAAACCTGCAGTACCTGCAGGGAGCATTCAGGAGCCCCCAGGGCCATTGCTGAGCAAGGCTCCCCAGGGAATCCTTCCAGCAGATCCTTGAGGCCACTGGGATGTGGGCTAGGGGGGGATGCTGAGGGCAGGACAAGGGGCTGACAGTGCCCAGCCTGGCTGAGGCTGTGCCAGGAGGCCCCAGTGCCTCAGCACAAGGTGTCTCCTCACAGCCCTTGGTGGCACAGACCCTGCTGTGCCTCAGGGCACCAAGACTTGGCTTCTCTTTGTCCCCACCTGTCATCACTGCCTGCAGTTCTCTGCTCTGCCTGGGGCCTGGGGACACTTTCTCTCTCATGTCCCTGACAGGGATCTCTTCAAAATACAAGAAACTTCAGTGTTTCAATAGAACTGAGTTCTTGAGGGTTTTGTGACATCACTGAGTGGGTGGTGACATCACAGAGCTGGCTGTGACATCACAGAGTAGGGTGTGAGGCTATAGAGCAGAGTCTGCCATCATGGATTGTAGCTCTGTGGCATCAGAGAGTGGGTTGTGACATCACGTGTTGGCTGTGTAACATCATAGAGCAGGCTGTGACATCACAGAACAGATTGTGACATCACAGGGTGACTTTGTGACATCACTCTTGTGTGACATCACAGCACTGCTGTATGACATCACAAGGTGACATAAAGTTGTTTTTGTGATATCACAGGGGGCTGTGTGACATCACAGCAATGGCTCTGTGACATCACATGGGCTGTGTGATATCACAGGGGCTGTGTGACATCACAGAGATGGCTGTGTGCCATCACATGGGCTGTGTGACCTCACAGGGGGCAGTGTGACCTCAAAGGGGGCAGTGTGACATCACAGGAGGCTGTGTGACATCACAGGGGCTGTGTGACATCACAGGGGGCTGTGTGAGGTCACTGGGGAGGTCACTCTGCCCCAGCCCCCCTCACAGTTCCCCCCAGAGCAGTCCAACGCTGCTCGTGCACAGCGAGGTCCCCTGTCCCCCCAGGTTCCCCAGCCCCCGGCCCCGCAGCCTCCCCCAGAGGATGTTCCACGAGATCGACCCCAGAGCCTGACACAGAGACGGGGGGCCGGGGCCCTGGGGGTGGCACAGGGGTCAGGGACCCCCCGGCAGCAGCGTCCCCGTGTCCCCCAGGGCCAGAGCCTGGGCCAGGGCTCCTTCACACTGCTACCAACGAGGCCTTGAGAGTGCTGAAAAATCCCCAGCAAGGGAGCAGCAAAAACCAGATTGAATATTAAGGGACAGCAGTACAAAGTTCCTTGGCAAGACTCACTCTGCTCCTGACTGGACACTTCAGACACTCCAAGGAAACAAAGCAACAACAAAACCAAATCCAGGCAACCAAACCAGAAATGAACCGAGAACTGTCCCTGTGTGTGTGTGTGAGAAAACGACAGTGAGGGCAAGGATAAAAGGAATACAGCCCAAAAGGTTAAGAGAGCTCAAACTAAATAGGACTTAACTGATACCTTAACCTTAACTGATACCTTCAACTTCACAACTTAGAAAAGAACAGAGCTTAACAGTATTTAACCTAACTTATAACCTATGACTTAGCAATTTAACAGAGGAATAACACTTAACTATATTCAACTTAACTTATATTCAACATAAAAACTTAGCAAAAGAAGAACTCTTAGCAGCATTTAACTTAGCTTAAACCTTGTGACTTAACCTCACTTACAGGCCTGACTGACTCAGCTATCCAAGGCTCTCAAACCCCTCAGAGAGCAGCATTTCTGCCACATTTCCCCAGCACAGGCACTCCTGTGTGCACACAGACACAAAGAGTCAGTGCCAGGCACCTGTGAGAAATTCCCCTGAGTCCAGGGAATGCTCACTGTGGATCCTTTGGCATCTCCCCAGTGGGTGAAGGGTTGAGCCTGGAGGAGTGGGGGGATCGGCCCAGGCTCCGTCGTTGTTCGGGATCCCCGAGTGCAGAGAATGGGAGAGTTCCCGGCTGGGAGAGGCCCCACTCAGAGGGAGTTGCTGGCCCAGGAGAGCTCCAAGGGCTCCTTTTGGAGCGCTGTTTGCAGGGCCCCAAGAGAGGGGCTTCAGTCCCAGCAATAGTTCATCCCGGCCGCACTTGGCACCAACAGCTTTCTTTGGCAGTGTGAGAAGAGGGATGTTGTGCCACTGAGGGAACAAAAACAGTTCCCAGGGCTGCTCCTACAGAAAGCAGGAGCTGGTTGGGCAGCAGCAGTGCCTGGAGCAGACAGTGTTTGTGATGAGCTGCAGAGGACCGTGGAGACCATTGTGACATTTGGGGTGTCATAGAACCAAGGGACCATTGTGACACTGTGAGACCCCATGGAGCCAAAGGTCATTGTGACATTGCAAGGCCTCATGGAACCATGGCGAGACTGTTAAGACACTTCACAGCCTCATGGAACCAAGGGGCCTTTGTGACACTGTGGGGCACCGTGGAATCATGGAGACCAATTTAACACTGAGGGACCTCATGGAATCACAGAGTTTATTGTGACACTGTGAGGCCCCATGGAGTAAGCAAAGCATTGTGACACTGCAGGGCCTCATGGAATCAGTGAGTGCATTGTGACACTGTGGAGCCAAAGGAGATCATTGTAACACTGCAAACCTGCAGGGTCCAAAGGTCCATTGTGACATTGCAGGCCTCATGTAACAGAGGAGCTGTAAGACACTGTGGGGCCTGGGGCACAACAGTGACACTGTGACACTGCAAGGCCTCGTGGAACCAAGGTGTCATTATGACACTATAGGGCACCATAAAACTAAGGGAACATGGAACAGGTCTGGCTGGTTGGGCCTCCTGGGCACCCTTACTGGTCCAGCTGACCATGGCATGTTGAGGGTCTCTTCTCCTCTGCTGCTGAAACGCTGGGGCTCTGTGCTTTCCTTCCTATGGAAAAGATCTGTCCTTCTCCTCCAGGCACCCGTGGCCAGAACTGGGATTTCACCACCAAATTTCCTTATATCCAGGCATTGTTCCCATAGCAATATTGCCAGGACAAGTCTGTCTGGCAGTGGTTTCACAGGGATCACCTCTCATCTGTCCCCAAAACTCTGGTGAAGGCTTTGTGCTTTCCTTCATATGGAAACAAACTGTTCTGCTTCTCCAGGTGCCCATAGCCAAATTTGGGTTCCACCTCCAACATTGCCTATTGTGACAAACTGGAGGAGATTGTTGGCTCAAAATATTTTGTGTGGGGGAAGAAGGGGGAGGTCCAGCCTTGCTCGGCCCGGGTACCCCAGCACTGCCCTGCCCTGGAACCCCAATCCCCCCAGAGCCTCTATCCCAGCCCAGCAGTGTCTGCCAGTCCCCGGCACAGCACAGGCAATGCTCCACAGCCACCTCTGCAGCCCCCAGCCCAGCTCCTGAGGGACCAAATGAGCCCAAGTTCCACCTGGGGGAAGGGCCCAGGAAGACCAAGGGGTATTTAAGGCTGACCACAAGGCAAGCACACATCTTGACTCTGCCTCCTCTTGGAATTTCCATCTGAATACTGCTGGAATGCAGGAGTTGGTAGTTTGGTAGGATCTGGTAGTGTGTGCTTCTCTGTATCTTTTTTGTCTTTCTTGCTTTCTATGTCTTTTTCTTCAGTTTCTGTGCTCCTGCAAATTTTGATTAACTTAAAATTGAACAGACTTAGAGTTTGTGAGGTTGAATGGGCCAAGTCAAGACTTTGAGAAGTGTTTTTTGTTGACTGAATGTCTGTCATAGTTTGACATGAGAAGGATTTTAAAAAGTAACACAAAACTTTTAGTGTAACTGACAATCTGTTAAACCACTAAGATACTGAACACGCCTCTGTGAAACACATATGTTAAAGATGAAAAAGCCCTGGAACCTCCTCTTTCTTTTCCAGTCAACAAAGAAGCAGTGGGCCCTGGCCCTGGCCCCCATCTCAACCAAACCAAACCAAACCAAACCAAACCAAACCAAACCAAACCAAACCAAACCAAACCAAACCAAACCAAACCAAACCAAACCAAACCAAACAAAACCAAACCAAACCAAACCAAACCAAACTAAACCAAACCAAACCAAACCAAACTAAACCAAACCAAGCCAAGCAACCCTGCCATGGGCTGAGCCCCTTCCCCCCTCCCCAGGCTGCCCCTCGCCATCGGCCCCATTCTAACCAAACCAAACCCAAAATACTTCGAAACAGGAAAACAAGAGAGGCTACAAACCCCTAACCAGAACAAAGCCAGCCACAGCTATTAAAATCTTATCATCAAGTCGTTGTCCCCCCACTCCCAACACAACTCAAACCAAAAACCCCTACAACCAATAACTCATAAAAAATAACCCTACAACCAAAATTAAACACAAAAAACCCCAAAACCTACCATAAAACCAATCCTAACACAACCCAAAACCAACTCCCACCACAAGTTACTGGCAGGTCAGGTGTTAATCCTTTCAATACATCAATCCTCCATTGAGTAAAAGAAAAAACAAAATGCAAACATATTAAAAAACACTCATCAAAGTCAGTAAAAAAGAAATGCAATCCCAAATTTAAAAAAAAGAAGAAAAAATACCTTCTTGTTAAATCTTAAATCCTCCTACAAACTATGAAAAACCCCTCTTTTTTATAGCATATAAAATTATAAAAAATAATATTCAAATTAATATCAAACACAAACCTACATAGTAAAATAAACAAATGTTAAAATTACTGTAATTTCATTAAAAGTTTAAAAAGTAAAAGAAAAAAAACATAATCCAATATCCTCAAGAGAAGAACTCTATTCCGGAAGATAAAAATAATTTTAAAAGTAAATAATAAAACCTTTTACCTTCAAACAACTCATCTTTAAACAATACCTCATAAGTCAGCA
Organism: Melospiza melodia melodia; assembly: GCF_035770615.1. Classification (NCBI taxonomy): domain Eukaryota; kingdom Metazoa; phylum Chordata; class Aves; order Passeriformes; family Passerellidae; genus Melospiza; species Melospiza melodia. Next base: position 2,301,424 of record NW_026948800.1, read on the forward strand.
AGGCCGATCAACAAGCAGTAAAATGGCTTGTAGCAATAAAAGGAACTTCACAATACCCAAGTTCCCTAGACAACTGTATTCATGACAAAATTAAGAACCACCAAAAACCTAGTTTTTCCTCCTGTAGTAAAACTCCTTAAGTTTAACACAAAAAACTTCTCTCCCAAAGTAAACTAAAAAAAAAGATTATTCTGGAAATAGTTAACTATCTAGAAATTTTAAATTTAGTTACTTCACATTGTCAGAAAAAGTTGAAAGAAAAAATAGTGTACTAAAGAGTTTATTTTAATTCTTGCTACTTTCTTCTTTTTAAATTTATTTTTAATAAAATTTTCTTTATACCCTTTTAAAATTTTAAGCCTACTTTCCCTTTCTTGTAATACTATCTCACAATAAAATAAATACAGAAATAATTAATCGACACTAAAACCCACAATACTCATCAATACATTAATTAAGAAATTTCAAGATTAGAAAAATTTTAAATTAACAAACCAAAACCAATACAATATTGTAATAAACATTTTGCCAAAATTTCTCTGATTTTCTAAAGTTGCCAGTAAAGGCTGTTTGGTTGTTCTGAGTGTCTGAGAACCTCTTGTTATTTTCCAGGGAGTCCAACTCAGAGGACACATGCAATTGTAATTCCTTTTAAATCTCTCTTCAAGAGAGGTGTTTGGGGAATGGGAGTCAGGGCTTGTGTGTCCTGCTTGGCCCAGCCCAGGCAGGGCTTTCCCAGCCACATTCCACACTCCATTTCCCAGCTGGAGCCGCTGCTGCCTCTGAGTTGTGCTGCCCCAGCGCCAGGGACGCTCTCCTTGTCTGCCCATTCCCCCACGGTCTCTGGGCAGGGATGGCCTCAGTGGGGGCTGCTGACATCCTCAGCAACTTGGAGGCTGCTGCTGAATTTCACTGCTCCAGGGGCTTGTTCAGCCTTCAGCTCTTCAGTGCAGCAATTCAGTGGTCCGGGGCTCATTAACATTCAGAACACCTGAACAAGCCAAGCCTTTGGGAACAATTTGATTGTAATTTTCAAATCTTTTGTGGTTAATTAGACAAATTCCAGCAGTGTATTCAAGCTGAATATATTCTTTTTTAAAAAGAGAGTGAGAAAAGATTTCTTAGGTCAAATTTTGGGGTTTTTTCCCTGTCAATTTATTGATATGTGCAATATCCAGCTGACACAGAATCCAAGTACCTCCTCATGCAGTTTGAATAGATATGAAAATCAAGACCCTTCATGGCTGACAATCAATCAGACTCTGTCCCTACCCCCACCCCACCATTTCCCCCATCCAAGCCCTGGCACTCAGAGCAGCCTTGTGCAAATCTGAGCTCCATCCAGCCCAGGCTGCACCTGCAGCTTTCAGCTCCTTGGCTCCAACTCCCACCTGCTTTCCTTGGAGAAGGAGCTGCCTGAGACACAGAGGGATGTTCATTTATTGTCAGTCAGCAAAGAAAAGGGAAGGCACAGCTCCATCAAATGCAAAAGTCATTCCTCTGCTGGATAATAAATCCACTTTCTACAGCAGACAGCCTGAGAGCAATGGAAAACACTTTCTGTGTCCAGCGCAGATCCCAAAGTCCCCCCAAACCCTCCCTGCCCCAATTCTGCCCAGATTTGCTCTTTGCACACATGAGTCACACACTGAAGTCAGGAGCTCCCTCCATTCCCAGAGGGAGGGAAAGAGAGAAAGGGGATGAAGAGCTCTCCTGTGCAGAGCCAAGGTCCAAGTGCAGCCCCTGCACTGGGAGACACAACTCATCGGGTTTGTGTCCTTTGGGCTCAGGGACTGGAGACACTCACAGGCACAGAAAGGTTTCTTGCCAACAAACAGAACCTGATCATTTGAACAGTTTAATAACCATCACAGATCTTCCCTCAGCTCTCTGTGATATCCCAGCAGCATCTGACATGTCCACCATCCCCCAAGGACCTCCATACAGGAAGAGTTTTAGACAGAGACAAAAGAAAACCTAATTCTAGGATAGATATAAATATAATTACGGTGTTGAGTAATGTGCTATATATTTCTATTTTAGAAATATTGAGGATAATCCGGCAGTTCTAAGCATGAAGCCAGTCAGTTGAGAGGCACTTGAACGACCAGAAAGCATATGGATGAGGAGATCTGGGAGAAATGGAAGGGAAATAGATCCAGCTGGTCGAATGAAGAGATGTCCTTTGACATGACCACAGACCCAGGAGGCCTGGAAACATCTGAAGGAAGAGGCACATGAAATATTAGACTGAATGTTGATGGCAAAGGTCAGGGGAAGATCAGTATTTCTTCTCCTCTCATCACTAAAAGGATCCAGTAGATCCAGGAAATTCCTGTTCCTGGTGGGAAAACTTTGCCATTCCTTAAAATACTCAAATGACCCAGATAATAAAAATGTGCATGTATATTATGAAACCAACTAGTCTTAAAACCTGTGCCCCTTTCCAGGCAGGTATCAGCTATGGGCCCACGAACAGGCAGTGCCACTTATGCCCTGAGGTGCCCAGCTGGGACTGGATCTCTCCGAGAGCAACTGAGGGACAGCAGAGCACCTTGCAAGCTGCAGGTCCCTGCAGGGCTCCTGTCCCATCAACATCTTCTCTACTCCAGTCTGGAACAGGGCCCAGCATGGTGCTGGGATCATCAGAGAGCTGAGGTGTGTGCTGGAATTCAATGCCCTCCCCATCCCACAGCAGCCCTGCATTTCCCTCCTGCAGTCTTGGTCTCCAGCACAGCCATGGAGGCTCTTTGGGCTCTGGACTGTTCCTGCAGCCCCCAAGGGCAGCTGAGCTCTGCCTTTGGCACAGTCAGGCCCGGCCAGCGCAGGCCACGCTCAGCAATTCCCTGTGTGTGCCTGGCCTTGCTGTCAGCCCCGGCAGCGGCTGCGTGGCCCCTTTGTGGCCCTGTGCTGGCCCAGCCATGGTCGCCCAGCCCCTGTGCAGGCCCAGCCCAGGCCAGGAGCATTGCAGCTGGGAACGGGCCCTGTGCCGTGGTGCCCACAGCAGCCTTGGGGCTCTGTGCCCCATGGCCTCCCTGCTGGGCAGCCTCTGCCAGCTCCTGCAGAGCCCCTGGCACCTGTGGGGCTGCACAGACAGCCCTGCCCCGGGCTCTGCCAGCCTCTGGGCCAGCAGAGAGGCAGCCAGGGCTGGCCATGGCTGGGAACAGGCCCTGAGCCCCGCAGGAGGATGAAGCTGGGCCACAGCCAAACTCAGCCCAGGCCAAAGCTGAGCTCAGCAACCAGGGCTGCCAAGGGCTGGGCACAGAGGCTGGTGCTGACAAATGTCCTGGGCCCTCTCCCTGCTCTGTCCATGCCACCAAGGGCACAGAGCAGCCTCCTCTCTGGGCCACTTGCCTGCTTGCAATGCCTTGCACAGGTGCTGGCCCTGCCCCACAAGGCCTGGCCTGAGTCCTGCCCCTGCACGCTCAGCCAGGCTGAGATGGACACTGATGGTTTCTGGGCCAGGCTCTCTGAGCCCAGCCCAACTCCCTGCAAGCTCTGCCAGCTGCCCTGAGCTCTGGGCAGCACCAAGGGCCTCTCCCCAGCCCAGCCCAGCCCAGCCAGCTCTGGCCCCACAGCTGTGCTCAGGCCAGGCTGCTCTGGGCACTGCCCCATGGCCTCAGCCCCTAGCAAGGGCACAGCAGCAGCTGCAGCTGCCACAGGACTCAGCCCCAGCCATGGGGGAAGGTGCTTGGCCAAGGCCAAAGGAGGCTCCCTGGCTGCCCTGCTCCCCTCAGGCTGAGGTGCTGAGAGCTCTGCAGCCCCTGCTGCCATCCCATCTGCCCGGGGCAGCAAAAGAGCCACGGCCTTGGGGCCCTCAAGAGCTGCTCCTGCTCCAGGCCCAGGGCCCATGCCAGAGCTGGGGCAGCCACAAAGCTGTGCCCATTTCTGTTCATTGCTGCTCTGATGGGGATGGATCCTCAGCCACTTGGATTTTACTCCTCCAGAGGCTTCTTCTTTCTTCAGCACGTCATTTCAGGAATTCAGTGAGAAAAGCTCATAAACATTTGCTCAAAACACTAGAACAATACAAGCCCCACAGAAAAATCAAAGTTTTCAATATTTCTGTTGTTAATTCACAAGTGTATTAAAAGTGAAACTGCTATATTGAAAAAAAAAAAAAAAAACAAAAACAGAACTGTTTTGTCCTGTTTTCTTTTACTATTTATGGATTGATATCAGCAATGTCCAGTTGGTATTAACTCCCAGAACCTTCTAATGCATCCTGAACATATATGAAAATCAAGACCCTTCATGGCTGACAGTCATACAGATCTTTTCCACACCTCCTCCCCACCATTTCCATCATCCCATGCCTGTAACTCCTATGGATCAGGAATGGTGTGGCCAGCAGGAGCAGGGCAGGGATTCTTCCCCTGTGCTCAGCACTACTTGGGCAGCTCCTTAAATGCTGTGTCCAGTTCTGGCCCCCAATTTAGGAAGGACATGGAGGGGCTGGAGCATTTCCAGAGAAGGGCAAAAAGGCTGATGACGGATGTGGAACACAAGAGCTTTGAGGAGTGGCTGAGGGAGCTGGGGTTCTTTATCCTGGAAAAGAGGAGGCCCAGGGGCGACAAGGCAGTGTCGGGGCACAGGTTGGACGTGATGACCTCCAAGGTCTTTTCCAACCTTGCTGACTCTGGGATTCTCTGAAACCACCCTTGGAGCAGTTCAGGATGAGCCCTGGGCCTCCTCTTGAGAAGCTCCAGGAGCCCAGGTCCCTCAGCTTCTCCTGCCAGCCCCAAAGCCCATCCTGTCTGTCCTGCAGAGCCTCTGCAGCTCCTCCTCATTGTCCAGAAAAGGGATCCCCAGAGCCAGACACAGCAGCTCTGATGTGCCCCCCTGGCCTGGGGTGCCTCTGGCAAGGGAGCAGCACCAGGCACTGCAGGAGCCTGCAGACAATTCCTGCAGCACTTGTAGGATGATCCTGCTGCCCAAGGGACGTTCCCATGGTGCCAAGTCAGGAACTGCAATGGGGAGTGGGGCCAGAGAGGAAAGGGAAAACAGGGATGGCAGTAGGAAGAAATTTGTATCAGGAAGAGTAAAGAAAGCAAAGGTGAAGCCAAGGAAATGCTCAGGGCAGTTTGGGGCTGGCGGCCAGGCAGCCCCGGCTCTGAGAAACAGCGTCTGCAGTGGGACAGGAAACTCCCAGCTGATGGGAACAAACTTTCTGGCTGAGTGTAGAGGCCAGGACAAAGCTGAGTGGTTTCCCTGGTGTCCCCCAGCCCTTGCTGGCCCCAGGGGCTGATGGCATTTGTGCTCTCTCAGGTTCATGTCCCCACAGCAACAGCATGGGGGTGCTCCCCCTGCTCTGTGCAATGCAAACAGGGGCTGCTGAGCCAGTGCTGCCGTGTCTGTGCCTGCAAGGATGGGGCACCTATGTGAGCTGGGGGAGAGGCCAGGGCTGCAGAGGGGGGATGTTGTTGGCAGCTCCATCAGGACACTCTGGGACACTGCCCTGGGCTGTCCAGCGCACTGGGGATGGATCAGCCCCTGCTCTGCTGCTCCTTCCCATATGCCCCAGGGCCCTTGCATAATCCCAGTCATGCTGTTTGCCCCCAGCCTGCCCACGGCCAGACTGGGGCTGCTCACGGGGGTTTTCTGTGCTGAGCATTGCCTGGCCATGTTCTTGAGAGAGCCTGGGCAAGGAGCCTGGAGCCCCCAGGCCCTGGGCTGAGGCGTCCACGCTGCCCCAGCAGTGCCCATGGCCTGTCCCTGCTGCAGCCCCGGCACTGCCACCCCCAGGGCTGTGCCTGGCCCCGAGAGCACTCAGGCCCTGCAGCAACACCAGGGCCACCAGGGCAGTGGGGAAGGGCCACGGCAGCAGCACTGGCAACACCAAGTGCTGCTGCTTCTGGGCACAGCTGCTGGACCAGCACTGATCTGCCCCCAGCTCTGCACACAGACATTGCTGCTGCAGCTCCAGAGAAGGCAACAAAAGGGCATTTCTGCAGAAAACCCTGCTGGGAGATCCTTTAGTTCCTTTAAAGCCACAGAGAGTGCAGCCCCTCATTGACACAGTTTTGGTTACAGTGAAGGAATAGAGAAACAAAATGAGAAATGGTATAAAAATTGGCATTTCTTTGTAGACAATATGAAAAAATTAAAAGAAAGAAACAGAACCTCCAGAAGGAAACCAACAAGAAGTATCAAAGATTAGTTTTATTACAAGCACTTTGCATAAATTAGCCAGCAGTTTAATGTTCCTGAAACCATCCAGTCATCAGTCTCCACACTGCAGCCTTGAGCTCCTTGTTCCTCAGGCTGTAGATGAGAGGGTTCAGGACTGGAGGCACCACTGAGTACAGAACTGAGAGGGCCACATCCAGGGATGGGGAGGAGATGGAGGGGGGCTTCAGGTAGGCAAATGTGGCTGTGCTGATGAACAGGGAGACCACAGCCAGGTGAGGGAGGCAGGTGGAAAAGGCTTTGTGCTGTCCCTGCTCAGATGGGATCCTCAGCACGGCCCTGAAGATCTGCACATAGGAGAAAACCATGAACACAAAACAGCCAAAACTTAAACAGACACCAACAGCAAGAAGTCCCAGTTCCCTGAGGTTTGAGTGTGAGCAGGAGAGCTTGAGGATCTGTGGGATTTCACAGAAGAACTGGCCCAGGGCATTGCCATGGCACAGGGGCAGGGAAAATGTATTGGCCGTGTGCAGCAGTGAATAGAGAAAGCCACTGGCCCAGGCAGCTGCTGCCATGTGGGCACAAGCTCTGCTGCCCAGGAGGGTCCCATAGTGCAGGGGTTTGCAGATGGACACGTAGCGGTCGTAGCACATGATGGTCAGGAGGAAATACTCTGCTCCAATGAAGAACAGAAAGAAAAAGAGCTGTGTAGCACATCCAGTGTAGGAGATGTTCCTGGTGTCCCAGAGGGAATTGTGCATGGCTTTGGGGACAGTGGTGAAGATGGAGCCCAGGTCGGTTAGGGCCAGGTTGAGCAGGAAGAAGAACATGGGCGTGTGCAGGTGGTGGCCGCAGGCTACGGCGCTGATGATGAGGCCGTTGCCCAGGAGGGCAGCCAGGGAGATGCCCAGCAAGAGGCAGAAGTGCAGGAGCTGCAGCTGCCGCGTGTCTGCAAATGCCAGCAGGAGGAAGTGCCTGATGCAGCTGCTGTTGGACATTTGCTGTGCCTTGGCATGGGGATCTGTAAGAAAAGTAATCATGGAATACTTGGGTTTGGAGAGGACTTAAAATATCCTAGCATAGCCTGGGGGAACTTTCCCCCCTCTGCCTGCCCAGGACTCTGCTGCCTGGAGCTGTCCCTTCCAGCAGCTGCTTCCCTGTGCCCAGGGCTGGGCCCTGCCAGTGCTGCCAGAGCCCGGCCCAGCCCTGGGGGCTCAGCTCTGCCCTGCAGACCCCTCCCAGCTCTGGCATTGCCAAGGGGCAGGTCTGGCTCTGCAGACTCTGATGGCAAAGTAATATCAACCCTGAGGAGGCTGGAAAAGGAACACTGATGCTGCCTGTGAGGGGGCCTCTGCTGATCTTTGTAACAGCCCAGTTTATTCACATCTAAGAGAATTTTTTTGTTTATTTTTCTCAGCCTTAACAGAGAGATGAATATCTGTGGGCTGTTTCTCACCCAGGCAACCCAGAGCATTAGATTCAAAAAGCAGGTTTTCCCCTTTATGCAACCCCTGCCTTTGTCTGCTCCCTGTATAATCTACTTGGAAATGTCATGCAGTTAAATGCCATGCTGGGAGCAGTCCTGAACAATGCAGCATCATCACCCCACACAAGGAGAACACTTCCAAGCCTGACCAGCTGTCGCCTCCCACCCAGATCTTGTCCCCCAGCGCTGGGAGCAGCTGCCAGGGCTGGCTGAGAGCTGTCCCTGGCAGGCAGCAGAGTCCCTGCCCCAGCACAGCGCCCTGGGCTGCAGGACCCTGCTCTGCAGGACCTGGGCACCCCTGGCTGCTCTGCACAAGAGACAATCAGAGAATGTACTCACAGGGTCTGCAGGCATTGGGATGTTCCAGCTCGATGTTCCAGCTTTAGGAGATCATTCCAGGAGCTGCAGCTGCATTGTCCTGCAGCCAGAGGTTCCTGTGCCAAGGGCTTGCAGTGATTGTGCCCCAGGCACTTCTCAGCACCTTCCCAGCCCTGACTGATTGAAGCTCTCCGTGGCTCTGTGCTGTGCCCAGGGTGGCTGCAGGCAGTGCCCTAGCCCATCTGGGCTGGCAGAAGAGCTGCTCATCAAGAGAAATGTGCTTTTGAAGCTCTTCTTCATTACCAGGAGCTGCCTTTGTGCCAGGAGCCCAGCCCAGCTCAGCAGCACAGACACAGCACAAGGACTTTAATGAGCCTCTGGAGCTTCGTGCTGAGGCCCTGACCATCAGTCCCTGAGAGGGAGCTGAATAAACCTCTCCAGAACTCCCAAGTCAGAATCCAACTTCAAAGTTTCTTGGACTTTTAATGGGTCCCACTGAAGAGCACAAAGGAGAAAGTGTCCCCAGGCCCCAGGCAGAGCAGAGAACTGGAGGCAGTGATGACAGCTGGGGACAAAGAGAAGCCAAGTCTTGGTGCCCTGAGGCAAAGCAGGGTCTGTGCCACCAAGGGCTGTGAGGAGACACCTTGTGCTGAGGCACTGGGGTCTCCTGGCACAGCCTCAGCCAGGCTAGGCACTGTCAGCCCCTTGTCCTGTCCTCAGCATCCCCCCCTAGCCCACATCCCAGGGGCTTCAAGGATCTGCTGGAAGGAGTCCCTGGGGAGCCTTGCTCAACAATGGCCCTGGGGAATCCTTAATGCTCCCTGCAGGGACTGCAGGTTTTTGAAAGGACTTTGGGTTTGGCTTTTGCCTTGGAGTCTCTGAGAGGTTTGTGCAATCATGGCCTCCAATTATCTGCAGTAATTAGTCCCTGGAGAGGCTTTGTCAGTAACAACACTCAGTGGGGCTCATTAATACTACAGGGTACTTCAGTTATTTTAAGGTACTTGGTGTTTCCCTTTTGATACACACTGTGCCAGAGGTTTTTGAATCATGGCCCCAGTTATCTGCTTTAATGAGTCCCTGGGGAGCTTTGTACTGACATTCAGTGGGGCTCATTAATGCCTTGAGATACTCAAGGTTTTTAAGGTACTTTATGGATTTAAGAATACTTTTAGGAACTTTTAAGGAATTTCCTTCCAAAATTGAGTGTCTGAGAGGTTTTTGTGCCTTCCGGACCTCCAGTTCTCTCCTCCAAGGAGTCCCTGAGGAGCCTGTGTTGGGTATCTTCCCTCTTTCTGTTTTACAACAAAGACAAAACTGAAAGAATTTTGTAAGACTTTCTAAAAGCATCTAAACAAACATGAGACAATTAACAATACAACAACAACTAGGAAAATTAAATGTCCTGTTTTAGATAGATATCATCCAAGCCTTTTATCCCTTGGATTGGAAGAGTTTATTGAACCAGTCTTTGTTTTCCACTTGAAGCTTCTTGAACTCTTCATTCAGTACTTGAATGCTCTTGTGGATTGACTCTCTGTGGCTGGAGAGGTTCATGCAAAACATGCCCTCAGAGTCTACACAGCCATGCCCCTGTGCCCAGAGTTAAAACTCTATCGCTGTTTTGCAAGGTGGCATGTCTGATGGACTCTATGTCTGAGAGCAGGCCCCTCAGTGTGAGGGAGGTAGCACTGGTTTGCTTACTTAACAGGCACCCAAGATGGTGTAATTGTCCTAAAGCTTTAGCTGCAGCCACCCAAGCTAGTCCAAATTGGGGGTGCTACCATCCAATACCTGGATTAAAGCTTGCAAAGCCATCTCTTTGATATCATCCAATACTTCTCTGAGGATACCTGCTGCTTGATCATCTGGTAGGCTGTGTTGTCCTTCTCCAGCTAGATGGTTGATTGTCAATTCCGCCTTTGCCTCATTATTAGCATACTCATTGCTATTAGCATAATAAACATTTCCATCCCTCTTCCCACAGGGTGTATTTTGTAAATGACAACAACATAATATATTTTAAATCATAGGTGCCAGAATTTTGAAGCATGCTCGGGGTTCACATCGGTGACCTGAGCCATACGTGCTGCTGGAGCCTGGAAAGCTTCAAGAGCGCTCACGAAAGAGGTATGAAAAGGCAAGCAGCATATAAGTTATCCGCCGCGTATGTAGAATGGTGAGGGATAAAGGGGATAGAATTGTTACTAGCCTACGGATACGCTGAAGAAACTTTCCTTAACCCACATGAACTTTCAGAATGGAGAAAATCTGGGGATATACTGTGGGAAGCAGTGTTAGAAGATGATAAGTCAGCAAAGAAACCGAGCAAGCCATGGCGGGTGATGTACAATACACTTCAGCATGTCTCTGAGTGCACAGCAGCAGCTGCGGCTCGGGACACCTGCGAGGCTGTGCTGCTCCGAACTCGGCATGGGCGCTCCGCCATGGGGAGCAGCCGCGGCGAGCGGCCACCTGAAATGCTGCGCTGCAGCGGCGGCAGCGGCGGCAGCCGCGGGGGGGGGTCGCCCCCTCCGACACAAGCGCCACGGGACCGGAGCGCTTCTTCCAGCGGGAGCGCTCTCCCTCCGCCCCGCAGCCGGCAAAAGCTTCAGTGTGAGACCTAACAGCATAATAAATGTGACTCTTGTCAACAAAAGAAAGATTCCTACTGCAAGTAAGAAGCCAGTGATAATAAACAATGGACACCAAGGACCATTACGGTCAAGACATTTTTCACCTATGTCAAAAGGATTTTTTATTTTTCCTAGCAGAGACTGTAAAAGAGACTTTAAATATCAGAAGCCCAACTAACTCAGTCAGTAGAACATTAAACTCTGAAATTATATTTTGAAAAAATTTAAAAACGTTAAAAATGTGTTAAAGTGGTTGTAGAAGTAAGATGTAATGAGTGTGGTTTTTGTATTTTTTAAACTTTGTTTAGATGTGATAAAAGTAAAAGCAAGCACTGAATTGAAAAGAATTTTTCCACAGGTATACCTTTAAAAAAAACATTTTATGTTTGAGTGCATTTAAGTATAAAAATGCTGCAGCAAATACGTGAAGAAACTTGTTTTAGTTTAGTATTTTAGAATCAGGCCTGTAAGTAAGTTATAGTAAATGCGATATTTTATTTCTATAGTAAGTATTATCCGTTGCTTAGTTTAAGTTAAATTATCTATTAAGTGCCATTAAATGTTAAATACTGTTAAGGTTGAGTTTTGTTAAATTTATCTCCTGTTAAGTTTAAGTGTTATTAATTTTAAATAAACCTAGATTCTGTTTAAATTATATTAGGTTTAAGTTATGTAGAATTTTAAGTCAGTTAAGTTTTGTTGAAGTTTTGTTAGATTTAAGTGATTTTACATGTAAGTTCTGTTGATTTAAATATCTGTTAAGTTTAAGTAAAGATAAGTTCAAGTAATGTTAAGTTCTATTAAGTTAAAATATTTTAAGTTTAAGCATTTTATGTCTAGGTACTATTAAGTTTAAGTGATGTTAGATAGATCTATACTTTTATGATAGGCGTTTATTTTTATGACTTGTGTGCGAAGTGTTGTTGTGAACATCAGAGAAACTCTTGTTAAAAAAGGACAATCAGAAGCATTTGTGAGTAGAGCCATTCCTGTTTGAAGTATATCTGCTGTTTGAGAATAGAAAGCAAACTGACCAGACAGTTGACACGGGTGAAACCTGCGCACACGTTACTCCTTTAGCTTATTTTTGTAAGTTGTATTAGCACACCTGAGTTTGGTTTGAGCCTTGTAGCACACAGAATTCTTTTTGTATCTGTTGTATAGCATATCCTATAAATAGTGACGGCCTTTTTGTTTTGTTTCCCTGGCTTAGATCCCTTGTAAGAGAGAAACCTTGCTAGCTGAGAATACTGTTTGAAATACTGTTTAGTTGTTAGAATTGCCTATTTTTGTGCTGCAAAGAGTGTGACACAGTTAGCCCATAGAATTTTGCTTTTCATAAAAAATAAAAACAGGGGAAGTGTTGGGAAATTTAGGAGGCTGGAGATTGGAAAAGTACAAAGCCGTGGTTAATTCCAAGTCCTGCACCTGTGAGATAGCGTGTCCTTGGGCCTAGCTGTAGTAGGATAACAAATAGTGAAAAAGACATGAGAAAAGAGAGATGTAACCCCTAAGGAATGAGGAAGAGTTCATGGTATAGTTTAACCAATAGATTGCTTGGCTTACAGAATATTCATGAGCTTGTTATTTGCTGTATAAGTGTTTGATGCTTTCTTCAATAAACTGGACCTGTGATGAACCACCTGGTGTCCTGGTCTCCTTCCCACAACAGAACCCCATAACCACATGACCGTGATGGACCTCCATAACCACATGGCCTTGATGGACCCCCATAACCACATGGCCTTGATGGAACCCCATAACCCCATGACCTTGATGGACCCCGAGGACCTTGATGGACCCCCATGACCCAGATTGACCCCCATAACCACATAACCTTGATGGACCTCCATAACCCCATGACCCTGATGGAACTCCATAACCCCATGATCCTGCTGACCCACCATGACCTTGATGGACCCTCATGACCCTGATTGACCCCCATGACCCCATAGCCTTGATCGACCTCCATAACCGCATGACCCTGATGGACCCCCATAACCACATGGCCCTGATGGAACCCCATAACACCATGACCCTGGTTACTCCCATGATCTTGATGGACCCCCATACCCACATGACCCCATAACCCTGATGGACCCCCATAACCACATGTCCCTGTGCAGGATGTCCATGTGCGGGATGTCCCCGTGCGGGATGTCCCTGTGCGGGATGTCCATGTGCGGGATGTCCGTGTGCGGCACAAAGCCGCCGGCCCCCCACAGGAACACCCGGGGCAGCTGGGCCACCACCAGGAGCAGCGCGTCACCCGCCAGGACGGGGGGGGCAGGACACCGGGGACAAGCCTGGGGGAGAGGGGACACGAGTGAGGAGACCTTGGAGACCTTGGGGACCTTGGAGATGTTGGAGATGTTGGGGTGATGGGGATCTTGGGGACCTTGGGGAGCTTGGGGACACTGGGGACCTTGGAGATGTTGGAGATGTTGGAGACCTTGGGAATCTTGAGGACGTTGGGGACTTTGGGAATATGGAGGTTGTTGGGCACATTGGAGATGTTGGGGACCTTTGAGACCTTGGGGACATTGGAGATGTTGGGGACATTGGAGATGTTGGGGTGATGGGGACATAAGGACCTTGGGGACATTGGGATGATGGGGACCTAGGGGACACTGGAGATGTTGGGGTGATGGGACATTGCAGACATTGGAAAACACTGGGGACATTGGAGATGTTGGGGCAATGGGGACCTTGGGGACCTTGGGGACATTGGAGATGTTGGAGACCTTTGGGACCTTGGGGACACTGGGGGCACTGGGGACATCAGGTGCACTGGGGTGATGGGGCCTTGGGGACCTTGGGGACATTGGAGAACGTTGGGGACACTGGAGATGTTGGGGTGATGGGACCTTGGGGATACTGAGGACATTGGAGACCTTGGGGACATTGGAGATGCTGGGGTGATGGCACCTCGGGGACATTGGAGATGTTGGGGACCTTGGGAGTATGGAGGACACTGGGGACATCGGGGATGTTGGAGCAATGGGGACCTTGAGGACCCTGGGGACATTGGGATGATGGGGACCTTGGGGACACTGGAGATGTTTGGGACCTTGGAGACCTTGGGGACCTTGCGAACATGGAGGGTGTTGGGGCCGTTGGGGACATTGGGGACCTTGGAGATGTTGGGGTGATGGGACACTGGGGACATTGGACATGTTGGGGTGATGGGGACCTTGGGGACATTGGAAAACCTGGGGGACATTGGAGATGTTTGGACATTGGGGACCCTGGAGATGTTGGGGTGATGGGACACTGGGGACATTGGAGATGTTTGGACATTGGGGACATTGGGGACCCTGGAGATACTGGGGTGATGGCACCTTGGGGACATATGGGACCTTGGGGACATTGGAGATGCTGGGGTGATGGGACCTTGGGGACATCTGGGGACATTGGAGACCTTGGGGACCTTGGGGACATCTGAGGAGGCCTCGGGGCCATTGTTCTCCCCGAGGCCACTTTGGTGTCCCTCAGCCCATCCTGGTGTCCCCAAGGCCACTCCTGGGCTGGCATTGTCACCCTCGGTGTCCCCAAGGCCGTTCCTGGGCTGGCATTGTCACCCTCGGTGTCCTCGGGCTCCATCTTGATGTCCCTCACCCATTGTCACCATTTCCACCCAAATTTCACCTTTTTTAGCCCAATTTTCACCATTTTCACCATTTTTAACCCAATTTTCACTATTTCCCACACGAATTTTCACCATTTTAACCAAATTTTCACCATTTTAACCCAATTTTCACCATTTTAACCCATTTTTTACCATTTTAACCCATTTTCACCCATTTTCACCATTTTTAACCCAAATTTCACCATTTTAACCATTTCCCACCCCATTTTTCACCATTTCCCCCAATGTTTTCACCATTTTTAACCCATTTTCACCATTTTAACCAATTTTCACCATTATAACCCAGTTTTCACCATTTGCCCCAAATTTTCACCATTTTTAACCTATTTTCCACCATTTCCACCCCATTTTTCCCCATTTTAAACCCATTTTCCACCATTTCCCACCCCAATTTTCACCATTTTTAACACAATTTTCACCATTTCCCCCCCATTTTCACCATTTCCACCCATTTTTCACCATTTTAACCCATTTTCACCATTTCCACCCAATTTTCCCCATTTCCACCCCAATTTTCACCATTTTAAACCAAATTTTCACCATTTTAAACCCATTTTCCACCATTTCCCCAATATTTTCACCACTTCCCACCCATTTTTCCCCATTTTTTCACTATTTTTCCATTTTCTCAAATTTTTCCGATTTTTCCCTCCTTTCCCCTCCCTTTTTCCCCCATTTTCCCCCTATTTTTTTTCTCAATTCCCCCTATTTTTTCCCATTACCCCAATTTTTCCATTTTACCTCCGATTTTCCCTGGTTTCCCCCATTTTTCCCTGTTTTCCCCCCAATTTCCCCATTTTTCTGCAGTTCTTTCCATTTCTTCACCATTTTTCCCAATTTCCCTCCATTTTCCCCATTTTTCCCTGGGTTTCTCCTATTTTTTCCCCATTTTTCCCACATTTTTCCTGTTTTTTCCTCCCATTTTTCCCCATTTTTCCCTGTTTTTTCCCATTTTCCCCACATTTTTTCCTATTTTTCCCCATTTCCACCCCATTTTTCCCACATTTTTTCCTGTTTTTTCCTCCCATTTCCCCCCCTTTTCCCCAAATTTTTTTCCTATTTTTCCCCATTTTTCCCCACATTTTTCCCCATTTCCCTCCGTTTTTTTCCTATTTTTTCCCCACTTTTCTCTGGGTTTTTTCCTAATTTTTCCCCATTTCCGCCCCATTTTTCCCATATTTTTTAAATTTTTTTTTCCACATTTTTTCCTATTTTTCCCCCACTTTTCCCGCATTTTTTCCTGTTTATTCCTCCCATTTCCCCCCCATTTTTACCTGTTTTTTTTCCTTTTTTTTTCCCCATTTTCCCCCATTTTCCCTGTTTTTTTCCTATTTTTCCCCATTTTCCCCCCATATTTCCCACATTTTTTCCTGGTTTTTCCCCATTTCCCCCCCATTTTCCCCTGGATTTTTTCCTATTTTTCCCCCATTTTCCCCACATTTTTTCCACCCATTTTTCCCTGTTTTTTTCCCTGTTTTTTTTCCCCATTCCCCCCATTTTTCCCCCATTTTCCTGTTTTTTCCTCCCATTTTCCACCCATTTTTCTCTCTTTTTTCCTATTTTTTCCCCATTTCCCCCCATTTTTCCCACATTTTTTCCTATTTTCCCCCACTTTTCCCGCCTTTTTTCCTGTTTTTTCCTCCCATTTTCCCCCCATTTTTTCCTGGTTTTTTCCTTTTTTTTCCCCATTTCCCTCCATTTTTCCCTGGTTTTTTCCTATTTTTCCCCATTTCCCCCCTATTTTTCCCACATTTTTCCCTGGTTTTTTTCCCTATTTTTTCCCTATTTTTCCCACATTTTTTCCACCCATTTTCCCCTGTTTTTTCCCCATTTCCCCCCATTTTCCCTATTTTTTCCCCATTTTCCCTGTTTTTTTCCTATTTTTTTCCCACATATTTCCCACATTTTTTCCTCACATTTTCCCCCCATTTTTCCCTGTTTTTTCCTATTTTTTCCCCGTTTTTCCTTTGTTTTACCCCATTTTTTTCCTTTTTTCCCCACATTTTTTTTTGTTTTTTGCCGGTTTTTTCTCCCAATTTTTAAATTTTTCCCATTTTCCCCAATTTTCCCATTTTTCCCCCCAATTTCTCTCCCCATTGACCACGCTCTGAGCCTGGAACCTCCCCCTCATTTTCCCTTTGTTTTTCCCCATTTTCCCCATTTTTTTCCCATTTTTTTCCATTTTTTCTCATTTCTTTCCCTGTTTTCCCCCAATTTTTAAATTTTTCCAGTTTTCCCAATTTCTCCATTTTCCCCCCCCAATTTCTCTCCCCGTTGACCACGCTCTGAGCCAGAACCTCCCCCTCATTTTCCCTTTGTTTTCCCTCATTTTTTCCATTTTTTCCCGATTTTCTCTTTTTTTTCCATTTTTTTCAATTCTTTCCCCATTTTTCCCAATTTCCCCGCAGCTCCGGGGACACAAAATGGGGACTAAAATTGGAAAATTTGGTTTAAAATGGGGGGGAAAGCAGGAAATTTGGTCCAAAATGGGAAAATTTGGTTAAAAATGGGGAAATTTGGTTAAAAATGGGAAAAAATGGGAAAATTTGGGATTTTTGAGAGCCTGGAACAGCCACAGCTCTGGGGACACAAAATGGGGACAAAAATGGGAAAATTTGGGGAAGTTTGGGATTTTTGAGAGACTGGAATGGCCGCAGCTCCTGGGACAGAAAATGGGGACAAAAATGGGAAAATTTGGTTAAAAATGGGAAATTTTAGGGAGGCTGGAACGGGCACAGCTCTGGGGACACAAAATGGGGGGAAAATGGGAAAATTTGGAGTTTTTCATCCAAAAATTTGGGTAAAAAAGGGAAAATTTGGGGAAAATTTGAGAAAAATTTGGGATTCTTTAGAGTCTGGAACGGCCGCAGCTCTGGGGACACAAAATAGGGGAAAAAAACAGAAAATTTGGTTAAAAATGGGGGGGGGGAAATTGAAAATTTAGTTAAAATGGGGAAATTTGGGGCAATTTGGGGAAATTTGGGGAAAATTTGGGATTTTTGAGAGTCTGGAATGGCCGCAGGTCTTGGGACACAAAATGGAGACAAAAATGGGAAAATTTGGGGAAATTTGGGGAAATTTGGGATTTTTGAGAGTCCGGAACGGCCGCAGCTCGTGGGACACAAAATGGGGGAAAAATCAGAAAATTTGGGGAACCCTCCCAGCCCCTCCCAGTCCCATTTTCCCCTCTAAAATCCCCATTTTTAACCCTAAAATCCCCGGATTTTTCCTCCCAGTACAAACCAGTACAAACCAGTACAAACCAGTACAAACCACTCCCCTTTCCCCCTCTAAACCCCCAATTTTTAACCCTTAAATCCCAATTTTTCCCTCGAAAATCCCCATTTTTAACCCTAAAATGCCCAATTTTTAACCCTTAAATCCCCTGATTTTTTTCCCTTTAGTCCCTCCCAGTTTGTCCCAGTCCCTGCCAGTATAACCCAGTCCCATTTTCCCCTCTGAAACCCCAATTTTTAACCCTAAAATGCCCAAATTTTAACCCCAAAATCCCCGGATTTTTTCCCTCCCAGTCCCTCCCAGTATAACCCAGTCCCGTTTTCCCCTCTAAGGCCCCGATTATTAACCCTTAAATCTCCATTATTAACCCTAAAATCCCCAATTTTTAACCCTAAAATGCCCGGATTTTCTCCCCCCAGTCCCTCCCACTCCCCCCCAGTACAAACCAGTATAAACCAGTCCCCTCCCAGTCCCATTTTTCCCCCTAAAATCCCCATTTTAACCCTTCAATCCCCATTTTAACCCTTCAATCCCAGGATTTCCCCCCCCCCAGTACAAACCAGTATAACCCAGTCCCCTCCCAGTAACTCCCAGTCCAAACCAGTCCCATTTTAAACCCCTAAATCCACGTTATTAACCCTAAAAAAAACCTCGCCATTTTTAACCCTTAAATTCCCACTTTTAACCCTTAAATTCCCGGGTTTTTTTTCCCAAAAATCCCCGGATTTTTCCCCCCAGTCCCTCCCAGTCCCTCCCAGTCCCTCCCACCCCATCCCAGTTTGTCCCAGTCCCTCCCAGTATAAACCAGTATAACCCAGTCCCGTTTTCCCCTCTAAGGCCCCAATTATTACCCCAAAATCCCCATTTTAACCCTAAAATCCCCACTCTTAACCCTTAAATTCCCGGGTTTTTTTTCCAAAAATCCCCGGGTTTTTCCCCCCAGTCCCTCCCAGTCCCTCCCAGTCCATCCCAGTTTGTCCCAGTATAACCCAGTCCCCTCCCAGGCCCATTTTCCCCTCTAAACCCCCAATTTTTAACCCTTAAATCCCCATTTTTCCCGCGAAAATCCCCAATTTTTAACCCTAAAATGCCCAAATTTTAACCCCAAAATCCCCGGATTTTTTCCCTCCCAGTCCCTCCCCGTATAACCCAGTCCCGTTTTCCCCTCTAAGGCCCCGATTATTAACCCTTAAATCTCCATTATTAACCCTAAAATCCCCAATTTTTAACCCTAAAATGCCCAGATTTTCTCCTCCCAGTCCCTCCCACTCCCCCCCAGTACAAACCAGTATAAACCAGTCCCCTCCCAGTCCCATTTTTCCCCCTAAAATCCCCATTTTAACCCTTCAATCCCCAATTTAACCCTTCAATCCCAGGATTTCCCCCCCCCAGTACAAACCAGTATAACCCAGTCCCCTCCCAGTGCCTCCCAGTCCAAACCAGTCCCACTTTTAACCCCTAAATCCACGTTATTAACCCTGAAAAAAAAATCGCCATTTTTAACCCTTAAATTCCCACTTTTAACCCCTAAATTCCCGGTTTTTTTCCCCAAAATCCCCGGATTTTTCCCCCCAGTCCCTCCCAGCCCATCCCAGTTTGTCCCAGTCCCTCCCAGTATAACCCAGTCCCGTTTTCCCCTTTATCACCCTGATTTTTAACCCTTAAATCTCCATTATTAACCCTTAAATCCCCATTTTTACCCCATAAATCCCCGGATTTTTTCCCTTTAGTCCCTCCCAGTCCCCCCAGTCCATCCCAGTATAACCCAGTCCCCTCCCAGTCCCATTTTCCCCCTAAATTCCCCATTTTTAACCCCAACATCCCCGGATTTTTTCCCTTTAGTCCCTCCCAGTCCCTCCCAGTCCATCCCAGTTCAAACCAGTTTGTCCCAGTATAACCCAGTCCTCTCCCAGTCCCATTTTCCCCTCTAAAATCCCCATTTTTCCCCCCTCAAATCCCCAATTTTTGACACAAAACCACCAGATTTTCACCTCCCAGTCCCTCCCAGTCCATCCCAGTTTGTCCCAGTCCGCCCCAGTCCCCACGCCTGCGCACTGGAGCCGCGGGGGGCGGGGCCTCGACAGGGCCACGCCCATCTGGGGGAGGGGCCCTGGGGGGGGAGGGGCGGTAGCGGCCCCAGGGCTGAGCCCGTGCAGGGCACTGTCCCAAAATGGGGACAAATGGCACCAAATGGCACCAAATGGCACCAAAGGGGAGCCGGGGGGTGCCAAGGGTGCCAGGTGTCCCTGCGTGGCACCAGAGTGGCACCGAGTGGCACCAAAGTGGCACTAAAGGGACAAAAAGTGGCACCAAAGTGACAAAAATGGCACCAGAGTGGCACCAAATGGCATCAAAGTGACAAAAAATGGCACCAGATGGCATCAGGTGGCACCAAAGTGGCACCAAAGTGACAAAAAATGGCATCAAAGTGGCACCAGCGGCATCAAAGGGACATCAGATGGCATCCAGGTGGCACCAGGTGGCACTGAATGGCACAAAGTGCCACTAAAGGGACATCAGGTGGCACCAAATGGCACCAGAGTGGCACCAAGTGGCACCAAAGTAGCACCAGATGGCACCAAATGGCACCAAATGGCACTAAGGTGGCACTAAAGGGACATGAAGTGGCACCAGGTGGCACCAAATGGCACCAGAGTGGCACTGAGTGGTGCCAGGTGTCACCTGAGTGGCACCAAAGTGGCACCAAATGGCACCGAGTGGCATTAGAGTGGCACCACGTGGCACTAAAGTGACATCAAATGGCACCAAATGTCACCCAGGTGGCACCAAAGGCACAAAGAGTGGCACCAGGGTGACACCGAGGGGCCACAAAGTGGCACCAACCCCCCCAATGTCCCCAAAGTGTCACCAGAGTGTCACCAAAGTGTCCCCAATGTCCCCAATGTCCCCCCAATGTCCCCCAATGTCCCCCAATGTCCCCCAATGTCCCCCCAATGTCCCCAAATGTCCCCAAATGTCTCAAAATGGCCGCCAAATTTTAGGGACAATTTTGGGGACAATTTGGGGACATTTTCAGGATATTTGGGGACATTTTAGGGACAATTTTGGAGTTGAATTTTTTGGCAAATTTGGAGACAATTTTGGGGACAATTCTTGGTTATTTTGGGGACAGTTTGGGGTCAATTTTCAGAATATTTGGGGACATTTGGGGACAATTTTCGGACATTTTGGGGTCAATTCTGGGGACAAATTTGGGGCATTTTGGGGCCATTTGGGGGAAAATTTGGGGCCAATTCTGGGACTGTTGGGGTCAATTTGGGCATTTTTGGGGCAAATTTGGGACATTTTGGGGACATTTGGTGTCATTTTTGGGGTAAAATTTAGGGGAAAATTGGGACATTTTAGGGACAATTCTGGGGGAAAATTGAGGAAAACTTGGGGCAAAATTTCGGGACAAATTGGGGAAATTTTGGGACAATTTGGGGACAATTATGGGGAAAATTTGGGGTCAACTTTGGGGGCATTTTGGGGCATTTGGGGACAATTCAGGTTCAATTTGAGGCAATTTTGGGACAAATTTGGGTCATTTTGGGGACATTTGGGGAAATTTGGGGGACAGTTTTGGGGATTTGGGGGCATTTGGGGACAATTGAGGACATTTGAGGAGCAATTTTGGGATATTTTGGGGTCCATTGGGGACATTTTGGGGTCAATTTTGGGGAAACTTGGGGGCATTTCGGGGTCATTGCAGGAATTCGGGTGAGTTTGGGTCATTTTGGGACATTTGGGATTTTTGGGGGAATTTTGGGATTTTTTGGGTTCACGCACAGCAGGGTCAGTGCCAGGAGTTCAGTTTGGGGTTTTGGGGAATTTCTGGGACTTTTTGGGGTAAATCTTGGGGGTTTGGGGTCATTTGGGGACATTTTTGGGTTCAGCATCGGGGGGGAGTTTGGGGTGAATTTGGGAAATTTTGGGGTAAATTTTGGGGTGAATTTTCAGATATTTTGGGGTGAATTTTGGGATGCTTTATGACATTTTTGGGGTGAATTTTTGGGTAAATTTTGGGGTTTTATGGGGGTGAATTTAGGACATTTTGGGGTAAATTTGGGGGGTTTTGGGGTGAATTTGGGGGTTTTTGGGTCACTCTCAGCACGGTCAGCGCTGGGAGGTGAATTTGGGGTGAATTTGGGATTTTTGGGGTGAATTTTGGGGTGAATTCGGGATATTTTGGGGTGAATTTTTGGGTGAATTTGGGATTTTTGGAGATAATTTTGGGGTAAATTTTGCGGTGAAATTCGGATTTTTGGGGGGTAATTTTGGGGTGAATTTCAGGGTAAATTTGGGATTTTTGGGGTGTATCTTGGGGTGAATTTTTGGGGAAATTTTGAGGGCTTTGGGGATATTTTGGGGTGAATTTTGGGGTTTTTGGTCACTCACAGCAGGGTCAGCATCGGGAGGTGAACTTGGGAATTTTGGGGTAAATCTTGGGGTGAATGTTGGGATTTTTTGGAGATAATTTTGGGGGGAATTTGGGACTTTTTGGGGTAATTTCAGGGTCAATTTGGGATATTTTGTGGTAACTTTGGGGGTAATTTTGGGATTTTGGGGTGGATTTTGGGGTAAAGTTGGGCCGTTTTTGGGTTGGATTTTGGGGTGAATTTGGGACTTTTTGGGACATTTTGGGGTAAATTTCAGGGTGAAATTCGGATCAGGGAGCTGGAATGGGGCAAAACCTGGGGAAATTGGGGAATTTTGGATGAAAATTGAGGAAAAATTGGGAATTTGGGAGAAAATGGGAAAATTAGGGAAATTTTGAGAGAAATTTGGTGAGAAAATGGGGAATTTTGTAGGAAAATTGGAAATTTGGGGGATTTTGGGGAGATAAAATTGGGGATTTTTGGGGAGGAAAATTTGAGGGAAATTTGGGAGAATTTAGGGCAAAATAGGGGAAATTGGGGAAAATTTTCGGGGAATTTGGGAGATTTTGGAGGAATTTGAAGGGAATCAGGGAGAAAATGGGAAATCTTGAGGAAATTTGGGGAGGAAATGGGAATTTTGGGGAAATTTAGGGGAATTTTGGGAAGAAAATGGGGAATTTGTGGGGGAAATTTGGGGGGAAATTTGGGGGATTTTGGGGGAAATTTTTGGGATTTTTGGGGGCAAAATTGGGAAAATGGAAAAAATTGGGGGGAATTTGGGGGAATTTTTTTTTGAAAAGGAGGAATTTGAGGAATTTGAGAAATTTGAAGAAATTTGGGGGAATTTTGAGGAATTTGGGGCAATTTGGAGTAAAGTGGGAAAATTGATGGATTTTGGGGGAAATGGGAAAATTGGGGGAATTTTGGGCAAAAAATTGGGAGAATTTTGGGAGAATTTGGAGGGAAATGGGAAAATTGGGAGGAATTTGGGAAAATTTGGGAATTTTGGATGAATTTTGGGCAGAAATTGAGGGAAAATTGGGAGAATTTGGAGGGAAATGGGAAAAATTTGGGAATTTTGGGGAAATTTTGGGGAAAACGGAAAAATTTGGAACTTTTGGGTGGAATTTTGGGGGAATTTGGGGGAGAAATGGGGGAATTTTGGGGAAGAATGGGGGAAATTTGGAGGGAAAGGGGGAAAATTTATGAAGTTTAGGAAATTTGGGGGAGAAATGGGGGAAATTTGGGGATTTTTGGGGAATTTGAGAGGGAAATTTGGGGAATTTTTTTAATTTGGGGGAAAATGGGAAAATTGGGAAAATTGGGAAAAATGGGAGGGGAACTGGGAGGAACTGGGACCAAACTGGTCCAAACTGGAACTAAACCAGGACCAAACTGGACCAAACTGGGATTAAACCAGGATCAAACTGGACCACACTGGTCTAAACTGGTTTAAACTGGGATCAAATTAGTCCAAACTGGTCCAAACTGGTTCCAGTTGCTCTCAGGCTGTGAAGGGGGCGGGGCCATAGGGTTGACATCATTGGGGTGGGGCTGGAAGGAACCATTGGTGGTCCCGGGGGGGTTTGGGGTCCCAAATTTGGGGTTCAAGGGGGGATTTTGGGGTCCCGATTTTGGGGAATTTTGGGGTTTTGGGAGATGCCAAATTTGGGGGAATTTTTGGATTTTGGCACCTTAAATTTGGGCGATTTTGGGTTTTTGGGGAGTCCCAAATTGGGGAATTTTGGAGGGTCCCGGGGAGGCTTGGGGGTTTCCAATTTTGGGGAATTTTGGGGGTCCCAGGAGGATTTTGGGGTCCCAAATTTGGGGTTCCAGGGCAGTTTTTGCCGGGGGATTTTGGGGGTATTTGGGGTTTTGGGGTTCCAATTTTGGGGCGATTTTGGGGGGTCCGGGGGATGCCAAATTTGGGGTTCAGGGTGGTTTTGGGGGGTTCCAAATTTGGGGGTTTTGGGGTGTCCCAAAGGGGGATTTGGGCTCTCAGATTTTGGGGTTTTTGGGGTTCCCAGCGGGTCCTGAATTTGGGGGATTTTGGGGTTTTGTGGTCTCAAATTTGGGGATTTTGGGGGATCAAATTTGGGGGATTTTGAGGTGGGGGGGGGTCTCGATTTTGGGGGGATTTTGGGGGCGTTTAGGAAGTCCCAAATCTGGGGGATTTTTGGGGTCCCGGGGGGGCTTGGAATTCCCAATTTCAGGGGATTTTGGGGTCCTAAATTTTGGGGGAATTTTTGAGTTTTTGGGGCCCGAAATTTAGGGGATTTCGGGTTTTTGGGGGTTCCCAAATTGGGGAAATTTTGGGGGTTTTGAGATCCAAAATTTGGGGGATTTTGGGGGGTCCCGGGGTGGTTTTGGTGGTCCCAAATTCGGGGATTTTAGGGGGGCCCAAATGGGATTTTGGGGTCCCAAATTTAGGGGATTTTGGGGTCTGAAATTTGGGGAATTTTAGGGTTTTGGGGGTTCCCAAATTTGGGAGAATTTTTGAGTTTTGGGGGTCCCAAATTTGGGGAATCTTTAGGGGGTCCCGGGGAGGATTTGGGCCCTAAATTTGGGGGTTTTGGGGTCCCAAATTTGGGGTTGAAGGAGAGGTTTTAGGGTCCCAATTTTGGGGAATTTGGGGGGTCCCAGGAGAGTTTGGGGAATTTCTAATTTTGGGGCATTTTTGGGGGTTCCGGGGGGAATTTAAAGCCACAAATTTGGGGGATTTTGGGGGTTTTGGGGAAATTTGGGAGTTCCCAATTTTAGGGGATTTTGGGGTCCCAAATTTGGGCAATTATGGGGGGTCCCCAGGGGATTTGGGGCTCCCAAATTTGAGGATTTTTGGGGTTCCTGTGGGGGATTTGGAGTCCCAAATTTGGGGATTTTGGGGGCTTTGGGATTCCCAAATTTGGGGCATTTTTGGGGATTTTGGGGTGCCCTTATTTGGGGTTCAAGGGGGGATTTTGGGGGGTCCTGGGGGTGTTTTGTGGTCCCAAATTTGGGGACTTTTGCTTTTTGGGGAGGTCCAAAATTTGGGATTTAGGGGTTTTGGGGTCCCAAGTTCTGGGGATTTGGGGGGATCCAAATGTGGGGAAATTTTGGGTGCCAAATTTGGGGGATTTTTGGGGTTTCAGGGTCCCAAATTTGGAGGAATTTGGGGGTCCCAGGAGGGTTTTGGGGGGGTCCCAATTTTGGGGATTTTTGGAGTTTTTGGGGTGCCAAATTTGGGGGATTTTGGGGGAACCTGGGGAGGATTTGGGGGATCCCAAATTTGGGGCATTTTGGATTTTTGGGGGATTCCAAATATGGGGGATTTTGGGGTCCCAAATTTGGGGTTCAGAGAGGGGATTTGGGGTCCAAGATTTGGGGGGATTTGGGGTTTTGGGGTCCCAATTTTGGGGAATTTTGGGGTCCGAAATTTGGGGGATTTTGGGGTTTTGGGGGGTCCAAAATTTGGGGGAATTTTTCAGTTTTAGGGTCCCAAATTTGGGGATTTTGGGGGGTCCCAGGGCGGTTTTGGAGGGGTCCCAATTTTTGGGGATTTTGGGGTTTTCGGGGCTCCCAAATTTGGGGGATTTGGGGGTCCCAGGAGGGTTTTGGGGTTTCAAATTTGGGGGTTTTTGGGGATTTTGGGGTCTCAAATTTGAGGGGTTTTGGGGGGGTCCCGGGGGGGTTTTGGGGTCCCAATTTTGGTGGATTTTGGGTTTTTGGGGGCTCCCAAATTTGCGGATTTTGAGGTTTTTGAGGGGTCCCAAATTTGAGGATTTTGGGTGTCCCGGGGAGGTTTGGGAGTTCCCAATTTTAGGGGATTTTGGTGTCCCAAATTTTGGGGATTTTGGGGTTTTGGACTCCCAAATTTGGGGTTCAAGGAGAGGTTTTGGGATCCCAAATTTGGGGGATTTTAAGGGTCCCGAGGAGGTTTCGGGGGTCCCAATTTTATGGGATTTTTGGGTTTTGGGATCCCGAATTTTGGAGATTTTGGGATTTCGGGGCCCAAATTTGGGGGATTTTTGGGTTTTGCAGGGTCCCAAATTTGGGGAATTTTGGGGGGTCCTGGGGGGGTTTTGGGGAGTCCAATATTTGGCGATTTTGGGGGGTCCTGGGGAGGATTTGGGGGCCCAATTTTGGGGTTCAAGGGGGGATTTTGGGGTAACGGGGTGGGGGAGGGGTCCCAAATTGGGGGAATTTTGGGATTTTTGGGTCTCAAATTTGGGGATTTTGGGGGGTCCCAGGGGAGTTTTGGGGGGGGTCCCAAATCTGAGAGATTTGGGGATTTCGGGGTCACAAAGTTTAAAAAATATGCCCCAAAAAATCGGAAAATATAACCCAAAAAATAACCCAAAAAATCTCAAAAAAAGTAAAAAAAAGATCAAAACAATGGCCAGAATACCCCAAAATATGCGAAAAAAATCCCCAAAATTTTAAAAAATATCCCCCAAAAATACGAAACTATAACCCCCCAAAAAATCGGAAAATATAACCTAAAAAATCCCCAAAAAATAACCCAGAAAAATCTCAAAAAAAACCCCCAAAAATCGAGAAAAATACCCCAGAATATCCCAAAAGGACCCCAAAAATGTTTTGAAGTCCCCTAAAAATTTGGAAAATATAACCCAAAAAATCCCCCCAAAAATAACCCAGAAAAATATTAAAAAATATTGCAAAAATACCCCAAAATATCCTAAAAAATCCCCAAAAAATTAAAATAAAATATCCCCCAAAAAAGCGAAATTATAACCCCAAAAAATCGGAAAATATAACGAAAAAAATATCAAAAAAATAACCCAGAAAAATCTAAAAAAACCCAAAAAAATCGAAAAAAATACCCCAAAATATCCTAAAAATTCCCCAGATTTTTTTTTTAAATCCCCTTAAAAAATTGGGAAATATAACCAAAAAAATCTCAAAAAATAGCCCAGAAAGTCTAAAAAAAACCCCCCCCAAAAAAAGGAAAAAAAATACCCCAAAATCTCCTAAAAAGTCCCAAAAAATTAATATCAAATATCCCCCAAAAATGGGAAAATTAACCCCAAAAAATTCCCCAAAATGTGTTAAAAAATCCAAAAAACAATCCGAAAAAAATCCCAAAAAATATCCCCAAAAAATAAAAAAAAACCCTAAAAAATTCCCCAAAATTCCCCTCAAAATTCCAAAAAATAACCTTTAAAATCCCCCCAAAACCTCAAAAGAATCCCAGAAAATAAGCCAAAAGTTCTTTAAAAATCTCCCCCCAAAAAAAAAAAAAAAAAAAAAATCCCAAAAAATCCCCTCAAAAATTCGCCAAAAAATTCCCCAAAATACTAAAAAAAAAAAAAATCTGGAAAAAATCCCCCAAAAAAGCCACAAAAAAGCCACAAAAAATCCCCCGAAATTCCTGGGAAATTAAAAACAATCCCCCCAAAAAATCCCCCCAAAAAATCCTAAAAATTTCTCAAAAATCCCTCAAAAAATTCCCCCAAAATCCTGAAAAAAATCCAACAAATTTCACAAAAATTTTGGGCTCCAACTCCCATTATAAATCCAGAAAAATTCCCCTGAAAACCCCAAAAATTACAAAAAAAAAAATTTAAAAATTAACCCTGAAAAGTTCCCCAAAATTCCCAGAAAATTAAGAATTTAAAAATCAAAACATTTTCACAAAACCCACAAAATACCCAAAAAATCCTCAATACAACCAAACAAAAAACGCCCAAAACCCACGAAAAATGCCCAAAAAACTCCTCCAAAAACTCAAAAAAACCCCCAAAAATACAAAAAATCCCCTAAAACAGTCCAGAAAAAAAAAAAAAAAAAAAATAAAGAAAACCCCAAAGAGCCCAAAGCCCCCTCAAAAAAACCCCTAAAAAGACCTCAAAAAACACCCTAAAACAGAAAACAAAACCTAAAAACTCCTGAAAAACACCTTTAAAAGGCCTTTAAAAAGCCAAGAAAACCCCCAAAACGACCCCAAAACCTCAAAAAAAATCCTAAAAAAGAAACAAAAAACCCCTATAAAACACCTGAAAAAGTCCTAAAAAACCCACAAAAACTCTAAAAAGAAACCAAAAAAAACACCAAAAACCTCAAAAAAACCTAAAAAATAAACGGAAAAAGCCCCTAAAAATGCCTAAAAAATTCCTAAAAAACTCCACAAAAATCCCTGAAAAACCCCCAAAAACTCCTAAAAAAACAACGGAAAAAAACTCTAAAAACCACCTTGAAAGAGTCTTAAAAAAAAACCCACAAAAAAAAACCCCTAAAAAAACCCCTAAAAACAAACTGAAAAGAAACCTAAGAAACGCCAAAAATCGGCCTTAAAACAACCCCAAAAACGCCTCAAAAAAACCTTAAAAAACTCTAAAAAAACACCAAACCCCACAAAAAATCCTAAAAAAAAAAAAAAAAAGAAACTGAAAAAAAACCCTAAAAAAACCCTAAAAATCCTAAAAAAAACTAAAAAAAACCCAAAAACCTCAAAAACACCCTAAAATCAAATAGAAATAAACCTAAAAAAGGGGATTTGGGGCTGAATTCAGGGACTCTGGAGCCGATTTTGGGGCTTATTTTGGGATTTTAGAGCCGATTTTGGGGCTGATTTTAGGGCTAAACCTGGAGAATTTGTGGCCAAATTTTGGGGATTTTGGGACCGGATTTTGGGGCCAAATTTGGGGATTTGAGAGCCAATTTTGGGGTCAAATTTGGGGCCAAACTTGGGGATTTTGGGGCCAAATTTGGGGCCAATTTTGGGGCTGAATTTGGGAACAAACTTGGGGATTTGGGGATATTTTAGGATGGATTTGGGATATTTTAGGTTATTTTGGGATATTTTAGGGATATTTTAGGATGGATTTTGGATAATTTAAGATGGATTTGAGACATTTTAGGATCATTTGGGACATTTTAAGGATATTTTGAAAATATTTTAGGAAGGATTAAGGATATTTTAGGGCGGATTTTGGAGACTTTAGGATAATTTTGAATATTTTTGGCTCCTTCTATGGGGCGCTCTCTTCTCAGCGGCCGAGTGATCCAGTCCCATTCTGTCATCCATTGCAGGACCCTGGGCACTGACTTGCTTGTCTCCACCTTTGCAGACGATGTCAATAATGCTTCCTGTAAGTCCACTGAATTAACCAGGTACCAGTCCATGGTAGTCCCATGGTACTTTTTCCATGGGAAGCCTAATGGTGGCAGGCTCTCAACCGTTCACTTCAGTAATTCTGAGACGGCCTTTTTTGATCAACACAGCCAATTGTTTGATTTTTGAGAATATTGTTCTTTTATGTTGTAGCGGTGGTGACAGCCATTCCAATACCCGTATCTCCCCCGTTTTGTTCTCGCATTGGGAGAGAGCGCCAAGTAGGGGACAAGGACTATTCCAAGCGGTGAGGTCAATAGGGCAATCTAGCTGTCGACGGGACACATATCCTTGTTGTACACAATTACTGATTTGCTGTAGGGCGGTGTGCTGTTCCTTGGTGAGGCACACAGGGGTAGTGGGGTCAGTGCCCTTTAACAAGGGTCGTAGGGTCTCCAACAAGTGATTTGGTATTCCCACAATGGGTTTTAGCCACTGCAAGTCTCCTAGCAACTTTTGAGCATCATGCAAAGTCTTAATGTCCAAGTGCAGTTCTAATTTTTGGGGTACCACTGTTTGGTCCAATAAAGTCCATCCCAAATACTTCCATGGTTTCGTGGTCTGAATTTTCTCTGTGGCAATAACAAGTGAATATGCTGCAAGAGTGTCTCTGATGCTGTCAGCCTGCAAAGGGGAAAATGGCTGTTGCTGCGCAAACAAAATATCATCCATGTAATGATATATTATGGTAGCTGGCCGCTGCTGACGCAATGGCTGTAATGCGGCATCAACATAAAGCTGGCACAACATGGGGGAATTGCGCATCCCCTGCGGCAATGACGTCCACTCAAATCTTTTGTCTGGTTCCCCACAATTTATTGCTGGTACGGTAAAGGCAAACCTTTTCATGTCATCGGGATGCAGCCCAATAGTGAACAAACAATCCTTTAAGTCGATGATTAGAAGTGGCCAATCTTGAGGTATCATGGCTGGATTTGGAAGACCAGGCTGCAAGGCCCCCATCGGTTCCATCTGGTCATTCACAGCTCATAGATCGTGTACCAGGCGGTATTTTCCTGACTTCTTCTTAATCACAAAAATGGGCATGTTCCATGGACTCGCTGAGAGTCGCAAATATCCTTGCGTGTATTGTTCCTTCACCAATTCATGGGCGTGCATAAGACTCTCCCCTTTCAAGGGCCATTGCTTAACCATCACCGGTGTATCTGTTTTCCAGGTGAGTGGAATGGGGAAAGTCCAAGCAATGGCAATTACCCCAAAGGGTGGTGATTGGTCAACACCACCCCCAGCTGTGTTAAAATGTCCCTGCCAATCAGGCAAGAGACTGTAGGAGGCAACTGAACAACTGAGAACACAACAGATACCTGTTGCCCATCAATGCGCACTGACACAGGCGGTGTTCTGCTTGCCGAGGTAAGTCCTCCTTCTCCTGTGAGCATGTTTGTTGATGGGAGCAAGGGCCAATGCTGTGGCCATGCTTCTGGAGATATAATGCTGGTGTCTGCTCCCGTATCCAATAGTCCATAAAGGGTTATACTCTGACGTCCATGGGTGATCTCAACTCTCTGTTTTGGCCTCTCCTGTAGATCTACAGTCAGGACTGTAATGCTGGTGGAGCCAAAACCCTTTCCATCACGCTTCTGTCCAGTAAGCGATGGAATACCCGATGTCATCTGAGGTAACGGTACCAATTGCGCAACACGTTGACCTTATGTTATCTTTAGCGGGGGATAAGGGATGTAAGCCATGATTTGTATTTCTCCTGTATAGTCTGCATCTATGACTCCAGGCAATACAAATAGTCCCAGCATGGACGTCGAGGAGCGTCCTAGTAAAGATGCTCCACATTTTTGTCCTTGTAGCATGAGAGGACCGTTTACTCCAGTTGGTATCCTTTCAGGCCGGTTCGTCATTAACGTGACATCTACTGCTGCTGATATGTCCAAGCCGAGGCTCCCTGCTGCTGCTGGCTGCAGAAAGGAGGTGGCGCTGATGTCATGGCGGCAACTTGTGTCTGGGCACGGACGGCAATCGCGCTCCACCGCCCATTTCCCGATCGGCGCCGGCAAGCCGTAGTGTTTTGGGAGCTAGATTGGCAGCTTTGGCACCACACGCCAGTCGCTCTGCATTCTCGGCGCATGTGTCCCCGATTGCCACATCGGTAGCACATGAGGTGTGATCTCGAGCCTCCCTGCGTGACTGCCATTGAGCCGTTTCGGAGAGGAGCAAGAGCAGCTAACAC
The DNA here is from genome assembly GCF_035770615.1 of Melospiza melodia melodia. Taxonomy (NCBI): domain Eukaryota; kingdom Metazoa; phylum Chordata; class Aves; order Passeriformes; family Passerellidae; genus Melospiza; species Melospiza melodia. Next base: position 2,332,575 of record NW_026948800.1, read on the forward strand.
CTGATTTTGAGTGGATTCTGCTTGCTTTTGCAGCCCTAATCCTAATTCCTTTAAGGCATCTAATAAAAATGCCTGTGAGGCTATTGGCTGTAATGCCATTCGCTCTAGTGCTTCCTCAATGGTCCAATTTGCTCCCAGAGTGGCTAGCACCCTTTGCGTGGCCGGATAGCTATTTTGTAAGGTGCACTGCTTCAATAGCGCCCCCTTCATTTATTCTGCGACTCCCGCCCGGCCTATGGCCGCAGCTGCTTTGTCAATAAAACTCCCAAATGATTCCTCTCTACCTTGTTTTATGCCCATGTACGCCGGCAGCCCTCCTGGCTCTTTAACCCTCTCTATGGCAGCACGTACCAACCGCATGGCTTCTCTAAGCTTATCTGCTCCTGCTATCATCTGTGCCTCCGTGTGCAAGTATGCCCCTAAGCCCATGAGCTCATCTATCGTCACTCCATGCAGCGGATCCCCCTGAGCTCGCTGTGTCACAACTGACTCATTAACCAAGGCTTGCCAATGCGCATTAAACAACAATTGCTGATGCTGAGTAAATATTACCCGTACTATTCCCCTCAAGTAATTTGGGCACAAAATCTGCGTATTAAAGAGATAATCCAGCATCTGCCTAACAGGTTCGCTTTTTACACCGAACTGACTAACTGTGGACCGCAACTGGGATAACAACTTCCAGTCTAAAGGAGTGTACTCCGCCAGATCCTGTGTGTGGTTCCCCTGAGCATCCTACTGTGGCGTGTATGTAACCGGACAGGCAAGAGCAGAAGCGGCCTCCATTGCCTCACCATCCCCCGTTTGCATTGTCTCTTTTGCCAGAGCAGCCCAAGCCTCCCTCCTCTGTTTAGCCATCTCCTCCCACAGGTCACTGAGTGCCCCGGGATAGGATCTGACTCTCCGAGAGTTCTGCGCTGTTGGCGCTTCTGCACAGGCCATTCGGGTGGGGGAGGCGGCAGGCTCAGCTCGCTCTCTCTGCCGTCCTCCAACTCGTCCTTCTCCTCCGTGCAGATGGCCCCCCCGCTCCTGTAACAAGATCCTCCATACCAAACTGTTGTAAACCCTTGGTATTAACACCTTGTTTACTGAAGGCGCAAGAGGATCATCCTCACGACCATACCCTATATTCCTCTTATGAGCTTCTGTCACCCTTTCTGCTGCCTTGCACTCAGAGACATGTTGAAGCAGTGTATTGTGCACCACCCACCATGGCTTGCCCAATTTCTTTGCTGTCTTATCATCTTCTAACACCGCTTCCCACAGTATATCCCCAAATTTTCTCCATTCCGCAAGCTCATGGACCGTATGTGGGTTAAGGAAAACCCCCTTAGCATAGCCGTAGGCTAACAACCCTGGTAGCTCCTTTTGTAGATCTATCCCCTTTACTCCTCGCCTTTCTAAATACGCGGCTAAAATATCATATGCTGCTTGCCTATCCATACCTATTCGTATACGTCAGCGCTGTTGCGGCTTTCCAGGCTCTGGCAGACACGTATTGCCCGAGTCACCGATGTGAACTTCGAGGGTGCTTCAAAATTCTGGCACCGTTCCGGCTGCGATCAGGACCCAACTTCAACTACCCTCGACCGTGGCGTGTCCTCCCCCGTTTTCTTTTTCAGCAAGACACGGAGGCAGACGTCAAAAGAAGGAGACCAGGACACCAGATGGTCATCAACAGGTCTAATTTATTGATTGATTTGGCAACCTAAATACAGTACATAATGAGCATCATACATATTGCAAAAGTTGAGCTCAGGGTTGGCTATTCAGCTACATGTCAACCCCGCATAATTTAGCCTTTAGCTACATTCCTGTGGTTAGCAAGAATAGCAACTTCTGCATTCCACATCCCATTCTTGTATAACTTCAGCATCTTCTTTGTGAACAAGGACACCCTGCCCGCGAAAGGGCCTCTGCCCTAGTTAGGACATCTTTACCAAATTGATTCGGCTGTGTCCCCTCTCCTCAAGCCACTCTTTGACAAAACTCTCCACAGGATTCCACCTCCAAAATTCGGTATATCCAAGGGTTGCTCCCAGGTGAATCTGTCAGTGTGGCTGGCCTTGGCCTCTGGTGAATGCCCGTGCAACACTGGGGTTGGGTTCCTTCCTTCCCATGGAGATCCCTGGGACACTGTGGGGCCCCATGGAACCGAGGGAACAGGGAGCAGGTCTGGCTGCAAGCACTGAGCCCGGCCGGGGTCATGGAACCATCTGCAGGCCCCAGGTGAGATATGAACTCTTTCAGTGCTTCCATCCTCCCTGGAGTGAGAGAAAAGGACAAAGTGCAGGCACATAGAGGAGCAACATGAAGACACCGAGGTCAGTGAAGAGGAAGTTGAGTCCCAGATGGGAGGGATGAGGAGATGTCCTGATCTTGGGGCTGAAATCCTCTTGTAAAGCTATGGAGAAGGATGTAACTGATACATCAGACTCTCTTTTTCCCAGTATCACATTGAAAAGTACGAGGAAATGACTTGTTCAGCAAAGGCCTCCGTGCTAAAGTAAGCAAATGTTGAAGTAGCTGTGATCCCATGAGAAGTTTGAACACTGAAAAAGCGAAGAGTGATGAGATCCTGTGCTTTCCGAGGGAGAAGAAAAAGATCTCTGTTCTCAGAGATGAAGATGACTTCAGAAATAGATGATGAGGACCTTTGCTCTTAAACAGCTCATCTTTAAACTAATACCCCATAAGTTGACATGGCCCACAAACACAACTGTAAAAGAGCTTTGAACAACTGGGAAGGATGTCCCAATTGCAGATTTTTCTGGGCAGTTGCTTTTCATGGAAATTGAGAGCCACAACAGAAGTGTTTCTTCTGGAGAAGTCTCCATAGCATGAAAGAGAGACTCCTCTCCCTAAGTGAACTCAAGAAAGACTATTCTAGTTGGGGTAAACTGACTGAAAATTCTAGGTTTGTCTCTTTATACTATCAGTAAGAAAGAAAAGGTTGTAGGGAGAGAAGAAGTCTTCTGAAAGTTTTGTTCTTATTACTCTTTCTTTTAGTTGCTATTAATGAAATTTTCCTTATACCCTCTTTAAGTTTTGAGCCTGCTTTGCTGTTCTCCTAATCTTATCACACAGGAGGAAATGAGTAAGTATATTCTAGTGAGTGCACTGGTAATTAGCCCACACTGGACCCACAACAATAAATGCTGCATTCTCCAAGAAATCTCAAATAGGTGAACGAAAACCACTACAGAAATATTTCTGATGAACTGAACTAGAGCAGAGGGAAATCAAGGCAGAGCCATGGTTTGTCGGGACTTGTTTGATCCTAATGAGCCACGTGGTGCATCTGGAGATGAGCCCTGGAATCTTAGGGCCTGAGAGGAGATTGCACAAACCTTTCCAGGAGTCCAAGTCAGAAAAAAAACCCAAAGTGTCTCAAATCATGGCTGTGTCCCCCTGAGGTCCATCTGCTACACAGGCTCCTCATGGACTTCTTGGAGGAGAGATTTGGAGGCCAGGATGGCACAAAAACTTCTAAGAGATTCAGTGTGGAAAGGAAAATCCAAAGTACTTTAAAAACCTTGAGTATCCTAAAGTATTAATGAGCTCCACTGAGTGTCAGTACAAAGATCTCAAGGGACTCGTTAAAGCAGATAATTGGGGCCATGATTGCACAAACCTCTCACAGAGTCTCTATCTAAAGGGAAACACCAAGTACCCTAAAATAATTGAAGTACCTGAAGCATTAATGAGCCCACAATGTGTAGTTATTGACAAAGCCTCTCCAGGGACTAATTACAGCTGATAATTGTAGGCCATGATTGCAAAAACCTCTCAGAGACTCCAAGGCAAAAGCCAAACCCAAAGTCCTTTGAAAAACTCTGTGAGCATTAAGGAGACCCCAAGGCCATTCCTGAGCAAGGCTCCCCAGGGACTCCTTCCAGCAGATCCTTGAGGCCACTGGGATGTGGGCTAGGGGGGGGTGCTGAGGGCAGGACAATGAGCTTACAGTGCCCAGCCTGGCTGAGGCTGTGCCAGGAGGCCCCAGGGCCTCAGGACAAGGTGTCTCCTCACAGCCCTTGGTGGCACAGACACTGCTGTGCCCCAGGGCACCAAGACTTGACTTCTCCTTGTTCCAACATGTCATCACTGCCTCCAGTTCTCTGCTCTGCCTGGAGTCTGGGGACATTTTCTCAGTCGTGTCCCTCTCTGGGACCCATTAAAAGTCCACAAAACTTTGAGCTGGATTCTGACTTGGAGTTCTGGAGAAGTTTCTTCAGCTCCCTCTCAGGGACTGATGTTCAGGGCCTGAGCACAAAGCCCCAGAGGCTCATTAAAGTCCTTCTGCTCTGTCTGTGCTGCTGAGCTGGCTGGGCTCCAGGCACAGAGGCAGCTCCTGATAACCAATAAGAGCTTCAAAAGCACATTTCTCTTGATTAGCAGCTCTTCTGCCAGCCCAGCAGGGCTGGGGCACTGCCTGCAGCCATCCCGGGCAAAGCACAGAGGCACAGAGAGCTTCAATCAGTCAGGTCTGGGAAGGTGCTGAGAAGTGCCTGGGGCAGAATCACTGCCAGCCCTTGGCACAGGAACCTCTGGCTGCAGGACAATGCAGCTGCAGCTCCTGGAGTGATCTCCTAAAGCTGGAACATTCTAATGCCTACAGACTCTGTGAGTACATTCTCTGATTGTCTTTTGTGCAGAGCAGCGAGGGGTGCCCAGGGCTGTTCTGCAGAGCAGGGTCCTGCAGCCCAGGGCACTGTGCTGGGGCAGGGACTCTGCTGCCTGCCAGGGACAGCTCTCAGCCATCCCTGGCAGCTGATCCCAGCACTGGGGAACATGGTCTGGGTGGGAGGAGACAGTTGGTCAGGCTTGGAAGTGTTCTCCTTGTGTGGGGTGGATGCTGCATTGTTCAGGACTGCTTCCAGGATGGCATTTAATGTCAGAACAAAGAGATTATACAGGGAGCACAGCAAGGCAGGGGCTGCATGAAAGGGAATTCCCTGCTTTTTGAATATACTGTTCTGGGTTGCCTGGATAGGAAAGTGCACATAGATATTCATCTCTCAGTTCAGGTTGAGAAAAAAACCCCAAAAAAACCCCCAAAATTCTCTCAGATGTTAATAAACCAGGCAGTGACAGAAATCCTTGCAGGGCCCCTTAGAGGCAGCATTAGTGTTGCTTTCCCAGTCTCCTCAGTGTTCCTGTGATGTTGCCATCAGAGCCTGCAGAGCCAAAGCTGCCCCCGGGAAGTGCCAGAACTGAGAGGGTTCTGCAGGGCAGAGCTGAGCCCCCAGGGCTGGGCTGGGCTCTGGCAGCACTGGCAGGGCCCAGCCCTGGGCACAGGGAAGCAGCTGCTGGCAGGGACAGCTCCGGGCAGCAGAGCCCTGGGCAGGCAGTGGGGGAAAAGTGCCCCCAGGCTGTGCTGGGATATTTAAAGTCCCATCCAAACCCAACTATTCCATGATTACTTTTCTTACAGATCCCCATGCCAAGGCACAGTAAATGTCCAACAGCAGCTCCATCAGGCACTTCCTCCTCCTGGCATTGGCAGACATGCGGCAGTTGCAGCTCCTGCACTTCTGCCTCTTGCTGGGCATCTCCCTGGCTGCCCTCCTGGGCAACGGCCTCATCATCAGCACTGTAGCCTGCAGCCACCACCTGCACACACCCATGTTCTTCTTCCTGCTCAACTTGGCCCTCAGCGACCTGGGCTCCATCTGCACCACTGTCCCCAAAGCCATGCACAATTCCCTCTGGGACACCAGGGACATCTCCTACGCTGGATGTGCTGTCCAAGTCTTTCTGATTTTCTTCTTCCTCTCAGCAGAGTTTTCTCTCCTGACCATCATGTGCTACGACCGCTACGTGTCCATCTGCAAACCCCTGCACTACGGGACCCTCCTGGGCAGCAGAACTTGTGCCCACATGGCAGCAGCTGCCTGGGCCAGTGCCGTTCTCAATGCTCTCATGCACACAGCCAATACATTTTCCCTGCCCCTGTGCCATGGCAATGCCTTGGGCCAGTTCTTCTGTGAAATCCGACAGATCCTCACACTCTCCTGCTCCAAATCCTATCTCAGAGAATTTGGGCTCCTTGTGTTTTCCATCTGTTTAGCATTGTGTTGCTTTGTGTTCATTGTTTTCTCTTATGTGCAGATCTTCAGGGCTGTGCTGAGGATCCCCTCTGAGCAGGGACGGCACAAAGCCTTTTCCACCCGCCTCCCTCACTTGGCCGTGGTCTCCCTGTTCCTCAGCACTGGTACACTTTATTATCTTAAGCCCCCCTCCATCTCCTCCCCATCCCTGGATCTGGCCCTGTCAGTTCTGTACTCGGTGGTGCCTCCAGTGCTGAATCCCCTCATCTACAGCCTGAGGAACCAGGAGCTGAAGGCTGCAGTGTGGAGACTGATGACTGGCGTGTTTCGGAAGCATTAAACTGCTGGCCAGTTTCTGCAAGTCACATGTAATAAAAGTCATCTTTGATACTTCTTGATGGTTTCATTTTCGTGGTTCTTTATCTATTTATTTTACTTTTTAAATCTTGTCCACTAATAAATATAATTATTTGTGCCATTTTTCATTTTGTTTCTCTCCACATTCCTTGTGGCCACAGACTGTTTTAATAAGGGACTGCACTCTTTGTTGCTTTAAAGAAATTAAAGGATCTCCAAGCAGTGTTCTATGCAGAGATGCCCCTTTTGTTGTCTCCTCTGGAGCTGCAGCAGCAATGTCTGTGTGCTGAGCTGGGGCAGATCAGAGCTGGCCCAGCAGCTGTGCCCCGCAGCAGCAGCACTTGGTGTTGCCAGTGCTGCTGCCGTGGCCCTGCCCCGCTGCCCTGGTGGCCCTGGGCTCTGCAAGAGCCCTGAGGGAGATGAAAAGGAGCAGCAGAGCAGGGGCTGATCCATCCCCAGTATGCTGCACAGCCCAGGGCAGCATCCCAGAGCGTCCTCATGGAGCTGCCAACAACATCCACCCCCTTCAGCCCTGGCCTCTCCCCCAGCTCACACAGGTGCCCCATCCTTGCAGGCACAGACACAGCAGCACTGGCTCAGCAGCCCCTGTTTGCATTGCGCAGAGCAGGGGGAGCACCCCCATGCTGTTGGTGTGGGGACAGGAACATGAGGGACCACAAATGCCATCATCCGCTGGGGCCAGCAAGGCCTGGGGGACACCAGGGAAACCACTCAGCTTTGTCCTGGCCTCTGCAGTCAGTCAGAAAGTCTATTCCCATCAGCTGGGAGTTTCCTGTGCCAATGCAGATGCTGTTAGTCAGAGCCAGGGCCGCCTGGCAGTGTCCTGGGGTGATGTTATGATGCTTGTATCCCCATTCATCTGTTCTGTGCCTTTAAGACCGGCTCTGAGGAGTGAAAGTTTATTTTGGGTTTCTCTTATCAGGGACACAGAGACGAGCAGTACATAGGGCTGTTTTTCACTTCTTTCTTTCAGTTTGCTTCTTTGCTTGCTCTCTTTTCTGCTCTCGCTTCTGCTCTGCTTTGGCCTCTGCTTATTAGCTAGTTCTAGCTAAACAGTCCACATCCCTACCTGGACTGTTTCTCCTCTCCTGGTTCTGTGACCCTCTCGAACCTGCTCCGGACTGGGACCTGGGAACACCGAAGGTTTGCACCGTGTGGCTGCAGCAGCTGCCCCAGCGCCGGAGGTACTGAGAACAGAGCAACCACCCCCGAAAGAGACTTTCTGATTTTGTCATCTTTCTCAGAGCGGTGTCATCTGGTATTGTTCATTTTGTGTGCTGGGGGGTGCTGTGCCTGAAATAAACAGGTTCTTTCCACCTCTCTCCAAGGAATGTTTTCCAGAACCGGTTGGGGGAGGGGCCGTGTGGGTTTGGTTTTCTGGAGGGGCCCTCCTTTGCAGATTCTTTAACAAATTTGCCCTAAACCGGGACAAAATATTGGCGCCCAACATGGGGCTCGAGAGAGAGTGGAAAAACCCTGTTTTGACTGCATTTTGGTTGTTATTACTCTGTGTTCTTTTAAATCAGCTAATAGCCATGCTTTTTGAATTCATACTGTCTATTGGGGTGAAGGTTTGCATGCATTTCTGGTCCCTAGGGTTTTTTGAGATTTTAATACCTCTCTGGTCCCTAGGTTTATTTCCTTATCCAGGAATAGCTTTAGTATTGTCTCTAATTTGGAGAGTCTGGTTCTAGCATGGCTTAAAGAAAGAGACCATGAATGTATACAGCAGAGGGAAAAGTAAAAGGTAGTTGTAAAGCATTTCCCAGGCTTGATTCTATAAACAATTAGGCTCTCTCAAGTACCACTTTATAAACAATAAGATTCTCAGACAGTTTTCCCATACAGGCAAACATTCTGTCCTTGGGCTCTCTGAGAACACTGATCCTGTTTTCAATAGACAAACCACAGGTATTGTAAACAAAAGGAGGGGTTAGAGTTTTCTCTGTAACCTATCATGAGCTTAGATTTTGCAATATGCATGAAGTTAATTAACACTGTTATATGAAGTGGCTGATTGATCAATAAATCAAAGTCAATGCTGATCAATGACAAGGTGGGTTGGCTTCCTTCGCTTTCAACATAATGGTGACACCCGGACGTGATACGGCAATGCACCACGAAGAAGCGAAGAAAACGGGTCAGGTCCTAAGCAGCGGGACGGCAGTAAACGCGATAAAGGGATAAAAAAGAAGCTGAGTCGTGTCGTGCCTTGGGTGTCGTACAGGCGAGCCCGACTGAGATGTGCTGCACGGACCTTGAAGAGGCTGCATTCAGCGCTGATTAATTAGGTATGGAAAGGAAAGCAGCATATGAATTATTGACTGTCTTTTTACAAAAAAGGCAAATTAAGGGGGTAGATTGGCAAAAGGATTTAACAGGACTTCGGACTTATGGCTACAGTAAAGGGGTTTTCCTTAAACCCTGTGTGGTTTACAAGTTAACGGAATGGCGTGAATTCGGTGATTTATTATGGGAGGCTACTTTAGAAAGTGATAAAACTGTCAAGAGGCTAAGCAAGCCATGGTGGGTGATGTACGGTGCACTTTCTCACTATGTCTCTGAGTGCAAGACAGCGGCTGCAGCTCGTGGCGCTTGCGGGGCTGTGCTACTCCGAACTCGGCACAGGCGCTCTGCCATGGGGAGCAGCCGTGGCGAGCGGCCACCTAAAATACTGCACCGCAGCGGCGGGAGCGGAGGCAGTGGCGGGGAGAGCGGAGCTGCCGCGTGGGAGCCGAGCCGCACCGCCCCGGGAGGGGAGCGGAGCCGCCGCGTGGGAGCCGCGCCGCAGGGGGAGCGACCCGACCAGCAGTGTCTGCAGCGCACGCTGTGATCCAACCTGACACCACAGGGAGTCGCCACGGGGCTGGCGGGGCCGCCGCAGAGGAAGTGACCCGCAGCACAGAGCAGGGGGGGACGCCTGCTCCGGCACAAGCGGCGGGGCACTGGAGTGCTTTTCCAGCGCCAGAGCTTGTCTCTCCGCCCCGCAGCTGGCAAAGAGCCTCGGTTTTGGACCTAACAGCCTAATGGATGTGACCTTTTGTCAACAAGGGAGGGGATCCCTGCTGAAATTTAGAAACCAGTGATAATAAACAAATGACATCAAAGGCTATCAGGACGTTTTCCACCTAAGTCAAGGGGACTTTTGTTCTTCCCAGCAGACTGTGAAACAGAAATCAGCGTAGAAATGTGTGGGTCAAATTTTGGCCGATTTGGCTCGGCATTGGTTATGCTGTCAGAATCACCTGCATTAACGTAGACTTTAACATCAGAAGCCCAGATGGCTCAGTCGGTGGAACATCAGACTCTAAAATTATATTTTGAAAAATTTAAAAATGCTAAGATGTCTTGGACTGATTGTATGAGTGAGATGTTGTGAGTGTGGTTTTTGGTATAGAAATGCTATAGCAAACACGTGAAGAAAGTTATTTTAGCTTAATATTTTAGAATCAGGCCTGTAAGTAAGTTATAGTAAATGCTATATTTTATTTTTTTTTAAGTTTTATCTTTTATTAAGTAGTTTAAGTTAAATTGTCTATTAAGTGCCATTAAATATTAAATACTGTTAAGATAAATTATATTAGGTTTAAGTTAAGTTAGATTCTGTTAAGTTTGAATTATATTTGGTTTAAGTTGTATAGAATTTAAAGTCAGTTAATTTTGTTAAAGTTTTATTAGATTTAAGTGATTTTACATTATTTACAAATAAGTCTGTTAAGTTTAAATATTTTAAGTGCTTGAAGTGCATACTATTTTCCCACCACTCCAAATCAACAAAGGACTGAGAATCGACCAGCTGATGCCATTTGAGCCAAATGACTAAAGGATTAAAGACCGTAAAACTGATTTTGAACTTTTCTGAGAGACCCAGGAGGGGGGTGGATGTGAAAATCTCAAGGAAAGAAAGGATCATTTTCAGGCTTGCCGTTTGCCTCCTCTCCAGGTTCGCATGAATGAAAAGAGCTAACAGCCTGCTTTTCTTAGTCCAATTACCACCTACCATGCAATGCCTGAAAAGGCCGGACATCATGGCTCGGCTGGGGGTGGTTTTAACCGTTTGGGATAAAAGCCATTGCTCGGACCGTGGCTGGGGAACCTTATAGAGATACTGAGTGTGCTTTTAAATGCTTTTACTTATTTTACTTTGTCTTTGTAGTTGTATCCAAAATATGGTTGGTAGGATGACAGAGAAAACTTGGCAAACTAACCTCCTTTCTCAAAAAGAAAAAGACGGGGGAAGTGTGGAGAGTCTGGTTCTAGCATGGCTTAAAGAAAGAGGCCATGAAGGTATACAGCAGAGGGAAAAGTAAAAGGTAGTTGTAAAGCATTTCCCAGGCTTGATTCTATAAACAATTAGGTTCTCTCAAGCACCAATTTATAAACAATAAGATTCTCAGACAGTTTTCCCATACAGGCAAACATTCTGTCCTTGGGCTCTCTGAGAACACTGATCCTGTTTTCAATAGACAAACCACAGGTATTGTAAACAACAGGAGGGGTTAGAGTTTTCTCTGTAACCTATCATGAGCTTAGATTTTGCAATATGCATGAAGTTAATTAACACTGTTATATGAAGTGGCTGATTGATCAATAAATCAAAGTCAATGCTGATCAGCGACAAGGTGGGTTGGCTTCCTTCACTTTCAACACCTAATACGTAGTTTTTACATCAGAGGGGCAGTGACCAGAGTAGCTATCCTGCTGGGCTTGGTGGCAATAATGTGCAAGAAGTTTATAAACATGCTAGGGTCTGCTCCAGGTATGAATGGTTCATGGCTATGGTTATGCATCCAGTTTGTTGCAGGAGGAGCAGGAGGGAACGAGGTTTTTCAGCCTCTGCTTTCCTTCTTCTCCTATGAATCAGTTGCATCACTAGTGAAGGATGTTCAGTTTCCCCTCAATGTTAAAGAAACCATCTTCGTGGTATTCATTCTTGTAACCTTCCTCTATACAGCCTGCTGCTTCTCTAGAATGAGGGCTGAGATTTCTAGACGGGCTGATAAGACCCCTGACTCAGGAGTAGACCCCGGTGTGGAAAATCCTAAGTGGTGTGGGAAATGGGAGGATATGGGCCAAATCCTGAGGGAATTCTCTGACCCTATAGTCTGGGATTTTCCCCATGAACAAATTCAGAACCCAGCTGAGGTGGGGAAATCTCTGAAAGAGAAGTACCAGGATAAGCCTAAGGAGAGGAAGGTCATTGCAGTGACCTGGGCCCTGGCCTATGCTTATTGCACACTGCTAGATACTGTCGGGCAGCAGAGAGAGGCAGGGGGGCAGGGAGATAAATCAGCAACTGTCCCGGTGACTCAGGCTGCAGCTAATACTCCAGGCTCGAAGCCAGCATCTAAACCCATGGCTGTTGCTACCAGCACTAGAACTGGGAAATGCACGGACAAGACCAATCGACCAGGGGATGATGATGATGATGAAGGAGAAGGAACCTCAATGATTCCTGACATAAAATCAGGAGTCAAAGCAGCAGCTGCAAGATCAGATGCAAATATTGAGTCCTTTTCCCTGAAGGACCTTCGTGGCCTATGGAAGGATTACACTCAAAGGTCTGATGAATCCATAATTAGTTGGCTCTGGGACGCTGCAGGCGAGGCTACAATTCTGGACGGCACTGAAGCGAGGCATTTGGGATCTCTGTCACAGGATCCTGTCATAGACCAAGGAATGATGAGGGGGGCTAACCCTCACAGCCTCTGGGAACAGGTCCTAAGAAGCGTAGCAGAAAGATACCTGTGTGCGGACGATCTCTATATGCAGCAAAGTCAGTGGAAGACAATAGAGCAAGGGATCCAACGCCTGAGAGAAATGGCAGTGGCAGAGATTATCTTCTCAGATGATGTAACAACTAGGAACCCAGACTTGGTACCATGCACGTCTGTGATGTGGCGAAAACTCGTACGACTTGGGCCACATGAATATGCTTCTGCCTTAGCCATCATGACGAGAGATGAGAGGGATGAGACTGTGCTTGACATGGCAAGGAAGCTCTGAGCATATGCAGATGCTGTACATGGCCCGACACATGCCAGAATTGCAGTGGTAGAAACACATCTGCAGAATTAAGAGGATAAGATAGAGGAGAACCATAAGAAGCTTAGAGAGGAGATTAAAGAAGACCTTCTCCAAATTTCAGCAGTACAGATCCGAGGTTCTGGTATCCAAGGCAGATATTTCCCAGATGGAGAGAGAAGGTACACCCCATGAGCTGAGCTGTGCTTCTACCTGTGTGATTGTGAGGAAAACATGAGAAGGTGGGATGGAAAACCTACTGCTGCTATGGCACAACAGGTGCATGAATTGAAGGAAGCCACGAGAAGGAAAACAGCTCCAGTTGCCTGTAGCCGAACTGCCGGGTACGATGATGATGACATGTCTGATCCCGTTGAAGGCACATCCAAGACATACGTCCAGGGAAAGAAGGATAACCAGGCTTAGAGGGGCCCTGCCTCTAGCCAGGTAGAGGCCAGGGAAAATCGTGTTTATTGGTCTATGTGGATTCGGTGGCCTGGCACATCGGAACCACAAGACTATAAAGTTTTGGTCGATACTGGTGCGCAATGCACATTAATCCCATCAAGACATGTGGGGACAGAGTCTGTTTCTATTGCTGGTGTGACAGGGGGATCCCAGGATTTCACTTTGGTGGAAGCTGATGTGAGCCTGACTGGGAATGAGTGGAAGAAGCATCCTATCGTGAGTGGGCCAGAGGCCCCATGTATTTTGGGCATGGAGTACTTCGAAGTGGGTATTTCAAAAACCTGAAAGAACTCAGATGGGCTTTTGGCATAGCTGCTGTAGAGGCTGAAGACATTAAGCAGTTGAACATTTTGCCTGGACTATCAGAAAGCCCATCTGCAGTAGGACTCCTGAAGGTGGAAGAGCAACAAGTGCCAGTTGCCGCCTCTACAGTCCACTGTCAGCAGTATCAGACAACTCGAGATGCTGTGATTCCCATCCACAAAATGATCCGTGAGCTGGAGAGCCAAAGGGTGATCAGCAAGACTCACTCACCCTCCTCTGGACTGTGCACAAGTCTGACAGAGAATGGAGATTGACTGTGGACTATCGTGGCTTAATGAAGTGACTCCACTGCTGAGTGCTGCTGTGCCAGACATGCTGGAACTCCAGTACAAGCTGGAGTCCAAGGCAGCAAAGTGGTTCACCATCATTGACATTGCTAACACATTTTTCTCCATTCCTCTGGCAGCAGAATGCAGGCCTCAGTTTGCTTTCACCTGGAGGGGCGTGCAGTACACCTGGAACCGACTGCCCCAGGGGTGGAAGCACAGCCCCACTATCTGCCATGGACTGATCCAGACTGCACTAGAAAGGGGAGAGGCTCCAGAACATCTGCAGTATATTGATGACATCATTGTGTGGGGGAACACAGCTGCGGAAGTGTTTGAGAAAGGGAAGGAAATCATCCAGATCCTCCTGGGAGCTGGTTTGGCCATTAAAAAGAGCAAAGTAAAGGGACCAGCTCGTGAGATTCAATTCCTGGGAGAGAAGTGGCAAGATGAACGGCGTCAGATTCCTACAGATGTTATCAACAAGATCACAGCAATGTCTCCACCCACCAATAAGAAAGAGACACAAGCTTTCTTGGGTGCAATAGGTTTTTGGAGAATGCATATTCCTGAGTAGAGTAGATCGTGAGCCCTCTTTACCTGGTCACCCACAAGAAGAACAATTTCCAGTGGGGCCCTGAGCAGCAACAAGCCTTTGTCCAGATTAAGCAGGAGATTGCTCATGCAGTAGCCCTTGGCCCAGTCAGGACAGGATCAGATGTGAAGAACGTGCTCTACTCTGCAGCCGGGAACAATGGCTTGTCCTGGAGCCTTTGGCAGAAGGTGCCTGGGGAGACTCGAGGTCGACCACTGGGATTTTGGAGTCTTAGCTACAGAGGGTCTGAAGCCAGCTACACTCCCACAGAGAAGGAGATCTTGGCTGCCTTATGAAGGAGTCCAAGCTGCCTCAGAGGTGATTGGTGCAGAAGTGCAACACCTCCTGGCACCCCGACTACTGGTGCTGGGGTGGATGTTCAAAGCAAAGGTTCCTTCCACTCACCATGCCACCAGTGCTACATGGAGCAAGTGGATTGCTCTTATCACTCAGCGTGCCTGTATAGGTAAACTGAATCTCCCTGGGATTTTGGAGGTAATTGCAAACTGGCCCAAGGTGGGAATTTTGGTGTCACAGAAGAAGAACAAGAGCCTGTGACACAGGCTGACAAAGTTCCTCCATATAACCAACTGCCACCAGAGGAAACACGCTACGCTCTTTTCACTGACGGTTCCTATCGCATCGTAGGGATGAACCCAAAATGGAAAGCAGCTGTATGGAGCCCTGCACGACAGGTTGCACAAGCTACCGAAGGAGAAGGTGGATCAAGTCAACTTGCTGAACTCAAAGCCGTTCAACTGGCCCTGGACATTGCAGAAAAAGAGAAATGGCCAAAGATCTACCTTTATACTGATTCATGGATGGTAGCCAATGCTCTGTGGGGATGGCTGGAGAGGTGGAAAGAGGCTAACTGGCAACATAGAGGGAAACCAGTTTGGGCTGCTGATGAGTGGAAAGACATCACTACCAGGGTAGGGAGGCTACCTTTGAAAGTCTGCCATGTAGATGCTCATGTCCCCAAGAGTAGAGCCAATGAGGAGCACCAAAACAATCAGCAGGTAGATCAGGCTGCAAAGATAGAGGTGCCCAAGATGGATCTAGATTGGGAGAACAAGGGAGGTGTCATGGTTTAGCCCTGGCACAAAGCCAGCGCCTCCATGAGAATACCTTCTCCCTGGTGTCTGCTGTGAGATGTGACCAGGAATAAGCAAAGCAGGTTCCTGCTTAGAAATAAAGATAACCCTGTTAACTAAACTACAAGAAAAGAAGAAAGGAAAAAAAAACATGAGGGAAAAAATGAAAAAATTTCCTCCTCCCCCCCACCAAATTACCCAATGCATTACATTCCCCCAAAATCATCAACTCTCAGTCCAGCACAACCCTTTAGAATACTCAATCTTCAGTTCATGAAGAGGAGAGGAGTCCTTCTTTCACCATAGGCTTCTCCTGGAAACACGTTGAAACCTCGTGTGCTTCCATGTCACTCAGCACCGCCCGGAAAGTCCTTTGCCATCATGAAACCTTTCCTTCCATGCCCAGTGCTCTCACCACTGTGCATGGACCAGAGCTGCTTCTAGAGTTGTCTTTCAAGGATGCCTTGTCTCACTCCAAAAAAAGGCACAGCCTCTCCTTTGGGACTGTCCCACCCATTTTTTCACCCCCTGGGGCTGAGGGGTACCCACACTGAACCCTCCCGGTTCTGAGGTACTTCCTCCCCCTAAATGCAGTCTCTGTGTCACAGGAAAAAACTGGTTCAGTCTATGGCCACACAAGAAAAGTCCAGCCAAAAGGCCACTCCATCATCTCTCCCCCACTCAAGAGTCTTCTGCACTTCCCTCGTGGTCCATTCCCTCTTATCTCATCTCTTATCTCTCTTCTTATTCAGCTCCAGGAGGATCAGCATTTGCAAGGTCTCAATCATGCAAGAAAAAGGGTTAAAAATTTCAGTGTCTGCCTGTCCCAGAGCTCCAGCACTCCCACGCTGCCCTCGCACTCCCCCCTTCTCCTCCTGGGCCAGCGCTGCTATTGAATTCAGACGCCGGCTCTCCTTCTCTCTCTCCTAGGGGGGAATGGCTGCCCGATGTCTCTTGGTGCTCTTCCACCCTTCCATCCTTGGGCTGGGCCTACCTCATGGCCCCGTGGCTTTTCCCCTCCCCCCGCCCAGCCGGCAGCTGGGACAGGGGGAGAGATCCAAAGCCTCTCCCGACGTAAGTCCCAAGAGACTCTGGGCGGGCGCAGCTCTGGGTTTTAACCCCTATGTTTTTCTCAGAGGCGGTCCTAGAATCTGAGCATCCATTGGCCTGATGGTAGTGACCCCAGCATCCCAGAAATCCCATTTCTGGTCCAACCACCACAACTGGGAACACTGGGGCCATTGCAGAGAAGACTGACGACACTGGGGCATCCTGTGGATGTCACTGGGATGAACTGGGAGGGACTGGGAATGGGCACAGGTGTATTGGGAGGGACTGGGCTGTACTGGGAGGGACTGGAGGGACACTGGGGTTGTACTGGGTTCTACTTGGGATGAACTGGGCTGTACTGGGAGGGACTGGAGAGGTTGAATTGGATGTTCCCACCTCTGCCGCATCCCATTTGCCGAGGTTTCTGCCCATCACTACCCAAAGCCAATCAGCACCTGGTTTAGGATCTCGCAAGCAGTGCCTGATATTGGCACGACTTTTTTTGCCTAAAACTCCCATCATGCCCCGCGGTCTGATTGAGACCCATTGAAGCTGGACTACAACGCCCACCATGCCCCGCGCTCCACAGAACGCCGGTATCGCCCCCCACCTGTCCCTTAAGTGTCCCCCAGATCCTCCAGGATCTCTCAGTGCCCCCTCAGCGCCCATTCGGGACCCCCAAAAGCATGCTCAGGCCCCTGAGTGCTCCGAACCCCACAGATGCCCGGTACAGCCACTTCTGGGAATTCATCTCCTCTCATACCCCGCCGCCCCAGAGGCCCTCAGAAAAATCCTGCGCCTAAAACTCCTGCCGTGCCCTGCACCCTAAAGAGCCCAGTTAGAGATGCCTGAGCTCCCCGCAAGTGTTCCCGAACTGTTTATGTTCCCCCGAGAATCTCAAGTTGCAACTCGGACGCAGCAGTATCCCCCAAGAGCCTTCCCAGACCCACTAACAAAGTGTTCCAGCCACTTCCGGGAGTACGGCTCCCATCATGCTCTGTGGAGCGCGTCCAGTGCTCTTGGAGCCGGGACTTCATCTCCCATCATGCTCCGCGCCTCCACCGAGAGCCATTGCAGCTGCGCCTCGAACTCCCGTGATGCTCCGCGGCCCCGTTTAACAGTATTACATCCACGTTTTCAACTCCCATCACCCCCCGCACCCCAGAGAGCCCTTTTCGAGCCTCACAAGGGTCCACCCAGACACCAAAGGGCCCCAAATTCCCCTCCCTGACCTCCAAGGGCCCCCCTGGACCCCCAAGTGCTGCCCCGGGCACTGAACTGTCCCTCGGAATCCCTGAGTGCCCCTCCAAGTGCCCACCCACCTCCCCCAAGTGCCCTTCAGACCCTCAAGTTGTCTCTGAATTCCCTCTCCAGACCCTGAACTGCCCCAAATGTGCCCCAGAAATGTCACCAGGGACCCGAAAGTGCCCCCCTTAACCCTTTCTGAGAAAAAGATGATAAAAAAGGTGACAAAAAGACTCAAATATTACTAGTTACCAAAAAGAGAAATAAATAAATAGCCAATGGAGATTAACGAATGAATGAAGGGCATTGCATTACTTAGAAACAATGACCAATAATTTTTTTCGTTCCTAAAAATGCATTGGTTTTTTAATATAAACGAAATAAATAGGGCAGGAGATCTTTCTCCTTTTTAATGTCTTTATTAAAAATCAGCTCAGGTGGGGTGATCCGATGGGTCTCACACTGCCGCTGCCCCCAGAAGTGGCACAGAGGAGGAGGAAGAGTCCAGTTTGTCCACTGGTGTGCCGGCAGAGCTGGGGGTTCCTTCCTCACCAGAGCACGAGTTGATTCCCAGTATTTTGGTTTGACATTCGAGGTCCTCTTTGCAGCCAACATGTTTTTAGGTTACGGTGAGTGGTAAAAAGGGTCTTAGTGGACACTGGATTCTGTTCTTCCCATCTAGACATCACTTTGACCCCTCAATTCCATGTTGGTTTGTTGTTTTTAGGGGTTTTTGGCTAGGTTTGGTGAGGGGCTTCCTCATTTGCTTGCCAACCCCAATGTCATTTGCATGCCAATCAAATTATTGTCCCATCCTTGGTTGTCCCCTCCTCTTCACTGTCCCGGGTGCCATCCTCCAGGAAGCGGCAGGGTGCCACTCGACAAAAAACAACAGGTAGTTAATAAAAAACTATTAACAACAGCTGATTACAACAACAAACAGTTAGAACTCCACCCTGGCAGCAACTGGCCCAACCTGGGAACTCTGCAACCTTTTAATAAAATGGGCAACTTTTCTACTCATAACAGTATGACATCACAGAGAGCGCTTTGTGACATCACTGAGGGAATTGTGACATCATAAAGCTTCTGTGACATCATAGAGTAGGGTGTCTGGCCATAGAGGAGATCCTGCCATCATAGAGGGTGGCTCTGTGGCATGAGTGAATGGATTGTGACATCACTAGGTGGCTGTGTAACATCACAGAGCAGGTTGTGAAATCACAGAACAGATTCTGACATCACATTATGGCTTTCTGACATCACAGAGTCTTTTGTGACATCACAGTGCAACTGCATGACATTCCAGGCTGACATTCCAGAGTTGGCTCTGTGACATCACAAGGGTGCTCTGTGACATGCTAGAGTGGGCTGTGACATCACAGGTGGCTGTGTGACATTGCAAAAAAGCTGTGTGACATCACCAGGGCTCTGTGACATCACAGGAGCTGTGTGACATCACAGGGGCTGTGTGACATCACAGGAGGATGTGTGACATCACAGGAGCTGTGTGACATTGCAAAAAAGCTGTGTGGCATCACTGGAGGCTCTGTGACATCACAGGAGCTGTGTGAGGTCACTGGGGAGGTCACTCTGCCCTGGCCCCCCTCACAGTTCCCCCCACAGCAGTCCAACCCTGCTCATGCACAGCGGGGTCCCCTGTCCCCCCAGGTCCCCCTGCCCCCAGCCCTGCAGCCTCCCCCAGAGGATGTTCCATGAGATCAACCCCAGAGCCTGACACGGGGACGGGGGGCCGGGGCCCTGGGAGTGGGACAGGGGGACAGGGACCCCCTGGCAGCGTCCCCGTGTCCCCCAGGGCCAGAGCCTGGGACAGGACTCCTTCACCCTGTTACGAACGAGGCCTTGAGAGCGCTGAAAATATCCCCAGCAAGGGATCAGCAAAAAACAGATTGAATATTAAGGGACAGCAGCACAAAGTTCCTTGGGAAGAGTCATTCTGCTCCTGACTGGACACTTCAGGCACACCAAGGAAACAAGGCAACAACAACACCAAACATAAACCAGGCAATCAAACCAAAATTTAACAGAGAACTGTCCCTCTGTGTGTGTGTGAGACACAAGGACAATGAGGGCAAGGATAAAAGGAACATGGTCCAAAAGCTTAACAGAGCTCAAACTTAACAGGACTTAACTTATTCCTTAACTTTACCTGATCTTGTCAACTTCAAAATTTAGCAAAAGAGCAGCACTTAACAATATTTAACCCAAAATAAAACCTATGACTTAGAAATTAACAGAGGAATAACACTTAACAATCCTTAACTTAGCTAATAACTTAAACTTAACAACTTACAAACAGTGCAACTCTTAGGAGCATTTAACTTAGTTTAGACCTTGTGACTTGACCTTACCTACTGATATCTGGATATCTGACTGACTCAGCTGTCCAAGGCACTCCAACCCCTCAGAGAGCAGCATTTCTGCCACATCTCCCCAGCACAGGCACTCCTGTGTGCACACAGACACAAAGAGTCAGTGCAAGGCACCGGTGAGCAATTCCCCTGAGGGCAGGGAATGCTCACTGTGGATCCTTTGCCATCTCCCCAGTGGGTGAAGAGTTTAGCCTGGAGGAGTGGGGGGATCGGCACAGGCTCTGTGGTTGCTCAGGATCCCTGAGTGCAGCAAACGGGAGAGTTCCCGGCTGGGAGAGGCCCCACTCAGAGGGAGTCGCTGGCCCAGGAGAGCTCCAAGGGCTCCTTTTGGAGCACTGTTTGCAGGGCCCCAAGAGAGGGGCTGCAGTCCCAGCAATGGCTCATCCTGACTGCACTTGGCATCAACAGCTTCCTTTGGCAGGGTGAGAACAGGAATGTTGTGTTACTGAGGGAACACAAACAGCTCCCAGGGCTGCTGGTAAAGGAACCAGGAGCTTGTTTGGCAGCAGCAGTGCCTGGAGCAGACAGTGTTTGTGATGAGCTGCAGAGGAGCTGAGCCCAGGGGCTGTTGGCCAAGGCCGAGGCCCAAGGAGCATTTCTCAGCTGGCAGGGCGGCCTGAGAAAGGCAGGGGGAATGCAGCAGCACAGGGCCCATGGAACCAAGGGACCATTGTGACACTGTGGGGCCCTGTGAGATCAAGGGACCATTGTGACACTCTGGGGTCTCATGGGACCAGGGGGGATGTACCGACATTGCGTGGCTCCATGGAATGTAGGGATCATTGTGACACTGTGAGGCCTCATCGAACCAAGGGTCCGTTGTGACACTGTGAGGCCTCATGGAACTGTGGAGACCATTGTGACACTTTGGGGTGTCATGGTAATAAGGGGCTGTTGCGACACTGCAAGACCCCATGGAGCCAAAGGTCCGTTGTGACATCTCAAGGCCTCATGGAACCATGGAGACATCACTAAGAGACTTCACAGCCTCATGGTACAATGGGGCCATTGTGACACTGAGGGGACTCAGGGACTAATGGAGATCATTGTGACACTGTGAGGCCCCATGGAATAAGCAAACCATTGTGACACTGTGGGGCCTCATGGAACCAGTGAACATTGTGACCCTGGGGGTCCCCACAGAACCAAGAGGACCACTGTGATACTGTGGGGCCTTGTGTGAAACCAAGAGGCCTTTGTGACACTGCAGGACTGCATGGAACCAAAGGTCCATTGTGACACAGAGGGGCTTCCTGTTATCAATGGTCCTTTGTGACACTGTGGAGCCAAAGGAGATCATTGTAACACTGCAAACCTCCAGGGTCCAAAGGTCCATTGTGACATTGCAGGCCTAATGTAACAGAGGAGCTGCATGACATTGTGGGGCCTGGGGCACAACAGAGACCACAGTGACACTGCAAGGCCTCATAGAACCCAGGTGTCATTGTGACACTATAGGGCACCATAAAACTAAGGGAATGTGGAACAGGTCTGGCTGGTTTGGCCTCCTGGGCCCCCTTACTGGTCCAGCTGACCATGGCATGTTGAGGGTCTCTTCTCATCTGCTGCTGAAACACTGGGGCTCTGTGCTTTCCTTCCTATGGAAAAGATCTGCCCTTGTCCTCCAGGCACCCATGGCCAGAATTGGGATTTCACCTCCAACATTGCCTTTTGTGAGAGACTGGAGGAGATTGTTGGCTCAAAACATTTCATGTGTGGGGGATGAAAAGGCAGGTCCAGCCCTGCCCTGCCCTGGAACCCCAATCCCCCCAGAGCCTCTATCCCAGCCCAGCAGTGTCTGCCAGTCCCTGGCACAGCACAGGCAATGCTCCACAGCCACCTCTGCAGTCCCAGCCCAGCTCCTGAGGGACCAAATGAGCCCAAGGCCCACCTGGGGTAGGGCCCAGGGAAACCAAGGGGTACTGAAGGCTGACCACAAGGCAAGCACACATCTTGACCCTGCCTCCTCTTGGAATTTCCATCTAAACACTGCTGGAATCCAGGAGCTGGTAGCTGTGTGTGCTTTTTGTCTTTCTTGCTTTCTATGCCTTTTTCTTCAGTTTCTGTGCTCCTGAATATTTTGATTAACTGAAAATTGAACAAACTTAAGAGTTTGTGAGGTTGAATGGGCCAAGTCAACACTTTGAGAAGTGTTTTTTGTTGACTGAATGTCTGTCATTGTTTGACATGAGAAGAATTTTAAAAAGTAATACAAAACTTTTTGTGTAACTGACAATCTATTAAACCACTAAGATACTGAACACGCCTCTGTGAAACACAAATGTTAAAGATGAAAAAACCCAGGAACCTCCTCTTTCTTCTGCAGTCAACAAAGAAGCAGCGGGCCGTGGCCCTGGCCCCCATCTCAACCAAACCAAACCAAACCAAACCAAACCAAACCAAACCAAACCAAACCAAACCAAACCAAACCAAACCAAACCAAACCAAACCAAACCAAACCAAACCAAACCAAACCAAGCAGCCCTGCCATGGGCTGAGCCCCTTCCCCCATCCCCTGGCTGCCCCTCCCTATCGGCCCCATTCTAACCAAACCAAACCCCAACAACTCCCAAACAGGAAAACAAAAGAGGCTACAAAACCCCAACTAGAACAAAGATGGCCACAGCTATTAAAATCTTATCGTCAAGTTGTTGTCCCCCCCCTCCCAACACAACTCAAACCAAAAACCCCCACAACTTTTAACTCATAAAAAATAACCCTATAACGAAAATTAAACACAAAAAAAACCCAAAAACCAAACATAAATCCAATCCTAACACAACCCAAAACAAACTCCCACCACAAGTTACTGGCAGGTCAGGTGTTAATCCTTTCAATACATCAATCCTCCATAGAGTAAAAGAAAAAACAAAATGCAAACATATTAAAAAACACTCATCAAAGTCAGTAAAAAAGAAATGCAATCCCAAATTAAAAAAAGAAGAAAAAATACCTTATTCTTAAATCTTAAATCCTCCTATAAAGTATGAAAAAAACCCTCTTTTTTATAGCACATAATATTATAAAAAAATATTCAAATTAATATCAAACAAAAACCTACATACTAAAATAAAGAACTGTTAAAATTACTGTAATTTCAGTAGAAGTTTAAAAGTAAAAGAATAAAACCATAATCCAATACCCTCAAGAGAAGAACTCTATTCCGGAAGATTAAAATAATTTTTAAAGTAAATAATAAAACCTTTTACCTTTAAACAACTCATCTTTAAAACAATACCTCATAAGTCAGCATGGCCAATCAACAAGCAGTAAAATGGCTTGTAGCAATAAAAGGAACTTCACAATACCTAAATTCCTCAGACAACTGTGTTCATGACAAAATTAAGAACCACAAAAACCTATTTTTTCCTCCTGTAAAAAATTTTTAAGTTTAACACGAGAAACTTCTCTCCCAAAGTAATTTTAAAAAAGGACTATTCTGGAAATAGTAAACTAACTAGAAATTTTAAATTTAGTTACTTCACATTGTCAGAAAAAGTTGAAAGAAAAAAGAGTGTACTAAAGAGTTCATTTTAATTCTTACTACATTCTTCTTTTTAATTTATTTTTAATAAAATTTTCTTTATACCCTTTTAAAATTTTAAGCCTGCTTTGCCTTCCTTGTAATCCTATCTCACAATAAAATAAATACAGAAATAATTAGTCAACACTAAACCCCACAACACTCATCAACACATTAATTAAGAAATCTCAAGATTAGAAAAATCTTAAATTAACAAACCAAAACCACTACAATATTGTAATAAACATTTTGCCAAAGTTTCTCTGATTTTCTAAAGTTCCCAGTAAAGGCTGTTTGGTTGTTTTGAGTGCCTGAGAACCTCTTGTTATTTTCCAGGGAGTCCAACTCAGAGGACACATGCAATTGTAATTCCTTTTAAATCTCTCTTCGAGCGAGTTGTTCGGGGGATGGGGGTCAGGGCTTGTGTGTCCTGCTTGGCCCAGCCCAGGCAGGGCTTTCCCAGCCACATTCCACACTCCATTTACCAGCTGGAGCCGCTGGTGCCTCTGAGTTGTGCTGCCCCAGCCCCAGGGACGCTCTCCTTGTCTGCCCATTCCCCCACGGTCTCTGGGCAGGGACGGCCTCAGTGGGGGCTGCTGACATCCTCAGCACCTTGGAGGCTGCTGCTGAATTTTCCTGCTCCAGAGGCTTGTTCAGCCTTCAGCTCTTGAGTGCAGGAATTCAGTGTCCCAGGGCTCATCAACATTCAGAACAGCTGAACAAGCAAAGCTTCTGGGAATAATTTGATTTTTATTTTCAAATCCTTTGTGTTTAAGTAGATCTCAGTAGTGTATTCAAAGTGAAGACATGATATTTAAAAAGACAGCCAGAAAAGATTTTTTTTGTCCTGTTTAGTTTAGTTTTGTTTTCCTGTTAATTCATTGATACATGCAATCTCCAATTGACAGTGAATCCAAGTACCTCCTCATGCAGTTTGACTGGGTATGAAAATCAAGACCCTTCAAGGCTTACAATCAATCAGACTCTGTCCCTACCCCCACCCCATCATTTCCCCCATCCATGGCTGGCACTCAGAGCAGCCTTGTGCAAATGTGAGCTCCCCCCAGCCCACACTGGACCTAGCCAACTGACCACAGTTGAACAGGATACTACGTAATAAAAATTACACAATTAAAATAACAATCACACAATTACAAACTCTTCCCTGATCTATGTGCAATGTCCCAGCAGTGTCTGATGAGTCCACTATTCACAACTGATTTACATACTAAAATTAATTTTTGACAAACATGGTCCTTTGATAGATATAAACACAATTAAGTTCTTGTATCAGGATTCTTGACATGGACTGAGGACAGAACAGCTCAAACAATTCCTGATTTCCAAATCTATCAGTGGTAGATGGAGAAGAAAGGTCAGGCTGCTCTTGGTGTCAAGGAAATGCTGAAAGCAGCCTGACTCATTTCATCTCCTCCTGTCCTGGCTGATCTCCCCTCTTTCCCCTTCCACCCATTGGCTTTTGTCTCCCCCCCAGCCCCCTGTCAAGAGCCTGGCTCTGTGTTCTCCATCCCCTCCTCGCTGGCACTGCCAGGCTGGGATGAGGAGTCCCTTAGCCTTCCCTGCTCTGGGCTGGACAAGCCCAGCTCCCTCAGCCTCTGCTCACAGCCCAAGGGCTCCAGCCCCACCTTGGAGGCCCTTCCCAGACCCTGCTCCAGCTGCCAGACATCTTTCCTGCCCTGGGGACCCCAAACCAGGCCACAGTGACCTGGATAACCCACGTCCTTGATGTCCTGGTCACACAGCCCTGGCCCCTTGTCCTCATGTCAGGCTCTGGGGTGGATCCTGTGGAACATCCTTTGGTGGAGGCTGTGGCTCCAGGTGGGCCGGGGGGATCCCGGGGGACCCTGCTGGGCATGAACAGCATTGGACTTGTTGGGAGAAACTGTGAGGGGGAGCTGGGGCAGAGTGACCAACCCAGTGACCTGACAGAGCCCTGCTGGGATGTCACACAGCCCCTCTGTGATATCACAGCCTGCTCTGTGATGTCTCAGTTTGCTCTGTGATGTCATACCTCTAACCTGTGATGTCACAGCCTGCTCTGTGATATCACAGAGGCAGTTTGTGATGTCATAGCTGCTCTATGACCTCATTATACCCCATTCTGTGATGTCATAGCCCACTCTGTGATCTTCTGTGAAATAAGGAAGGGCAGCAACAAAACTTCTGCACTGGAATTAGGAAGGGCAGACTTTGGCCTGTTTAGGATGCTGATTTGGGGAGTACCAAATCAGGTCCTGATTCTTTAAAGCGAAACAGCCCTTAAAAACAAAGGGGTCCAGGAAGGATAGACACATTTCAAGAAAGTAACCCTAAGAGGAAGGAGCAGCCTCTGCCTGTGTGGCAAAAGATGATCTAGCGAGAAAAATGACTGGCTTGCCTGCCCATTCAGATTTTGTGGGAACTCCAGTGTAAAAAAGGACCAGCAACTCAGGAAGTGTTTAAGGATGTCATTATGTTTTCCAAAAGAATATTAGATACGTGAAGCTCAATCAGAACTTAACCTGGCCACTTCTGTAAAAAAATTTAAAAAAAAACTTTGTATAAAAAAGTGTATAGCAAAAGGAGGGATAAGGGAATATCTATTCTTTATTGGATGTAGTGGAGAATATAGAAACCAAAGAGACAGAAAAGCTGATCTACTTAACACCTTGTTTCTCTGAATTTTCAATATTAGGACGGGCTGTTCTCAGGACAAGTGCTCTCCTGAGCTGGTAAATGGGCACAGGGAGCAGAACAGCCCCCCGTGTAATCCAGGAGGAAGCAGCTGGGGACCTGCTGAGCCACTCAGATGCTCACAGGTGTCTCTGGGAACAGATGGGATCCATCCCAGGGGGATGAGGGAGCTGTGGATGAGCTCCCCAAGCTGCTCTCCATCATTTACCATCAGCCCTGGCTCAGCAGGGAGGTCCCAGAGGACTGGAGGTGCCAATGTGAGCCCATCCCCAAGAAGGGCTGGAAGGAGGAGCTGGGCAACTCCAGGCCTGTCAGCCTGACCTGGGTGCCCGGCAAGGATATGGAACAGATCACCCTGAGTGCCATCACAGGGCCCCCACAGGATGGCCAAGGGGTCAGAGCCAGCCAGCGTGGATTTAGGGGTGGCAGGTCCTGCCTGACCAACCTGGTCTCCTTTATGACCAGGTGACCCACCTATGGATGCAGGAAAGGCTGTGGACGCGTTGTGCCTGGACTTCAGCAAAGCCTTTGACACTGTCTCTGACAGCATTCCCTGGAAAAGCTGCAGCCCACGGCTTGGGCAGGTTTAAGAGCTGGTTGGAGTCTGGGCCCAGAGAGTGGTGGGGATGGTGCTGCACCCAGCTGGTGTCCAGGCACTGGTGGTGTCCCCCAGGGATCTGTGTTGGGCCCAGTCCTGTTTAATATCTTCACTGATGATCTGGCTGAGGGGATCGAGTCCACCATGCACAAACTGCAGATGGCACCAAACTGGGTGTGAGTGTGGATCTGCTGGAGGGCAGGACAAGAAGACACAGCCTTAAGCTGTACCAGGCGAGGTTCAGGCTGGACAATAGGAAGAAGTTCTTCACAGAAAGGGTGAGTGGGAATTGGAATGGGCTGACCAAGGGGGAAGTGGCAGAGTCACTGTCCCTCTCCAGTGGCACTTAGTGGCATGGTCTGGGTGACAAGGCAGTATTAGGGCATTGGTTGGACTTGATGATCCCAAAGGTCTTTTCCAGCCTATTTAATTCTGTTATTCTGTGATAATTGGGACACTCTGGGGCCATTGTGACACTGTAGGGCTTCATGGAACTAAGAGAACCACGGTGACACTGTGCAGCCAGCCCTACAGAACCAGGGGTCCGCTGTGGTGCTGTGGGGCCAAATGGAGCCAGGGAGTGCACCGTGACACTCTGGGTACTTGTGGAACCACAGAGGCCATTGTGACACTGCA
The DNA here is from genome assembly GCF_035770615.1 of Melospiza melodia melodia. NCBI lineage: Eukaryota > Metazoa > Chordata > Aves > Passeriformes > Passerellidae > Melospiza > Melospiza melodia. The sequence goes on from NW_026948800.1 coordinate 2,359,913, forward strand.
GGGCCTTGTGTAACCAAGGGGTTTCACCATTTTGACACTGCAAAACCAAGGAGACCTTTGGGAGACTCCAGGGCCTAGTGGAACCAAGGGGCCGTTCTGACACTGAGAGACCTCATGGAACCAAGGGGACATTGTGACACTTCAGGATCCTGTGTAACCAAGGGACCACTGTGACACGATGGGGCCTCAAGGGATCTGGAAGAACATTGTGACAGTGTGGCCTTGGGGAAACAAGGAGTCCAATGTGACTCTGAGGGGAACTGTGGAACTCCAGAGACCATGGTGACAGTGTGGGACCTCCTGTAACCATAGGGGCATTGTGACACTCTGGGGCCTCATGGAAACAAGGGGCCACTGTGAAACTGCAGCACCAATGATAACATTGTGACACTGTGAAGCCCCGTGGAACCAAGTAGAACATTGTCACATTTTGGGGCCCCATGTAACCAAGGAGACCATTGTTGCTCTGCACGGTCTCATGGATCCAAGGACACCAATGCAACAGGTGTCCTTGTCAGGTGGACATCAGGTGCACGGCCGGATGTTACAAAGAGGGCATTGTGACACTCAGGGGCCCCATGGAAACAAGGCCATCTTTGCAGATGACACCAAGCTGAGTGTGAGTGTGGATCTGCTGGAGGGCAGGAGGGCTCTGCACAGGCTGGATAATGGCCCAGATCACACAAGGTGTGGTTTAACAAGTCCAGGTCCTGGGTCCTGCACTTTGGCCACAGCGCTACAGGCTGGGGACAGAGGGGCTGGAGAGCAGCCAGGCAGAAAGGGACCTGCAGGGACTGATGGACATCAGGCTGGATAGGAGCCAGCAGTGTGCCCAGGTGGCCAAGAAGGCCAATGGCTCCTGGCCTGGATCAGGAATGGTGCGGCCAGAAGGAGCAGGACAGGGATTCTTCCCCTGTGCTCAGAACTGGTTGGAAAGCACCTCAAGTGCTTTGTCCAGTTCTGGGCCCCCCGGGGTGGGCAAGACTAAGAAATATGAAGCAGGAGGAGTAAAGAAAGCAACGGTAAAGAAAAGGAAATGCTCAGGGCAGTTTGGGGGTGGCTGCCAGGAAGCCCTGGCTCTGAGCAACAGCGTCTGCAGTGGCACAGGGAACTCCCAGCTGATGGGAACAAACTTTCTGGCTGACTGCACAGGCCAGGACAAAGCTGAGTGCTTTCCCTGGTGTCCCCTAGCCCTTGCTGGCCCCAGGGGCTGATGGCATTTGTGCTCCCTCAGGTTCATGTCGCCACACCAACAGCATGGGGGTGCTGCCACCGGCTCTGTACAATGCAAACAGGGGCTGCTGAGCCAGGGCTGCCGTGTCTGTGCCTGCAAGGATGGGGCACCTTTGTGAGCTGAGGGATAGGGGGGATGTTGTTGGCAGCTCCATGAGGACGCTCTGGGACGCTGCCCTGGGCTGTGCAGTGCACTGGGGATGGATCAGCCCCTGCTCTGCTGCTCCTTCCCGTCTGCCCCAGGGCCCTTGCAGAGCCCCAGCCATGCTGTTTGCCCCCAGCCTGCCCATGGCCAGCTTGGGGCTGCTCACGGGTGTTTCTGTGCTGAGCATTGGCCTGGGTGTGTTCTTGAGAGAGCCTGGGCAAGGAGCCTGGAGCCCCCAAGGCCTGGCCATAGGCGTCAGCGCTGCCCCAGCAGTGCCCATGGCCTGTCCCTGCTGCAGCCCCAGCACTGCCACCCCCAGGGCTGTGCCCAGCCCCGAGAGCACTCAGGCCCTGCAGCAACACCAGGGCCACCAGGGCAGCGGGGCAGGGCCACGGCAGCAGCACTGGCAACACCAAATGCTGCTGCTGCTGCTGGACCAGCACTGATCTGCCCCCAGCTCTGCACACAGACATTGCTGCTGCAGCTCCAGAGAAGGCAAAAAAAAGGGGGATCTCTGCAGAAAACTTTGCTGGGAGATCCTTTAGTTCCTTTAAAGGCACCAAGAGCGCAGCCCCTCATTGACACAGTCTGTGGCCACAGGGAAGGTGGAGAGAAGCAAAATGAGAAATGGCACAACCATTGACATTTCTTTGTGGAGAAAATTAAGAAACTGAAACAAAGACAAAAATTGTCAAAATGAAAACAACAGGAATTATCAAAGATAACTTTTATTACAAGCGATTTGTAGAAATTGGCCAGCAGTTTAATGTTTCTGATACCATCCAATCATCAGTCTCCTCACTGCAGCATTGAGCTCCTTGTTCCTCAGGCTGTAGATGAGGGGGTTAAGGGCTGGAGGCACCACTGAGTACAGAACTGACAGGGCCAGATCCAGGGATGGGGAGGAGATGGAGGGGGGCTTCAGGTGGGCAAATATGGCAGTGCTGACAAACAGGGAGACCACAGCCAGGTGAGGGAAGCAGGTGGAAAAGGCTTTGTGCCGTCCCTGCTCAGAGGGGATCCTCAGCACAGCCCTGAAGATCTGCACATAGGAGAAAACAATGAACACAAAACAGCCAAATGATAAACAGGCACTGACAGCAATGAGCCAAAGTTCCTTGAGGTTGGAGTGTGAGCAGGAGAGCTTGAGGATCTGTGGGATTTCACAGAAGAACTGGCCCAGGACATTGCCATGGCACAGGGGCAGGGAAAATGTATTGGCTGTGTGTATGAGAGCAGTGAGAAAGCCACTGACCCAGGCAGCTGCTGCCATGTGGGCACAAGCTCTGCTGCCCAGGAGGGTCCAGTAGTGCAGGGGTTTGCAGACGGACACGTAGCGGTCGTAGCACATGATGGTCAGGAGGGAAAGCTCTGCTACAATAAAGAAGAGAATGAAAAAGAGCTGAGCAGCACATCCTGAGTAGGAGATGTTCCTGGTGTCCCAGAGGGAATTGTGCATGGCTTTGGGGACAGTGATGCAGATCATGCCCAGGTCAGTGAGTGCCAGGTTGAGCAGGAAGAAGAACATGGGCGTGTGCAGGTGGTGGCCGCAGGCTACGGCGCTGATGATGAGGCCGTTGCCCAGGAGGGCAGCCAGGGAGATGCCCAGCAAGAGGCAGAAGTGCAGGAGCTCCAGCTGCCGCGTGTCTGCCAATGCCAGCAGGAGGAAGTGCCTGATGGAGCTGCTGTTGGACATTTGAGCTGTCTTGGCATGGGGATCTGTAAGAAAAGTAATCACGGACTACTTGAGTTTGGAGAGGACTTTAAATATCCCAGCACAGCCTGGGGGCACTTTCCCCCACTGCCTGCCCAGGGCTCTGCTGCCTGGAGCTGTCCCTGCCAGCAGCTGCTTCCCTGTGCCCAAGGCTGGGCCCTGCCAGTGCTGCCAGAGCCCAGCCCAGCCCTGGGGGCTCAGCTCTGCCCTGCAGACCCCTCTCTGCTCTGGCACTGCCCAGGGGCACCTCTGGGTCTGCAGGCTCTGATGGCAATGTCATCGCAACCCTGAGGAGGCTGAAAAACCAACAAAGATGCTGCCCTGTGAGGGGCCCTCTGCTGATCTCTCTCACTGCCTGGTTTATTCAGGTCTGTAGGATTTTTTTGTATTTATTCTCCACCTGAACTGAGAGAAGAATATCTATATGCAATTTCCCATTTAGGCAAAACAGAAGAGTAGAATAAAAAAGCAGGATTTTCCCATTTATGAAACCCCGTCCTAGCTGTGCTCCCTGGATAATTTACTTGGAAATGTTCTGCAGTTAATTGCCATGCTGGGAGCAGTCCTGAACAATGCAGAATCCTCACCACACAAGGAAAACACTCCCAAGCCTTACCAGCTGTCTCCTCCCACCCAGACCTTGTTCCCCAGTGCTGGGAGCAGCTGCCAGGGCTGGCTGAGAGCTGTCCCTGGCAGGCAGCAGAGTCCCTGCCCCAGCACAGCGCCCTGGGCTGCAGGACCCTGCTCTGCAGGACAGCCCTGGGCACCCCTGGCTGCTCTGCACAAGAGACAATCAGAGAATGTACTCACAGAGTCTGCAGGCATTGGGATGTTCCAGCTTTAGGAGATGGCTCCAGGAGCTGCAGCTGCATTGTCCTGCAGCCAGAGGTTCCTGTGCCAAGGGCTGGCAGTGATTCTGCCTCAGGCACTTCTCAGCACCTTCCAAGCCCTGACTGATTGAAGCTCTCTGTGCCTCTGTGCTGTGCCTGGGGTGGCTGCAGGCAGTGCCCCAGCCCTACTGGGCTGGCAGAAGAGCTGCTAATCAAGAGAAATGTGCTTTTGAAGCTCTTCTGGGTTACCAGGAGCTGCCTCTGTGCCAGGAGCCCAGCCCAGCTCAGCAGCACAGACACAGCACAAGGACTTGAATGAGCCTCTGGGGCTTTGTGCTCAGGCCCTGAACATCAGTCCCTGACAGGGAGCTGAAGAAACCTCTCCAGAACTCCAAGTCAGAATCCAACTGCAAAGTTTCTTGGACTTTTAATGCGTCCCACTGAGGAACACAACTGAGAAAGTGTCCCCAGGCAGAGCAGAGAACTGGACACAGTGATGACAGGTGGGGACAAAGAGAAGCCGAGTCTTGATGTTCTGGGGCACATCAGTGTCTGTGCCACCAAGGGCTGTGAGGAGACACCTTGTCCTGAGGCCCTGGGGCCTCCTGGCACAGCCCCAGCCAGGCTGGGCACTGACAGCCCCTTGTCCTGCCCTCAGCATCCCCCCCCAGCCCACATCCCAGTGGCCTCAAGGATCTGCTGGAAGGAGTCCCTGGGGAGCCTTGCTCAGGAATGGCCCTGGGGGCTCCTTCATGCTCACAGAGATTTTCAAAGGACTTTGGGTTTGGCTTTTGCCTTGGAGTCTCTGAGAGGTTTGTGCAATCATGGCCTCCAATTATCTGCTGTAATTAGTCCCTGGAGAGGCTTTGTCAGTAACAACACTCAGTGGGGCTCATTAATGCTTCAAGGTACTTCAGTTATTTTAAGGTACTTGGTGTTTCCCTTTTGATACAGACTGTGTGAGAGGTTTCTGCAATCATGGCCCTAATTATCTGCTTTAACGAGTCCCTGGAGAGCTTTGTACTTACATTTAGTGGGGCTCAATAATACTTTGAGATACTCAAGTTTTTTAAGGTACTGTGGATTTTCCTTTCCACACTGAATCTCTGAGAAGTTTTTGTGCCATCCTTGCCTCTAGTTCTCTCCTGCAAGGAGTCCATGAGGAGCCTGTGTAGCAGATGGACCTCAGTCGGATGCATCCATGGTTTGAGACACTTTGGAATTTTCTTCTGACTTGGACTCCTGGAAAGGTTTGTGCAGTCTCCTCTCAGACCCTGAGCTTCCAGGGCTCAGCTCCAAATGCACCACAGGGCTCATTAGGATCAAGCAAGTCCTGACAAACCATGGCTCTCCCTTGATTTGCCTCTGCTCTAGTGCAGTTCCTCAGAAATATTTCTGTAGTGATTTTGGTTCACCAATTTGAGATTTCTTGGAGAATGCCGCAATTATTGTGGTGGCTTCAGTGTTGGCTAATTACCAGTGCACTCACTAGAATATACTTACTCATTTCCTCCTGTGTGATAAGATTAGGAGAATGGCAAAGCAGGCTCAAAACTTTAAAAGGGTATAAGGAAAAGTTCATTAATAGCAACTAAAAGAAAGAGTAATAAGAACAAAACTTTCAGAAAACTTCTCCTCTCCCTACAACCTTTTCTTTCTTACTGGCAATATAAAGAGACAAACCTAGAATTTTCAGTCAGTTTACCCCAACTAGAATAGTCTTTCTTGAGTTCGCTTAAGGAGAGGAGTCTCTCTTTCATGCTACGGAGACTTGTCCAGAAGAGACACTTCTCTTGTCGCTCTCAATTTCCATGAATAGCAACTGCCCAGAAAAATCTGCAATTGTGACATCCCTCCCAGTTGTTCAAAGCTCTTTTACAGTTGTGTTTATGGGCCATGTCAATTTATTGGGTATTAGTTCAAAGATGAGCTGTGTAAGAGCAAAGGTTCTCCTCATCTATTTCTGAAATGATCTTCATCTCTGAGGACATCTTTTTCTTCTCCCTGTGAAGGCACAGGATCTCATCACACTTCCCTTTTTCCATGTCCAAACTTCTCATGGGATCACAGCTACTTGGACATTTGCTACTTTAGCATTGAGGCCTTTGCTGAACAAGTCATTTCCTCATACTTTTCAATGCAATACAGGGAAAAGGAGAGTCTGATGTATCAGTTACATCCTTCTCCATAGCGTTACAAGAGGATTTCAGCCCCAAGATCAGGACATCTCCTCATCCCTCCCATCTGGGACACAACTTCCTCTTCTCTGCCCTCGGTGTCTTCATGTTGCTCCTCTATGTGCCTGCACTTTGTCCTTTTCTCTCACTGGAGGGAGGATGGAAGCACTGAAAGAGTTCATATCTCACCCGGGGCCTGCAGATGGTTCCGTGACCCCGGCCCGGCTCAGTGCTTGCAGCTAGACCTGCTCCCTGTTCCCTCGGTTCCATGGGGCCCCACAGTGTCCCAGTGGTCCCTTGATTCCATGAGGACCTGAGGTGTCATAATGCCCCCTTGGTGACACGAGGCCCTGAAGGGTCACAATGGTCTCCATGGTTCCATCAGGCCCCACAGAGTCATAATGGTCTCTGGGTTCCATGAAGCCCTGCCAGGTCACCATGGCCCCTTGGATCCATGGGCTCCAGTGGTGCCACAATGATCGCCTTGGTTCCATGGGCTCCAGTGGTGCCACAATGATCCCTTTGGATCCATGGGCCCCAGTGGTGCCACAATGATCCCCTTGGTTCCATGGGCTCCAGTGGTGCCACAATGATCCCCTTGGTTCCATGGGCTCCAGTGGTGCCACAATGATCCCCTTGGTTCCATGAGGTCCCCACAGTGTCCCAGGGATCTTCATGGGAAGGAAAGAACCCAGCCTCAGTGTTGCAGGGGCATCCACCAGAGGCCAAGGCCAGCCAGACTTGATGGTACTGGCAGATTTACCTGGGAGCAACCCTTGGATATACAGAATTTTGGAGGTGGAATCCCGATTTCAGACATGGACACCTGGAGGAGAAGGACGGTTCTTTTACATAAGAACGAAAGCAGGGAACACCAATATTTGAGGGGCAAATGAAAGGTGGCCATCAGAGGCCTAAGTCAGCCAGACCTCTCTGTTCTAGTTGCTTTCGTATGAAAGCAACCCTTGGAAATAGGGAATTTGCGAGGTGGAATCCCAATTTTGGCTATTTCTTTGTAGATAAGAATGACAGTTTTTTTTCAGAGGAAGGAAAGCATGGAGCCCAAGTGTTTCAAAGGCAGAAGAGGAGACAGGTGGCTCCTGTCCTGGCTCCCAAGCCAGCCAGACCTGATTGTTGTGGCAGCTTTTGTCATAGAGGAGTCCTTGGATATATGGAATTTCAGAGGAGAAATCTCAGTTTTGACCTTGGACTCCTTGAGAAGAAGGATGGTTCTTTTCCAGAGGAAGGAAAGCATCAAGCACAGTGTTTTGAGGCAGGTGAGGGACAGCTCCCAAGCAGCAAGGGCAGCTAGACCTGTCTGGCTTTCATTTGGGAGCAATCCTTGGATGTACGGGGTTTTGGAGGTAGAATTCCAGGTTTGGCCATGGACACTGGGTCAGGATGGATGGTTTTTACCAATAGGAAAGAAAAATGCCAAGTCTAAGTGTTTTTGAAGGAGATGAGAGGTGGCCACCCTTAGGCCAACACAGCCACACCTGTCTGTCCTGGCACCTTTCATCTAGGGACTCTCCTTGGACATTGGGTATTTTGGAGGTGAAATCTCATATTTGGCTGTGGGTGCCTGGACAGGAAGACAAGTCCTTTTCATTAGGAAGGAAAGCACAAAGCCCCAGTGTTTCAGAGGCAGATGAGTGCCAGCCCTCAGGAAGCCAAGGCCAACCAGACTTGTCAGTCCTGGCAGCTTTTGTCTGGGAGCTATCCTTAGATATTGGGAATTCTGGAGGCAGATTCTCAATTTTGGCCATGGGCAACTGGTAGAGATGGATGGTTTTTTCCCATAAGAAAGAAAAGCACGTGATCCCAGTGTTTCAAAGGCAGATGAGAGGTGGCCCCTGGGTGGCCAAGGCATCCAGATCTGTCTCTCCTGGCAGATTTCATCTGGGAACAATCTTTGCATATAAGAAAATTTGGGGGAAGGAATCCCAGTTTTGGCCATGAGCTCCTGGAGGGCAAGGACAATTCTCTCCCATAGGAAGGAAAGCCCAGAGTCCCAGTGCTTCAGGGGCAGAGGAGAAGCAGCCTTGACATGCCAAGGTCAGCCAGACCTGTCCAGTAGCCCCCGGGAGGCCAAACCAGCCATACCTGTTCCCTGTGCCCTTGGTTCCATAGGGCCCCACAGTGTCACAATGGTCTCCTTGGTTCCATGAGGCCCTGGAGTGTCACATTGTTCTCCTTTCTTCTGCAGTGTCACAATAGCCCCATGCTTCCCTGAGGCCTTGCAATGTCACCATGGCCCCTTGGCTCCCTGCAGCCCCACTGTGTCCCAATGGCTCCTTGGTTCTACGGGCCCCACAGCTTCATCCTTGACCCTTGGTTCCACAGGGGGCCTGAATTTCGTAATGGTCCCCCTGATTCTGTGAGGTACCAGAGTATCACAATGGTCTCCCTGATTCCATGAGGTTCCATAGTGTCACCATGGTGTCCTTGGATCTGCATTGTTCAAATGGCCCCTTGGTTCCATGAGTTCTGTACTGTCAGCAATGGTTTTTCTATTTTTCTGGGCCTTGATGTGTCACAATGGCTCCTTGGTTCTGTGATGTTCCATGGTGTCATGTACGGAAAATCACACTATGAAAAGCCAGTGTCCATAAAGGAGAGAGAAGAGTCCTTCAACTTTAATGGAATAAAGGGAGAGAATCCACCAGGGCACATGCCCATGGAGTTTTCTCCGCAAAGTTTCAAGAGGGATCAGCCTCCTTTTATCAAAGCTCCTAGCCACATGTTGCCCCCTTCCTTTCCCCATTGGCTGAGGTACTCAGACGATACAGACTTTTTGAACCCCCTACCTCATATTCCCCTTTTGAACCAGTGATTTTAACCCAGAGTTCAGAAGTTCAGGCTTGTGCAGACCCTTTTATGTTTCAGGAGGCTTCCTATGAAATGTCTTTTCACATAATTGAGGAGAGAAACTTCTGAGCTTTTTTTCCTTTTTAAGAAAACAAAGAATAGTTTTGTCACTCTGTCAACAAGAAGCACATTCCTATACCAAGCTGTCCGGCCTCTGTAATTAAAATGTTATTTGAAGTTAGTAGAGACATTAAGACCCATTTCAAAGATGCTAACATCCCTACATTCACCCATTGAATAGTCTGTGAAGACATCTTGCCTCTCAGTCACAATGGACCCCTCAGTACACGGAGGTCCACCATGTCACTGTGGACCCTTGGTTCCATGAGGTTCCGTAATGTCACCGTGGTCACTGTCAGAGGCTGGATGAGATCAATGTCCCAAGACACCTTGGGATGCTCGGAATGCCCGTGTGGGGCCAGGGCCGGGTCAGGCCTTGGTTTGTGGTGGAACAGAGCCCTGCCCCCAGCCCTGACCTGGCAGAGCTGTCAGTCACATAGCAGGGGCAGAGTTAACCGAGCTCTGATTGGCTGATCTGTCAATCAATCACACCCCAGCAGCTGGTGCCTACCCTGGCTCTGATTGGACAAACAACTGGCAGTCTCACCCCAGGGGCGGGCCCGTGAAGGCCCGGGGGTTTAAAAGCCGGAGCAAAAGGCCAGCTCATGGTCTGGATCCTGCTTTCTCCTGGGGTTCCTCTGTTAGTAACGCTGGTACCCCAGCAGTTGGTGCCTATGTGTATGTCTTTCTATGGATCTTCTGTCTTTCTGTTGTTCTCTATTTCTTCTGTTCTAATCCTGCTTACCTGGAACATTTTTGGTAACTTCACATGCTAAGGGTTAAAGGATTTTAGGTTAAATGTGTGGCAATCCAGGGCACAGGGAATATTTCTGTGTCTGCTCTGAGGGGTCCTGACCCCCAGAGAAACACTGTCTTTAACCTTCGCCATGGAGAGGACTTCCAAGACTTTGAGATAGATTAGAATTTACCAAAGTATGAAATAGATAATGGAGAGTAGTGTAGTATGTCACTTGGGTGAGAAATTTAGGTTTTGGGATTTTTAGTATATTATAGATAGGAAGCAAGATGGAGGAATTGGGGTGTAGTCCCTGTCTTCTTTTTCATCTACTCCATGTTCTGCAGTGGGGGTGGCACAGGGTGATTGGTCAAGGAAAGCACAGTGCAGAGTTTATGTGGACAGTCAGGGGATGAGTTATTGGCAGATAAGTAGAAATAATGTACATTTTAAGAGTTAATTGAATGAGACAACATTAAAAGACCTTGAAACCGTGCATTTTAGGGCCATTTTGAGGTGTCTTTCCAGCGTGCTGAGCCTGGTGTGGACAGCAACGCAAAACTTTAGATAAGATGACAATAAACAAGAAGCTGAAGACCAAAAAAGTCCCATGCATCTCCTTTTATCTGGCACAGAATTGCTACAGGAGGGTTTACCCCATCCAGGGAGTCCCCAAAAAGGCTCAACATAAAATAAACATCAATAACTGGTGCCCCAACAATGTTTATAAAAAGTTGGTTCTTTTCCATGAAATTGTTTACTGAAGGGTGTTGTCTTAATTGGCCAATCATGGGAAATGTGTTGATTAAAGGACCAGTGAGGTCCACCTTTAGCAAACCAAGGTATAAAATAAGAGGATTGAATAAACGGGGGGTTTTTGGCCCTTAGCCTTCTGATCTGAGTCTGTGTCATCTCTGACTCAACAGTGACATTTCGGGATCTATGGGGGCTATTGGGGATCCTTTCTGCGCCTTTTTACCCAACAGGAGCTTCTCTAATGAACTTTGCCTGAAGGTCCCACTCTGCCCGTAACAGGAACCCCTGTGAGTGTCTGGGACATCCCGGCCCTTTGGCAGCATGGGGACTCCTGGGATGTCACCGTGGAGCCCCTGTGAGTGCCTGTGACAGATCGGTGCCTTTGCAGCCCAAGGTCCCCTGGGATGTCAATGGAATGGCTGTGACTGCCTCTGACCACAGGGCTCTTTACCATCCCCAGAAAGCCCTGGCAGGTCTCCATGGAGCCCCTGTCTGTGCCTGTGACATTCCAGCTCTGGAACAGCCTGGAGACTCTTGGAAATCCCCATGGAACCCCTCTGAGGGCCTGTGGCAAATCTGATCCTTAGCAGGCAACCATCAGGGGCCCCCTGTTGCTATGGTCAGTTTCCATGGCAGCTCCATGGATACCCCATGCCAGAGGTGGTTGCCATGGACACCAGCTCAGGCCTGCAGCCAGAGCCCGTTGCCATGGCAACCATTGGCAGCCCCATCCCCAGGCTCATGGGATCCCAGAACCACAGAATTGGCTGAGCTGGGAGGGACCCATCAGGATCCTCCAGTCCAACTGCTGGCCCTGCACAGGACACCCCAACAATGCCAGCCTGGGCCTGGCAGTGCTGTCCAAACGCTGCTGCAGCTCAGAGAGCCCTGGAGCTGGGACCCTTCCCTGGGGAGCCTGGGCAGGGCCCCAGCAGCCTCTGGGCAAAAACCTTTTCCTGACATCCAACCTGAGCCTTACCCTGACTCAGCTGCAGCCGTTCCCTCCACTCCTGTCCCTGTGTTGGAAAAGAAATGAAATTTAGCAAAATATTTAATTATAGTGAGTTGTGTGTGAACTGGTTTGTTAAAAAGTAGTTTTGTAGCCGTTGAAAAGTGTGTTGAGTTTTGTGTGTAACCTAGCAGGCACCATGGAACCAAGGAGGCCATTGTGACACTCCAGGGCCCCATGGAAGCAGGATTGGGTCTGGGGATAGACGAGTTTAGAACTGGGATGAGATTAAATACAGAACTGTGAGAGTGTCTAAACATGGAGTGAGATTGAGACCAGGATCAGTGTCAGGTTTGGTACTGAGCTCACCCAGAGAAGGACAGGGGGGATGTCACTGCAGGATGTCCCTGGCATTGTTCCAGCCCTCCTCAGGCACCTGCAAACATGAGGGGCAGCTGGGTGCTCCATGATCCAGGTGCTCCCACGCTGCCCCCCAATACCAGGTGAGCATTCCCTGAGGGCAGCCCTGACTGTGACCCTTGGGGCTCTGGGATCAGCCCTCACATCCCTGTAGGAGCTGCTGCAGATAGGACGAGAGATTTCCTCCCCTCTTTGCGGAGAAAGGGTGAAGCCTGGCTGCCCTTTTCTTCAGTGCCTTGTTCTCTCCTTGGGCAAGGATGTCAAACTCACTAGAAGCAGGAAAATCCCCATTCCCTTTCCCTGTTTCCTGGGAGCCCGGGAATGCCCCTCTGGGATCTATGGCACTCGCTTCCAAGGGGCTGGAATGCCAGTTCCCAGCCAGGAAAAGATGTTCCTGCTCGTGAAGGCAAAGTTCTTAAGAAGGAGCCAAAAGCCAAGTGGAGCAAGATCCTACAGTAACATTTCACTTCCAGCCTTCATAACTTCATCCATGGTTCATCCATGGCTCATGGAACCACAAGTCCATTGTGACACAGCAAGGCCTGATGGAACCAAGGGTCCCTTGTTAAACTTTGTGGCCTCATGGAACCATGAGCCATTGTGACCCAGCAGGGCCTCATGGAACCATGGAGGCCATTTTTACGCTTGGAGGCCTTGAGAAACCAAAAGGCCATTGTAGCACTTCAGAACCTTGTGGAACCAAGGGGACCACAGTGACATTGTGGGGCTCCATGTAACCAATGGTCTGTTGTGACACTGCAAGGCCTTATGGGATCATGCAGACCATTGTGACACTATAAGGCCTCATGGAAGCAAGGAACCATTGTGACATTGTGTGGGCTTGGCAGGCCAAGGGGCAGTTGTCACACTGTGTGGCACCATGGAACCAAGGAGGCCATTGTGACACTGCAGGGCCCCATGGAACTAAGGATCCATGGAACAGTGCAGGACCCCATGGAACCAAAGGTCCATTGGGACATTGCGGGGCCTCATGGAATCCTGGAGGCCATGATGACACTTGGAGGCCTCGTTGAATCAAGGGGCTCTGCAGGGCCTCACGGAACCAAGGAGACCCTTCTGACATTGTGAGTCCCTATGGAACCAAGGGTTCATTGTGATACTGCAGCACCAAGGAGACCCCTGTGACACTGCCAGGCCTCATGCAAGCAAGGGACCATTGTGACACTGTGAAGACCCATGGAAACAAGAGGCCAGTGGGTCACATCTGGGCCTGATGGAACCAAGGATCCAATATGACACCACCACTGTGACACGCAGGGCCCCATGGAAACAAGGGAACAGGGAACGGGTCTGGTGTGCTTGGCCTGACTGGTCCAACTGCCCTTGGCATGTCGAGCGTCTCTTCTCATGTACCCCTGAAACCCTGGGTGTCCTGGTTTAGGACAAATTAGGGGAAATCTCCAAAAGGGAGCCCCCCAAACAAAACAAACCTCCAACCACCCCTCCCCCAACACCGGGTTTGGGAAGGAATTTCTCGGAGGAGCAAAGTGGAAAACAAAACCTATTTATTTACAAGTAACAAAAGAACACTCCCCAACACAAGAAAAGAAAAGAAAACAGACTGTGTTGTGAGGGCGCCGAGCTTCTCTTGCAAGCTCCAGGTGTCCTGGACGTCTCAGGTCAGGTCCGGAGTAGGTCCAGTATCTTCACCTTCGGGCCAATTTGTAATTATTTCCAGGATCCCAGGGCGATTTAACTTCCCAATTCGAGCGCGCTGCGTAATGAGGGCAATCCACTTACTCCAAGTAGCATTGGTGGCATGGTGGGTAGAGGGAACCTTTCCTCGGAACATCCATCCCAGCACCGGTAGTCGGGGTGCCATAAGGAGTTGTGCCTCTGTACCAATCACCTCTGAGGCGGCTTGGACTCCTTCATAGGCGGCCAAGATTTCTTTTTCTGTTGGGTATAGTTATCTTCAGACCCCCTGTAGCTCCGACTCCAAAATCCCAATGGTCGGCCTCGGGTCTCGCCAGGCACCTTCTGCCAAAGGCTCCAGGACAGACCATGGCTCCTGGCTGCAGAGTAGAGGACGTTCTTCACATCTGGTCCCGTCCTGACTGGACCAAGGGCTACAGCATGAGTGATCTCCTGCTTGATCTGGATGAAAGCTTGCTGCTGCTCAGGGCCCCAATGGAAGTTGTTCTTCTTGCGGGTAACCAGATAAAGGGGTCTCACAATCTGACTATACTCAGGGATGTGCATCCTCCAGAAACCTATAGCACCTAAGAAAGCTTGTGTTTCCTTCTTTTCAGTTGGTGGGGACATAGCAGTGATTTTGTTAATAACATCCGCAGGAATCTGACGCTGTCCATCTTGCCACTTCACCCCCAAGAACTGAATTTCTCGGGCAGGTCCCTTGACTTTGCTCTTCTTAATGGCAAATCCGGCTTCCAAGAGAATATGAATTATCTTCTCTCCTTTCTCGAACACTTCTATTGCCGTGTTCCCCCAAACAATGATACCATCAATATATTGTAAATGTTCTGGAGCCTCACCCTCTTCTAGTGCAGCCTGGATCAGTCCATGACAGATGGTAAGACTGTGTTTCCACCCCTGGGGCAGTCGGTTCCAGGTATACTGCACTCCCCTCCATGTAAAAGCAAACTGAGGCCTGCATTCTGCTGCCAGAGGGATGGAGAAAAACGCGTTAGTAATATCAATGGTCGCGTACCACTTTGCTGCCTTGGACTCCAGCTCGTACTGCAGTTCCGGTATGTCCGGTACAGCCGCACTCAGTGGTGGAGTCACTTCATTCAAGGCACGATAGTCCACAGTCAGTCTCCATTCTCCGTCAGATTTTCGCACAGGCCAGATAGGGCTGTTGAAGGGTGAGTGGGTTTTACTGACCACCCCTTGGCTCTCCAGCTCTCGGATCATTTTGTGGATGGGGATCACGGCATCTCGATTCGTCTGGTACTGCCTGCGGTGCACTGTTGAGGTGGCAATTGGCACTCGTTGTTCCTCTACCTTCAAGAGTCCTACTGCAAATGGGTTCTCTGATAGTCCAGACAAGGTATTCAATTGTTTAATACCCTCTATCTCCACTGCAGCTATTCCAAAAGCCCACCTGAATCCCTTAGGATCTTTGTAATAGCCATTCCGGAGGAAGTCTATGCCCAAAATACACGGAGCCTCTGGACCAGTCACAATCGGATGTTCCTGCCACTCCTTCCCAGTCAAGCTCACCTCAGCTTCCAACAAAGTCAACTGTTGTGATCCCCCCGTCACTCCAGCAATGGAAACAGGTTCTGTCCCCACGTGTTCCGATGGCATTAAGGTACACTGTGATCCAGTGTCAACCAATGCTTCATAGTCTTGTGGCTCTGATGTGCCAGGCCATCTGATCCACACCTTCCAGAAAACCCGGTTCTCCTGTGCCTCTTCCTGGCTGGAGGCAGGGCCCCTCTAAGCCAGGTTGTCCTTCTTTCCTTGGGCATATGCCTTAGAAGTTCCTTCAAGGGGATCGGACATGTCATCGTCATCAGCATACTTAACATCTCGGCTACGAGCGACCGGAGCTGCTATCCTTTTGGTGATACTTTCTCTTTTCTTCAAATCACGCACCCGTTGTGCCAAAGCAGCGGTGGGTTTTCTGTCCCATCTCCTCATGTCTTCTCCAGACTCACGCAGAAAAACCCATAACTCAGCCCGTGGGATGTACCTTCTCTCCCCATCAAAGGAGCACCAGCGTTGGACACCAGGGCCTCTAATTTGTACAGCTGAGATTTGAATAAGGTCCTCCTTAATCTCTTCCCGGAGTTTCTTATGATTCTCCTCGATTTTGTCCTCTAGTTTCTGCAGTCGGGTTTCCACTGCTGCAATTCTGGCATGAGTTGGGCCATGCACAGCATCTGCATACGCTCGAAGCTTCTTTGCCATATCGAGCACAGTCTCATATGTATCATCCCGCTTCATTATTGCTAGGGCAGAAGTGTATTCAGGTGGCCCAAGTCGCACAAGTTTCCTCCACATTACAGGTGTGCATGGTACCAGGTCTGGATTCCTAGTTGTTGTATCATCTGAGAAAATGAGCTCTGCCACCGCCATCTCTCTCAGGCGTTGGATCCCCTGTTCTATGGTCTTCCACCGTGTCTGCTGCATATAGAGATCATCCGTACACAGGTATCGTTCTGCTACGCTTCTTAGGACCCGTTCCCAGAGGCTGTGAGGGTTAGCCCCCCTCATCATACCTTGATCAATGACAGGATCATGTGACAGGGATCCCAAATGCCTCGCTTCAGTAGCATCCAAAATCGTAACCTCCCCTGCAGCATCCCAAAGGCGGACTAACCAACTAATTATAGATTCATCAGGTTGTCGTCTGTAATCCTTTCTTAGGCCTCTGAGGTCCTTCAGAGAAAAGGAGTCAATATTAGCTCCAGATTCTGTGCCCCTTGATGTGGCCTCTGATTTTGGTGAGGGTCCTTCTCCTGCATCATCATCATCATCCTCCACCTTTCAATCAGTCTTGCCTTTACACTTTCCACCTCTTGAATTAGCTGCAACAGCCATGGTTTGGGGCCTATTGTCTGATTCAGCTGCTAGCCTGGAGCCTGGGATGTTAGCTGCAGCCTGGGTCACTGGGATAGTAACTAACTTATCTCCCTGTTCCCTTTCTGCTATCTGCTGCTCCACAGTATCTAGCAGAGTACGGTAAACAAACGCCAAGGCCCAGCTCACTGCAGTAACCCTTTCCTCCTTAGTATTACCATGGCACTTCTCCCTCAAATACTTTGCCACCTCGACTGGATCCTGAATTTGATCAGATGGAAAGTCCCAATCTATAGGATCGGAAAATTCCTTTAAAGTCTGGCCCATGTCCTCCCATTTCCCACTCCAGTCAAGATTTTTCCTGCTTTGTTTTACTCCTAAGTCAGGAGTGTCTCTAACCCCTCTAGAAATCTCAGTCTTCATTTTATACACACTCCAGACAGTATAGAAAAGGCTTAATAAATTAAATGCCAGAAAGATGGTTTCTTTCAAACTCAGGGGAAATTCAGTATTTTCTAATAGAGATGTCAACAATTTGGAGGACAAGAAGGAAGACAAAGGCTGAAAACCCCCTTCCCCTTCTTCTCCCCAAACAAACTGAGTAAACAACCATAACAGCAATCCATACATTCCTGAAATAAAGTCCAGCATTTTTATCCGACACATCATCACACATAAGACCAGCACAATGACTATTCTGGTTAGTGCCCCCCGCTTACAAAAGCTACTTATTAGGGACAACATCAGAGCTATTTTTGGGTAAGGAAATAACCCCAGGGACCACAAAGGTATTAAAACTTCAAAAACCCCTAGGGACCAGAAATACCGGCAAGCTTCCACTCCAAATGACATTATGAATCACCAATATGCCCACAAAATAGCCAAAACCAAAATATTATTGTTATAGGTTTTTTTTCCACTGTTTTTTGGCCTCCGATTCCCGGCCAACGCACCAAAAAGTATATTGTCCTGGTTTAGGACAAATTAGGGGAAATCTCCAAAAGGGAGCCCCCCAAACAAAACAAACCTCCAACCACCCCTCCCCCAACACCAGGTTCGGGAAGGAATTTCTCGGAGGAGCAAAGTGGAAAACAAAACCTATTTATTACAAGTAACAAAAGAATACTCCCCAACACACTAAAAGGAAAGAAACAGACTGTGTGGTGAGGGCGCTGAGCTTCTCTTGCAAGCTCCAGGTGTCCTGGACGTCTCAGGTCAGGTCCGGAGCCGGTCCAGTATCTTCAGGGGAGGGTAAGAAAGAGGGAACAAAAGAAAAGAAAAAAAACAGCGCAAAAAGCAGAAAGCAAGCAAGCAAGCAAGCAAAGCGGCTAGCCAAGCCAAGCAGCAAAAAGCCAAAAGCAAAAAGGCCTGGTCAAACACTCCCCCCCTCTCTTCCCCGCCCCGCCGCAGCAAGACGGCCGGGGGTGGGGGGAAGAGAGAAAAGGCACAGCTGCCAGACACAACACACGATATTGGGATAAAGGCTGTCAACCCACAACAGAGAGCTGTTAACAGACCTGGATCATGACTGATTAGAAATTATTGAAATGCAGACTAAAGTGAGAGAAGATGTAGAAGATGGGCCCCTCCCATATGGGAGAATTTTATTTACAGATGGATCATCATGAATGGTAGCCAGTAAACAGGTCTCAGGGTATGCAACCATAGATGGGCAGAACATGCAAGTTGAGGAAATGGGAAAGCTACCCTCAAATTGGTCTGCCCAGTGCTGTGAAATCTATGCCCTGAAGAGAGGACTAGATTTACTAGAAAAAGATAAACAATCTATATTGACTCCTGGTATGCATTTGGGATTGCCCATACATTTGAAAAATATGGGAAGAACAGGGGTACCTTAATTCTTAAGGCAAAAATTTAGTACAAGAAGAGCTAAGAAAACGAGTACTAGAGTGCCTGAAAAAACCAATAGAGATAGCCAAAGTTCACATAAAAGGACATCAAAAAGGGGACACCCTGGAAATAAAGGGAAGCCAATTAGCTGATCAAGTAGTGAAAGAAGAAGCTTTGGAACAGGAAAGTCCAGTTAAAATTCTTAAGATAGAGGGAACACCTAGTAGAGAAAGAAAAGAGGAAAGACCCATCTTTGATGAGAAAGAATTAAGAGAGTTAGAAAAGATGAGAGGACAGTAAAAGAAAATGGAGAATGGTGGACCCCTGATGGACGGCAAATTTTAAATAAAGCTCATGCCCAAAAGGTGATGACAGAGTTATATGAGTTGACCCATTGGGGAATACAAGGATTATGTGACCACTTTCCAAGGGATCAAATGTGCATGGGAGTATGTACCATAGCAAAGGCAGTTACCAAGGGACGTTTAACTTGCCAACAAATTAATCAGAAAATAATGAGAAGAGTAATTTCTGATCTGGGGGAAGAGAGTTGGCCTTGCGGCCGTTCCAAAGCGTGCGGGTAGACAGCACAGAAATGTCTCCTGTCCAGGGACACAGACACTTATTAGTGACCGTGGATCACCTCACCCATTGGGTAGAGGCGTTCCTGACCAAAACAGAGACAGCCCAAGCAGCCACAAAAGCAATCCTTGAAAACATCATTCCCCAATATGGGTTGATAAATAATGTTGATTCTGACCGAGGTCCACATTTTGCTGCCAAAGTCTTACAACAAATTGTTGAAGCCCTAGGAATGAAATGGAGGTTGCACAGCCCATTGGCATCCCTGGAGCTCCAGAGGAGCAGAAAGAATGAATAAAACCATCAAAAACATGTTAACTAAATTAGTTACAGAAACCCAGATGAATTGGCTTAAATGTCTACCCTTAGCACTGTTACAAATAAGAACAAGGCCTCGAACAGGTATAAGAGTCTCACCTTATGAAATGATGTTTGGACTCCCCTTCTTGACAACCCCGTATAGCACAGCAATTTATCCAGAAGGAGAGACAGCCACCCAAAAATAGGTAAAGGCCATAGGAAGGAGTTCAAAGATCTGAGGAAAAAGGTCCATCAAACCTCTCCCTTAGACACTAAGGGACATAACACCAATCCAGGGGACTGGGTGTTAGTTAAATCATGGACCTCTGCACCTTTAACCTCTAAGTTTGAAGGCCCTTTTCAGGTCCTACTCACCACCAATACAGCCATACAACCCAAGAGAGGGGGTGAACACATATAACCCAGACTAAAGGACCTGCACCACCTCCCACTGAAGAGTCAAAACCAACCACATCCCCGACTAAGTCTTCTAATGAATGGATTTGACTAATCACTCAGACAATCTAAAGCTAACCCTCCAGAGGAGACCTAAAGACTATTGGAGACTGTCTATAGTCAAAAACATGTTAAGAACTGTTTAAATAATCAAAACTTGTTAAGAACTGTTAAAAATTGCAGTTAATGTTATTTATATTTTACTTTTGATTTTTAAAGGAGATACTTTCCTGTTGCATGTATTATTTGTTAGTGTTTATTAAATAATGAAGAATTTTTAGTTTGCGTTGGAGCCTTTGTTTGTTTTGGCGTATATTATGATTTTGTAGGATTAGCCATAAGGTGTATTATGATTTTGTAGGATTAGCATAAAATCATACTATTATTTTGTAGGGTTAGGCATAAGAGTAAATACCTTGTTATTTGTTTGGTGTGAGTATTTTATCTATCATTTTGGATACCGAAAATTCTTAAAGTCATCTGACCATTGAGTTCAAGGTTTTTAGATGAACGTTTTTGTGTTAAAAAGTTAAAATACCCCAGTTAACTCCAATCTTAGTGTATAAAGTAATCTCCTATAGAACATCCCTCAGGGCAAAAATAAATTAGTAAAGAAAAGTCAAATGTGTTGACACTGAGAGAATAAAAAACTCTGTACTAAAACCAACGAGCTCTTCTGTAGGAGAAAAGCATAACCAGGAGGCAAGGCTGGGTGAGTCTACATTCCGCCTAAACCCAGCCACTCCAATCACTGGGTGCAGCTCAGTAGTTGTAGAGTTTAGGGGAATGCCTCATTCCAGACTCCTGGGAATGCTCTTACTGATCTTACTGGTTAACATCATGCTGGGAAGTCAGAAGAGCCCATGTGCTAAATGTTACTACCTCCTTTACAGAGGGGAAGAAACCGGATCTTTAATACGAGTACATACAAATTTAAACTTAAACTGTGCCAACCTCTCTCTGTTAGCAACCTGTCAAGGGCACAGGAAGACTTATTGGATTTCACAAAACATAGAATGACTGCAATGACTGCTTGGGAAGCGTCATATAGGAGATGCTTGGCTTTGCTTTGAACCTAAGTCCAATCAAAAAGGCACAGCAGACTTAATAAAAGAGAAAGAAGTAACAACATCAGTAAATGAGAAAGAAGACCTAGAAACATCTCGTGGGAAAAACTTGTTCATAGATTTAGTGGAAAAGATCAGGAAAGAGTTAAAAGTTACTAATTGCTGGATCTGTGGAAATACACAAATGGCCAAAGTCTGGCCCTGGGAAGGGATCAGCTTAAGACCAATAGAAATCTCAAAATGGACACAAACAAGACAAAAGGTATCAGCTATTGGACAAAGAGGAAAAGAATGGTGGGAATTGAAGTCTAAAATAATTGGAGAAGAGTAATGTATATCTACGAAAGGGAAAAGGCATAGAATGTATAAATTTATAAAACCCCAGTAGGAGAAATATCCTGTAAGAGATATTTAGAAATACAACATCCAGTAGCTGGGTAGGTCCCTAGAGAAGTCAATAAATACTGGAAGTATTATTTATTATTTATATATTGGATAAATAAATAATATTTATTAAATGATAAACAATACCATTTTAATCTATTAATTTTAATTTTTATCAAATAATGAATAATATTAATTATCTATTAAAATGTTATTTATTAAATAATAAGTAATATTATTTTATAAAATACTATTTTAATATTATTATAATAATACTAAAATAATATTATTATAAATTAATGATATATATAATATTAAATTTATATATATTATAATATATATTACATTATAATTTATTAGATTGTATTATATTATATTATATTATATTATTATATATCATATATATCATATATATTATCATAATATATATAATATATATTATATTATATATATGATAATATATAATATGTATACCAATATATATATTATAATTGTATAATATATATTATGTATTATATAATATATATATTATTATATAAAAATATTAATTATATATAATATAGATAATTATTTATATATGTTATATATAATAATATTAATTAATCAATATAGAATCTATTATATATAATATAATATAATATAATATAATATAATATAATATAATATAATATAATATAATATAATATAATATAATATATGTTATATATTTATATAATATAATAATAGTAATAGTAATAGTATAATAATAATAATAATAATAATAATAATAATAATAATAATAATTTAAAATAATAAATTTAACGCTGAAAATCCGTTGGAAAGAAAGAAACAATGTGTATCTACCGAGATGGATTTAAACTCCATGAGTTTACTGGAAAAGGAATAAATAAATGATTAAATAAAGGAATAAATAAAGTAATAAATAAAGAAAGAAATAACGGAATAAAAGGAATAGACCCATTCTGGGGAGTGAGAGAAATATCCAAGTACTGGGAATTTCCAATGACTATAAGTGATGCTTCCTGGAAAGCTCCAGAAAACCTGGTTTGGATATGTGGGAATGTGGCTTACACTGAATTACCCGGGGAGTGGAGCAGCACTTGCACTATTGGAATTATTAAAGGGTCATTTTTCTTACTCCCAAAAGAGTGGATCGAACCTAGGGGTCCCAGTATGTGATTATTTCAGCTAATCTAGCTGACCAAAAAGAAACTTAATTGAAATTGGAGGAACACAGACACGGAAAAAGACAGTATGGACCCCCCAGGAAATAATTTGCACTCATGGATCGGCGACCCGGGCTCAAGATGGGTCTTGGGGACACCGGAGTCCAATTTATACGGGGTTAAATCGGATTCAGAGATTACAGGCAGTACTCGAGATGGTATCGAACCGAACCTCTCTAGCTTTAGACCACATAAATGACCAACTATCCCAGACTAGAACTGTAGTGTATCAAATCACACTAGCAGTAGATTATTTATTAGCTGATGATGGAAACATATGTGGAAAATTTAACTCCTCTGAGTGCTGCTTAGAAATAGATGACCGCAGTGAAGTCATTAGAAATATCTCAAAGGAAATCTGGAAGTTAGCTTATGTTGGAACACAAGAGTGGACCCCTACATTTGATACCAGCTGGTGGGACAATTTCTGGTCATTAAAAAACCTGGTAGGGAACAAAAACCTTTTTCATCTTATGTGAAATTGCTGGTTTGATCCTCCTACCTTGCATGCTCCCCTGTATAATTCGAGTTGTAACATCTGCTGTACAAGCAAGTGTAATGATAGCAAAAGAGCTTAACAAAAAAGAAGTAAAAGTAATCATGATAATGAATGATCAAGAACGTGAAGATGCCAAGCAAATTTACAACCAATATTAAAAATTGTACTTTCAAGAAGAAGTAATTGCTAAATGATGCAGGCTTGAGCCCAATCGAACAATTAGAGGGGGAAATTGTAGAGAATACATTGTTAAGGGAGTTGATATAAAGTTCATTGTTAAAGGAGTTAATATACAGTTCCTATGTTAATTATAGATTGTTTGTTGAATGTTGAATAGTTATGTCAAGTTCCAATGTCAGTTAAAGGATTTATAATTATGTAAATCCCCTCACTGTCAGGTGTTCTCCCCACTGCTCCTGTCAGCGTTCAGAAGCGCATAATCACGAGAATGATTCTATGCAGGTGCTTTTATTGAAGAGCTCTGGGTGTCAGGGGTACAAACCCAAATCTGTCTCCAACATGCATTCAGGAAAAACATGTTTTTATATTCAATCCTCATATAACTTTCATGTTTATTATTAAACTTATATTGTTCTATTGTATACATAGATTTCATCCAAGCATGGGCTCATCGTGACCCCCCCCTCAAACATCTAACATAGTTTCTCAGGATTCTTCATATGATTAAACAATAATTGTATTTAATTACTAAACAATCATCACATCTAACAATTATATCTTTTATCATATACTGCTTATGCAGGTGCAATTTCACATGATCTGGCAAACACAAATTCTAACATTTTCAGAGTCTATTTTAAACATTTTCCAGGGCCCCACTAAGTCTAGCTTCTTTCTAATTCCCCAAATTTCATTATTTCAAAACCTTTTACTGTCACTCCCACTCATCTAAGATGGTGAACCACCCGACACCATAAAGAAGAGGATTATGTCATAATAACCAAATATGAAAATGCCATTAGACCTAGCAGAAAAGAATGACCTAACAAAAACCCCTAGAACAACAAGCCGCCATGCAAATGAAGAATTAAAATAACACCTCTAACCAAAGAAAACATAACCATGGTCAGAGCTTTTTGCCTTCATCACCCTAACCAGAACGGGCCAAGAGCAGTGGAGGGACCATGGACCTGAAACCAGCAGTGCCTTCCCAGAGACTCTTGAAAGGAGAGAAAACCCAGCCAAGCCAGGCCTTGCTCAGCATTGCAGTTCCCTGCTCAGGGCCTTGGGCTCCCTGCAATCCTGCCCTCAAGGATCTGCTCTCACCAGGCCCTGGGCAGCCCTTGGCACTCCCTGCCCTCACTGGGGCCCAGCCATGCTCCAAGGCACTTGGAGTTTTGCTGCTGACTCCTTGAGCAGCTTCTCCATCCTTCTCTGCGTGCCTGAGGCTCCTGGAGCCAGCCCCAAATCCAGCGTGGGGCTGATTAAAAAACAGAAAGTGCTCAGGAGCTCTTTGTCTCCCTTCCATTGTCTTTGAGTCTCCAGGGCTTGTGCAGGGATTGCAGTCAGTTTGGAGTTCTCTTCAGGAGGGAGATTCCAAAGTGCACATAAGGATTTTTGGTTTTAGTCAAGGAAATATTTTTTTATTTTTATTTCAGAGAAGAGGGGACAGAAGCATTCCTCAGGTGATCTTGATGCTGAATGTCTCCTTAGGAGGTCTGGGCAGGGAGAAGAATGAGCCCCTTGCAGGCTGAGCCTGTTTGGACAAGCTGTTCCTCACCCCAAACCTCACCATATCTCACATCACAAAACATAAAAAAAATTTAAGCATTTTTCCTTCTAAATAAAATGTAATTAATTAACAAAATTATATTTATATTATTCTAATTGTGATAGTATTATTCAATATTTTACTACCTAATTTTTATGTTTATATTTAAAAATCAATACTATTTTAGCAAGCAAAAAATTATTTCTCTTTAGTTCAAAGTAAACACAATACGGTTCAATAATTAATTAAGCTTTATTGGCTATTTATTTCTTCCTCTTTATGAAAACTAATAATATTTGTAGCCCTTTTGGAACCATTTTTATAAACTTTTTCTCTAAAAGGGTCAAGGGGCAGCACTTTGGGGTCCCTGGAGACATTTCTGGGGCACATTTAGCGCAGTTTTGGGTCTGGGGAGGGAATTAAGAGAGAACTTGAGGGTATGGAGGACACTTGGGGGAGCCGGGTGGGCACATGGAGGGGCACTCAGGGATTCTGAGGGACAGTTCGGGGTCCGGGGCAGCACTTGGGGGTGCAGGGGGGCCCTTGGAGGTCAGGGAGGGGAATTTGGGGCCCTTCGGGGTCTGAGCGGGCCCTTGGGGGCCTCTGACGGGGCTCTCTGGGGCGCGGGGGGGAATGGGAGTTGTATGCGCAGGTACCATATGATTTAATAGGGTCGCGGGGCATGATGGGAGATGAAGTCCCGGCTGGAATAGCACCAGATTTTCGCCGCGGAGCATGATGGGAGCTGTAGTCCCGGAAGTGGCTCGATCACGATGTTTGGGGGTCCGGGACGGCTGTTAAGGGACACTTTTGCGTCCGAGCCGCGACTTGAAACCCTCACGGGAACTTAAAATATTCGGGAGTCCTTGTGGGGAGCTCGGGGAGCTCTAACCGTGCTCTTTAGGCCGCGGGTCACGGCAGGAGTTTTAGGCGCGGGACTGTTCTGAGGGGCTCTGGGGCTGCAGGGGATGAGAGGAGATGAATTTCCACAAGTGGCTGTACCGAGCATCTGAGGGGCTGGGAGCACTCAGGGGGTCCTGGGCGCTTTCGGGGGCTCCCGAATGGGCGGTGAGGGGGCACTGAGGGATCGTGGAGGGTCTGGGAAACACTGATGGGACAGATGGGGGCGAATCCTGGGGGGAACGGGGGGGGGGGGGTGTACTGTGGAGCGCGCGGCATGACGGGCGTTGTAGTCCCGGCTCCAATGGGGCTTAAAAGGGCCGCGGGGTGTGATGGGAGTTGTATGCAAGGAGAAAATATGGCGCCTTCTAGGGCAACGCCCCTAGGCCCGGATTCCTAGTGATGATTGCTGCGAACGGTGATGGGTGGGAGCCTCGGCAAATGGGATGTGGTGGAGGCGGGACCAGCCATATCACCCTCCTACAGTCCTTCCAGGGACAGTCCAGTCCATTCCCAGTACAGACCAGTATAACCCCACTAAAGCCCATTTAATTCCAAGTAGAACCCAGTTCAACCCCAGTGCCCCTCCAATCCCTCCCAGTGCAGCCCTGTCCGTCCCAATACACCTGAGTTCATTCCCCGTCCTTCCCAGTTCCTCCCAATGTGATCCACATGATGCCCCAGTGTCCCCAGTTTTCTCCGCAATGCCCCCAGTGTCCTCAGGTTGTCCCAGTCCTTCCCAGTGTCACTCCCAGTATGTCTCAGTGTCTCCCACAGCGTTCCCAGTGTTCCCAGTATGTCCCAGTCCTCCCCAGTGTTTCCAAGGACAGTTTCATTTCTCTCGGTGGCCGTGGCAGCCCAACCCAGCAGTGGGGTCAGTGCAGTGCCCATGGCCACAGCCCCTTGCAGGGCCCAGTGCAGCTTGGGCTGATGATCCACCCTCACAGCTGGCCCAGGGCAGCTCTGCAGTGCCTTTGGTGGCACCTGGGGCTGGCACACACCTGAGCAGTGTGTCTGTTTGCAGTGGGAAACTCAGGAGTTTCAGATTGCTTCAAAAAACCCCAAAAATGTGAAAACCCCTCTTAGGCTGAGTGCAGCCAAATCTCCAAGCACAGCAGGGCCCAGGGCAGTGAGGACAGACAGGATGGGGCTGGGCAATGAGGAGCAAGGTTGTCCACACTGGGTCAGAGCTCCAGGCACAGCTTCTGTGAGCAGGCCAGAGCTGCTGAGGAGAGACCCTGTGCCAATATCAATCACAGAATGCTGCAATCACCTCTGCTCTAAAGAGAAATTTAATCAAAGACACCCTTTAAAATAGGAATGTATATTTTATTACTGCTCTTTGAAATCTTTCTCCATAACTGGACTAGGAAAACTTTAATGACCCTCTCAGGGCTTTGCTGTTGTTTACATCAGACTCAGTCTTTGAGAGTCAATAACACAAAGTTAAATTTAAACTCCAAATTTTCTTGAAGTTTTAATGGCTCCCACTGAGGGACACCACTGGGAAAGTGTCCCCATGTTCCAGTTAGAGCAGGACACTGCAGGCAGTGATGGCAGCTGGGGACAAGCAAGGCAAAGGTGTCTGTGGTGCTGAGCACACCTGGATGTGTGTCAGGAATGCCAAGGGCCCAGGCCTGAGCCTCAGCCCCTGGCCAGGCAGATCCTGTCCCTCCCTCCTTGCTCAGGGCTCTTCCCGGGATGGGCACTGGCATGTGGGGATGTGCAATGCCAAGGGCAGGAGCATGGGGCGGCCCCTGCCAGGCTGCTGAGCAGGGACAAGGAGGCAATGAGGCCCCAGCCCTGCAAGGGTCACTTGTCTCCTGCTCCTGCCTCAGGCCCAGGCCCAGCCGCCATGGCCAAAGTGCTGCCCAAGTTGGCTCTGACAGGGCTGTCTTGCAGCTGCTGCCCTTCCCTGTGCCCTGTGCAGCTCAGGCTGTCCCACGGTGTCCCTGCCCTGCGCCTCTGTCCCTGCAGGCTGTCGGCATCCCCCGGCTGCCCCACCTGGCTGGGCCCTTCCTTTGCTGACAGCTCTGCCTCCTGCCTGCCTCTGCCTGCCCACACAAAGCCTTGGGGCTGATACCAAAAGGGTTCATTCCATGTTTACCCTGCCTGTGAACTTTCAGCACAGGAACAAGGCATGCAGGGGCTGCTTTCCCATCAGGAATGGGTGGAAGAGAAGATGAAGACATCTGGCTCAAGGGTGCAGGGATAGAGAAAACAAGGAATGAAACTGGGAACTTGGGTTGGGTTTTACGGAAATGGGTAAATTGTAATTCATATTTAGTGACTGTATATAAACAACACACTGGTAGAATTACATGTCCATGTGAGGTTGGGAGTTATCCCTCACCAGAGCTCTGGCTTGAATAAATGACACCCTCTGAAATGGCAAATTTATGTACAGGCACAAAGCAGCTCTGTGCTCAGTGGAGTGGAGACTGAGGACAGCAGAGGAGACCTGGGAGGGATTGAAGGGAGGTTTCAGAGATGCTGGATCCTTTTGGCACAATGCAGAACAGCCGGAGAAAGAAAGAATTAACGCAAAGGGCAGATAGGGAAAACAGACAGGACCCAAAGAGAAAGGAATTTCCTTGCCAGGGCAGGGCTGTAGTGCAGCATGTCCCCCAGCAGGAGCCTTTGTGTGGGCAGGCAGAGGCAGGCAGTCGTGTCCCTCAGTGGGAGCCATAAAACTTCAAGAAAATTTGGAGTTTAAATTTAACTTTGAGTTCTTGAGAAGTTTTTTCAAGACACTCTCAAGGACTGAGTCTGATGTAAACAACACCAAAGCCTGAGAGGGTCATTAAAGTTTTCCTAGTCCAATCATGGAGAAAGATTTCAAAGAGTAGTAATAAAATATACATTCCTGTTTTAAAGGGAGTCTTTTGTTAAATTTCTCTTTAGAGCAGAGGTGATTGCAGCATTCTGTGATTGATATTGACCCAGGGTCTCTCCTCAGCAGCTCTGGCCTGCTCACAGAGGCTGTGCCTGGAGCTCTGACCCAGTGTGCACAACCTTGCTCCACATTGCCCAGCCCCATCCTGTCTGTCCTCACTGCCCTGGGCCCTGCTGTGCTTGGAGATTTGGCTGCACTCAGCCTAAGAGGGGTTTTCCCTTTTTGTACTTTTTGCAGCAATCTGAAACTCCTGAGTTTCCCCGTGCAAACAGACACACTGCTCAGGTGTGTGCCAGCCCCAGGTGCCACCAAAGGCCCTGCAGAGCTGCCCTGGGCCAGCTGTGAGGGTGGATCATCAGCCCAAGCTGCACTGGGCCCTGCAAGGGGCTGTGGCCATGGGCACTGCACTGACCCCACTGCTGGGTTGGGCTGCCACGGCCACCGTGAGAAATGAAACTGTCCTTGGAATCACTGGGGAGGTCTGGGACATACTGGGACACTGGGAATGCTGAGGGAGATACAGGGACATACTGAGAGTGACACTGGGGAGGAGGACTGGGACATACAGGGGACACTGGGACCTACTGGGAGTGACCCTTGGGGATACTGGGACATACAGTATCGGGGACAGTGGGGCCGTTGCGGAGAAGACTGGAGACACTGGGGCATCCTGTGGATGACATTGGGATGAACTGGGAACGACTGGGAATAAACTCAGCTGTATTGGGAGGGACTGGGCTGTACTGGGAAGGATTGGAGGGGCACTGGGCTCGTACGGGGTTCTACTTGGGATAAACAGGGCTGTACTGGGATTGTACTGGTCTGTACTGGGGATGAACTGGGCTGTACTGGGAGCGAATGGATAAGTTGAATGGGCTGTTCCCGCCTCCACCCGATCCCATTTGCCGAGACTCGCGCCCATCACCGCGAGCAGCCAATCAGCGCCAGAGATCAGAGACTCGGGGACGGTGCCTACGGTAGCCACAACTCCCGTCATGCCCCGCCGCCCGATTGAGCCCCATTGCAGCCGGGACTACAACGCCCGTCATGCCCCGCGCTCGAAAGAACCCCGGGATCGGCCACCCCTTTGTCCCTTAAGTGTCCCCGAGACCCTCCAGGATCCCTCAGTGCCCCCTCAGCGCCCATTCGGGACCCCCCAAAAGCGTCCCCGGACGCCCTGAGTGCTCCCAACCCCACAGATGCCCGGTACAGCCGCTTCTGGAAATTCATCTCCTCTCTTCCACCGTTGCCCCAGAGCCCCTCAGAACACAGTCCCGCGCCTAAAACTCCTGCCGTGCCCCTGCCCTAAAGAGCCCGGTTTGAGCTCCCCGAGCTCCCCCCAAGCGCTCCCGAACCGTTTACGTTCCCCCGAGGATCTCAAGTCGCGGCTCGGAAGCAGAGGGGTCCGCCAAGTGCCTTCCCGGACCCCCAAACAAAGCATTGGAGCCACTTCCGGGACTACGGCTCCCATCACGCTCCGCGGCGCATGTCCAGTGCTGTTCCAGGCGGAACTTTATCTCCCGTCACACCCCGCGCCCCACTGAGAGCCATTGCAGCTGCGCCTCGAACTCCTGTGATGCTCCACGGCCCCGTTAAACTGCTTTAGCCCTCTGCACCTACAACTCCCATCAGCCCCCGCGCCCCAGCGAGCCCCGTCAGAGGCCCCCAAGGGACCGCCCGGACCCCGAAAGGCCCCAAATTCCCCTCCCTGACCTCCAAGGGCCCCCTGGACCCCCAAGTGCTGCCCCGGACCCCGAACTGTCCCTCGGAATCCCTGAGTGCCCCTCCAAGTGCCCACCTGGCTCCCCCAAGTGTCCTCCAGACCCTCAAGTTCTCTCTGAATTCCCTCTCCAGACCCAAAACTGCCCCAAATATGCCCCAGAAATGTCTCCACCGACCCCAAAGTGGCCCCTTTTATCCTGTCTCTGAAAATGATAAAAAAGATAACAAAAGGATTTAAAATACGTCTGATTAGCATAAAGAAGGAAAAATCAATAGCCACACTTCTCAATGAATTAATGTTGGGGATTGTGTTACTTAGAACTAAGACCAATGAATTTTTTGCTTGCTAAAATGCTGTGGATTTTTAAATATAAATATTAAAATTTTGTATTACAAATATAGAAGAATACTATTTTAAATTAGAAAAATAGTTATAATTTTCCTAATTCCATAAATTATATTTTTAAGGGGAAATACATAATTACTACTATGTTTTGGGATGTCAGTCTGTAAGAGACGGTCCAAGATCCCTCATCTGCCTCACAGCCGCCATCAAGGACGGAGATTGAAGGCCCCTCTAGGACTGAGACTGAGACCCTTCAAATTCTAACCCAGGGGTGCTGGCCTGACTGGAGCGGGATGTCTGCCATAGGAAGCAAGAGGTTTCCTATAGGAACCAGTCCTGAAACAATGGGCCCTGCTCACTGCTGGCACCGGTTTGTGCTGTTCCAAACTGGACTGTCTGTACCTGTTCCCAATGGATTTATTCTCCACTGTTCCCTCCATGTGCCGTCCTGTTCCCTCCCAGCGGTAGATTATAAAAGAGCCCTGAGTTAACCAAAGGCTTTGAGACTCTCCCTGACGTGACCAGATGGATCTATTGGTCAGACCATGGGGATTTCATCTCTCTGTTGGCAGCCATTCCCCCCCTCCTTTTCTCTGTCTCTCTGTCCTTTATCTCCTTTCTAATCCTTCTTTTGCATTTAGTGGGCAATCACTAAAAGGTGCATTTGTTTTGGTTAATACTGAAAGTCCCCTGCTGTGTGTCTTTGCACCCTGAGATCAGTGAAACGAACCATCGTGACCCCCCTTGTACCAGGGGATGGTGTCACGGCCTGATGGGGTTGCTGCCCACAGCATGTGAACGTGATCTTCTCGGTGGAGACTGCACTGGTTCATCTGCTCTTGCTTTCTGGTCTCCCTATCCCAGAATTACCTGTGCCACCTGCCTTTCTTATATTGTGGTTCTCTGTAGTTCCTTCAATAGTCAGCCCTTCTTAAGTTCACTCTTGGAATAGGGGATCATCACCTCCCCATCGTATCGAGTGCATTCGAATGCACTTGAATGCATTTTGCCTGCATTCCAAATATGGTCCCTGTTTATTATTTACTGTGGAATCCCTGCTTGTATTTTCTACCTCTGTCGAGGCTGGGATTGAAGGTACTTGAGATGATATTTGGCGTTCAGATTCAGGTGGTTTTTGTTTCGTATCAGTGACACAGCCTCACAACCATGAGTTCTGCAGCCTTTCATCTAAGGCCCAAAATGGCTCCCTGTCTCTTGTTACAAGGCCTGGATGGTGCCAAGGAGACCATGGTGATACTGGGGGTCCAAGGAGACCATGGTGACACCATGGACACTCATGGAACCATGGGCATTGTGACACAGCACGGATTCATGGAACCAAGGAGTCAATTGGGACTCTACCAAACCTCATGGAACCAAGGGCCCATTGTGACACTGGAGAACTTCAGGGAACCAAGAGTCTCTTGTGACACAGGGGGTACTCATGAAACCATGGAGACCATTTTGAAACTTCAAGGTTTGGTGGAACCAAAGGGTCATTGTGGCACTTCTGAGCCTTGGAACCAAAGGAACCACAGTGACACAGTGGGGCTCTATGGAACCATGGGGCCGTGGTGACATTGTGGAGTGTCACTGAACCAACTGCCCATGGTGACACTGCAGGGCCTGATGGAATCATGGGCACCATTGTGACACTACAGGGCGACATGGAAGCAAGGGGCCATTGTCACACTCTAGGGCCTCTTGGGATCCACGGGCAGTTGTGATACCATGGAAATTATGGCAACTGTGGCGCCATGAAACCAAGGAGACCATTGTGACACTACAGGACCCCATGGACCTAAGGATTCATGGAACAGTGCAGGACACATGGAACCCTGGGGCCATTGTGAAGCTGTGGAACCAAAAGAGCCCATTGTGACACTCTGGGCCCCCATGGATCTAAAGGTCCATTTTGCCATTTCAGGGCCCCATGGAATCCTGGAGACCACTGTGAAACTTTGGGGCCTTGTTGAATTAAGTGTCCCTGCAGGGCCTGATGGAACCAATGAGATCCCATAGAACCAAGGGTCCATTGTGACCCTGTGTTACCAAGGTGTCGTGGGTTGACCCAGGCCAAATGCCAGGCATCCATGTGGGCTGCTCACTCACTCCCCTCTGCAGCTGGACAAAGAAAATTTACTAAAGAGTTTGTGGGTTGAGATAAGGACTGGGCGAGATCACTCATCAAATACTGTCCTGGAAAAACAGGCCTAGCTTAGAGATGTGAAATTCATTTAATACTAACAAAGTCAGAGCAGGAAAAGGGGAATTAAAATAAGCCCCTCACCTCCCTCCCTCCAGCTCTACCTCCAACCGCAGCAGTGCAGGGAGTCAGGGAATGGGGTTTATGGTCAGTTCATCACCCATGGCTTCTGCCCCTGCTCAGGGAGAGGAGTGGTTCCCCTGCTGCACTGTGGGTCCCTCCCAAGGGAGACAGTTCTGCAGGAGTTTCTCCCATGTGAGTCCATTTCAGGGGCAGCAGCCCTCTGCAAACTGCTGCAGTGTGAGTCCATGCCAGGGACAACAGTCCTTCCCAAACTGCTGCAGCATGGGTCACTCTTCCAGGGGGTGCGTTCCTCCAGGGACAGGCTGCTCCAGCCTGGGAGCAGGGCCCCTCTCTCCATGACTCTCCTGCAGGGTGCCTGGGTTTCCAGGGCCTGGAGCACCTCCTGCCCCTCCTTCTGCACTGACCTGGATGCCTGCAGAGTTGTTCTTCTCACATGTTCTCCCTCTGCTCTCGTCTGACTGGAGTTAAAACTGTGCCACAATCTCCATTTTGATTTCTTTTCCAATCTGTTATCACAGAGGCATTGCCACCATTTGTAACTGGCCCAGCCTTTGCCAGCAGCAGGTCCATCTTTGAAGCCAACAGGAATTGGCTGTGCCAGACACGGTGGAAGCTTCCAACAGCTTCTCACAGGAGCTATCCCTGTGCCCCCCTGTGAAAGCTGTGTTTCGTGTCAGGTACATACAGGCAACATGGTATTTGTGATTGTAATATGGGTGTAAACCGACCATGGGACAGTTATAAAGACAAATTCTAATAATTACTGAGGAAAGCAAAGCATGGAAGAAGGCCTTTGAGCCTATCTTTTGTTCGTAATTAACCTTTATAAGTCTTAAGTTGATTTAGGAGCCTTTGAATCAAAGCTTTAAGAATGTTGCTTTTTGACAGGAACTTTCTGCTTGTAGTTAAGCCTTAAAGAGTTTTGCAATAATAACCTTTTGAAGTATAATTTTAGAATATTGCTTGTAGTAAGGATCTTTGAAACTATAGCTTTAGAATATATAAAAGGAAACATGCTTATCTCACACTTTAACAAAACTGTGAAAAGCAGCTTGAGAAAGGAAGATGGACATTAACTCAAGGATTAATAGTTTCAACCAAGGGAAGCTGGACATCACTGCTATGAGGTTTATAGTCCCTGCAATTAAAAGGTGGACCCACATCTGGAATCTGGACCACACAATCTGGGAGATTTCTTCCTTCTTTTAGAAAGCAAACCACCACCATCTGTGGATATTCCTTTCTGGGATACATCCTGAGAAAAACTAAATCACAATAGGTATAGAATTGTCACATAAAAATTGGGAATAGAAACTGCTGAGAAAGCTGATGAGTACCCCTATAAATACCTGTTTGCCTCAACTATCGGTGTGCAGTTGGAGGGAAAACATCCCCCACTGTACCAGCGCTGTATTGCTCTTACTTTACCCTATTAATTAATTAATTATTAATTAATTAATTATTTGCTGCTTGAATATTGGCCTAATCAAGCTTCTCATAACACTCCTGTGGTGGGAGCTGGGAGAGAAGGGGACGCTGGCCTGTCCCTCAGGGGAGGCACGGCTCATTTTCTAACTGCCCGTGCCTCCCAGCTGAAAACTTTCAAACTCAGTGTTTTTCTGGGACACAACATTTTTCACAGGCTGATTCACGTTTGGTCAGGGGCTTCTCGCTGGGATTTGGGGTGCCTGACTCCCTTCACGTGCACCAGCGGCGTGGGGGATGTGGCTCCCAGAGGTGCTGCCTCTGGCCACAAGCCCCGAGGGGATGGGGATGATGTTGAGGAGCAGAAAACAGGAACACGGGAATGTGAATCGTGGGGTTCAGTGGTGGGGTGGACAGCGAGCATCGCTGACTTTTTCTAGGGTAAGAAGACCTGCAGATCCGGGATGGAGATTCCAGGGAAAACTTCTCCTTCCCAGCCACCAGTGTGCACTGGTGGTTCTGTGGGGAAGGAACAAAGCGTTCGGTCACTCCTGCTGCCGAGGCACTGGCAGCATGGTGGGGGTGGGCTGTGAGAACAAAGACCCTGCCCTGCAGGCCAGGTCTGGGCTGTTTGGCCTGCCCACTGCCGGGTTTTGAGGCTGTGATCCCACTACCCGGGCCCAGGGCACTGTTCTGTGGGCCAGGTCTGGGGTCCTTGGTCTGCCCACACAGACTGGGGCCAGGGATTCTGTCCCACCCAGTGGTGCAGGTCCAAAAAATCCTCTGCTGCTGCTGCTGCTGCTGTTGCTGATCTTTCTGGGAAAAAAAAAAAAAAAAGGTGAACAGAGCTACCAGCTCAAAGTACGGGAAAGCCACAAGTCAGACTCAGCCCAAGTGATTCAATTAAGGACAGTGGCCAGAGCATTCCAGAAATTTTCTCAATATTGTTTGATAACTATCAATGGATTTTTAAAAATAGTTATTAGTGATTTTTCTTTAGCAGTTCTTTGTTTCAGGATTCTGCAAGACTGTTTCAGGACCAAAAGGGATCATTCAAGGATGTCAAAGATAAACATCTGCAATGACTGGGATTGTACTGGGATACTATGGGGATCATACTGGGAGCAGCTGGGCCCATGCTGGGGCAGACTGCGATCACACTGAGGGAGACTGGATCATACTGGGATCACACTGGTATGGAGTAGGAGCCTGCAGGGTGCAATTGAGACCATATTGGGGACAGATGGGATATACTGGGAGTGACTGGGATCATTCTGAGGGTGACCAGGAGCAGCTCTGAGCAACTGGGATCATGCAAGGAGCAACTGGGAGGAACTGGGAGTCACTGGGTGCATGTTGAGGGTGATTGAAAGCAACTGGACTTACACTGGGATGAACTGGGGTCATGCTAGAGGTGACTGGGATCATACTGGCAGTGAGTGCCACTACACTGAGGCTTACTGGGAGTGGTTGTGAGCAAATGGGATCATGCTGGAAGGAACTGGGAGTGACTGGGAACCTGCTGGGAGTAACTGGAATATGCTGGGAGAGATTGAAACCACAGTGGGGGGAAATGGGAGCCACTGGAACCACATTGGATGATAATGGGAGCAGCTGTGCCCGTGCTGGGGTCATACTGGAACTGACTGCGATCATACTTGGAGTGACTTGAAAAGTATTAGGGATATCTGAGAATGACTGGGATCCTACTGGAATCTGCCTGGGAGTATCTAGAAAGGTGCTGGCTGTGACTGGAACCATGGTGGAGGTGACTGGCAGCAACTAGGCGCATACTGGGAATGACAGAGGGTCACTGGGCAGGACTGGAATCATACTGGGAGGATCTGGGAGTGACTGGAGTCATACTGGGGGGGACTGGGTGCAACTGGGATCATCCTGAGAGCCACTGGGATCCTGACTGGAGGGTACTGGGAGCTACTGGGCCCATGTTAAGAGGAAAATGTGGACATATTTTCAAAAGTGGGAGCAACTGGGATCAACTGGAAGGTACTGGAACCATGTTAAGGGGACTAAGGACACAACTGGGGCAACTGGGTTCATACTGGGAGCAACTGGGACTACACTTTGGGCAACTGCCAGAAACTGGGATCATGCTGGAGGCAACTGGGAGGAACTGGGAGTAACTGGGATCATTCTGAGCTAACCAAAACCTCACTTGGCCATCTGGGATATACTGGGAGAGTCTGTGACCATACTGGGAGCGCTGGAGCCACAGTGGGAACAGCTGGGACCATGCTGGGGGCATCTGGGAGTGAGTGGGACCATGCTGAGAGGGACTAGGACTATTCTGGGGACAACTGGGATCATACTGGCAGGAACTGGGAACAACTGGAACTATTCTGGCAGCAGCTGGGGTCATACTGGGATCACAGTGGGAGCAGCTGGGTCCATGCTGGCTGAGACTGGGATCACAATGAGGGCAACTGGAATCGTACTGGAATTTACTGGTAGTGGCTGTGGGCAACTGGAATCAGGTTGAAAGCAACTGGGGGGAAGTGGGAGTGACTGGGAGCATGCTGGGGGTGACTGGGATATACAGGGAGAGACTGGGAGGCATGAGGATCATACTGGACACTACTGGGGTCCTGCTGGCATTGACAGGGAGCAACTGGGATCCCACTGGGGGCCACTGGCATCATTCTGGGAGTGACTGGGATCATACTGGGACTATAGTGGGTGTCAATAGACCCTGACTGGGGTTACTGGGACCTACCAGGCCCATGTTGGGAGCTGCCTGTGCACACACTGGGAGGAACTGGGAAAAACTGGGAATGACAGAATGCATGCTGGTGACAACTGGGATGTCCTGGTAGTGACTGGGATAAAACTGGGGCCAGCTGAACCCCGCTGAGGTAACTGGGAGTGCCTGGCAATGACTGAGAATGTTCAGGCAACTGGGATACACTGGGAGTGCCTGAGACCATGCAGGTGGTGACTGGGACCACACTGGGAGCCACTGGGAATGTGCTGGGGGAAACTGGGACCACACGGCGGGCAACTGGGGGCAAGTGTGAGTGACTGGGGCCCTGCTGGGAGAGACGGATCATACCAGGATCTTACCGGGATCATACTGGGAGTGAGTGGGAGCAGCGTGATGGCTCCATTGCTGGGGCTGGAGGCGCTCCTGGGAGGCCAGGGGGCAGTGCGACCCCCAGCACGGGGACCCTGAACCACCATTGCCGGCACTGGGAACACCCTGCTCCCCTTATCCTGCACAGATACCCCCCTGAATCCCCCATTCCTGGACATCAGGACCCCCTGCTCCCCTTTTCCCAGCCATCCCATGGCTCCCAGCCTCCAGACTGGCCATGGGCTTGACCCTGGGATGCCTGGAATGCCTTGGATCCCCATTCCTGCCTTTCCCAGCCCCCAGCCCCAGCTTTGTGCAAAACCAGAGACCCCCTGAACTGCCTGGGTGTCCCCACCCTGGCACCCCTTTTTGGGAAACCCTGGACTCTCCTTTCCTGGGCTCAAGGATCCCCTGGAACTCGATTTTATCTCTCCACATCCCTACCCCCCATTTCCATGACCCAGAGACTCCCCTGCACCCCCATTCCTGAGAACCCAGACACCCTTTTACCCCTTTGGCCAGTACTGAGACACCCCCGTCCCTCGGCTGCGCCCTGTCCCTCGGCTGTGCCCTGTCCCTCAGTTGTCCCCTGTCCCTCAACTGTCCTCTATCCCTCGGCTGTCACCCCCAGGATGGTCCCAGTCACTTCCAGTTACACTCAGTATGATCCAGTATCATCCTGGTCACTCCCAGTATGATCCCAGTATGATCCCAGGTGTTCCCATTCAACCCTACTATACTTCCAGGCACTCCCAGTATGGTTCCAGTCCTTCCCAGTATGATTCCAGTATGACCCCAGTCACTCTCAGTATGGTGCCATTTGCCCCCAGGATGGTCCCAGTCACTCCAAGTCAACCCAGTACGATTCCAGTCACTCCCAGTATGATTCCAGTCATTCCCTGATACTCCCAGTATTATTCTAGTAACTTCCTTTATGGTTCCTCTGTGGTGCAAGTCACTTCTGGTGTCTCCCAGTATATCCCAGTTGTCCCTAATATGTTTCCACTCACTCCCAGTTGCTCCCAGTAGCTTCCAGCATGATTCCAGTTGCTCATAGCCACTCCAGCATGATTCCAGTCGCTTCCTGTATATCCCAGTTGCCTCAACATGGTCCCAATTGCCCTTAGCCTGCCCCCCGTCACATCCAGCGTGATCCCAGAATGATCCCAGTCACCCTCAGAGTGGTGCCAGTTGCTCCCAGTCTGATCCCATTTTTCCCCAGCATGGTCCCATTTCCTCCCAGTTGCCTCTAGCACAGACCCAGTCCCTCCCAGTATGATCCTACTCTGATGCCATGATGATCCCAGCCTGGTCCCAGCATGGTTCCAATTGCTCCCAGTCTGATCCCAGTTGCTCTCAGTGGCCTCTGCCATAGACCCAGTCACTCCAAGTATGATCCCAGTATGAATGCACTCTGATACCAGTCCCCCCCAGCATGGTCCCAGTCAATCCCAGTTGCCCCCAGTGTAGACTCAGTCACTGCCAGTTGCTTCAGGCACCCATGGCTGAGACTGGATTCCACCTGCAAAATTCCCTATATCCAAAGAGTGCTCCTAGACAAAATCTGCCATTCCTGACAAGTCTGGCTGGCCTTGGCCCAGTGAGGCTCTCACCTGCCTTCCAAACACTGGGGCTCTGTGCTTTCCTTCCTATGGAAAACAACTGTTCTCTTCAGCCAGGTGTCCATGCCCAGAATTGGGAGTTCCGCATCCAACGCTGCCTGTTGTGACAAACGGGAGGAGATTGTTGGCTGGAAACATTTCATGTGTGGCGAGAGGAAGGGGCAGGTCCAGCCTTGCCCTGCCCTGGAACTCCAGCCCTGCCCTGCCCTGGAACTCCACTCCTGCCCTGCCCTGTAGCCCAAATCCCCCCAGAGCCTCTATCCCAGCCCAGCAGTGGCTGCCAGTCCCTGGCACAGCACAGGCAATGCTCCACAGCCACCTCTGCAGCCCCCAGCCCAGCTCCTGAGGGACAAAATGAGCCCAAGGCCCACCTGGGGGAAGGGCCCAGGAAGACCAAGGGGAATTTGAGGCTGACCACAAGGCAAGCACACATCTTGACCCTACCTCCTCTTGGAATTTCCATCTGAACACTGCTGGAATCCAGGAGTTGGTAGCTGTGTGTGTGCTCCTCTGTATTTTCTTTTATTACTTTCTCTCTTTCTGTGCTTTCTTTTCCTTCTTCTAATTCCCTCTTCTTGCAAATTTTGAGTAACTTAAAATTGAACACGCTTACAGTTTGTGAAGGTGAAGGGGCCAAGTTAATGCTTTGAGAAGTGTTTTGTGTTGATTGAATGCCATATTAAACCTTTTGCCAAAGTTTCTGTGATTTTCTAAAGTTTCCAGTAAAAGCTGTTTTGTTGTTTTGAGCTCCTAAGAATCTTTTGTTGGTATTTCTCCAGTGAGTCCAACTCAGAGTACGCAAAGAATTGTAATTAATTTTAAATTACTCCTTGAGAGAGTTGTTTAGTGGATGGGGGTCAGGGCTTGTGTGTCCTGCTTGGCCCAGCCCAGGCAGGGCTTTCCCAGCCACATTCCACACTCCATTTCCCAGCTGGAGCCGCTGGTGCCTCTGAGTTGTGCTGCCCCAGCCCCAGGGACACTCTCCTTGTCTGCCCATTCCCCCACGGTCTCTGGGCAGGGATGGCCTCAGTGGGGGCTGCTGACATGCTCAGCAACTTGGAGGCTGCTGCTGAATTTCACTGCTCCAGAGGCTTGTTCAGCCTTCAGTGTGGTAGATAGGGAAAAGGCGCTGCGGAAGATCATGCGATGTCACGGAAAGCCAGGACCTTTTGTTCCTCTAAGATAAGAAATTACCCTAGGAATGTGGCCCCACTAACAGTAATGCCAGTAACTTTCCATTCCTTACCCAGTACTTTTCCATTCCCTACTAACCATAGATAAGAAGGACAAACCCCCTTTTGACGTAGAGACCCCTTAGACTATAGGACCCCACGAGAAGAAGTAATAAATGCCTTTTGATCGTCCATCATATTGATGTCTGAGTGTGTCATTGGCCCGAGTGGCCCTGGAGAGTGGGCTGCCGTGCTGATCCTCAGAACCAGGTCACCTGCCTTGCACCAGAAGGCAACATTTGGTGCCGGGAACCCAGAAAGCGATCTGCGCCCGGGGAACGGGGATACTCCTGGAAAGAGGACAGCGGCTGTAGCAGCAGGTCTGACCACAGTGGGAGGGACACCTCCCGATCAGCGTGGACCATGGAATCCACAGTGAAGGTCGTAAGTCAGGCTCATGAGCAATGGGGAATTAAAGGTGAGCTCAGGAACTCTAATCTTGCTATTGCAAGGCTCCTAGAGCTGGGGACGATCGAACGTCCGGTAAATATATTATATTCGGAAGCGTGGGAGATGTGCACTGCCACCTCAGCAGAGGACTCAAAGTCCGCAGGCAGTGGTAAAAACCTCAAAGCGTGGGGGAAAGTAGAAGAGGCCCTACGCAAGACGTTAGAAGAACAGGAGACGCGGGAAGCCGCGCATGTACGTTTATTAGCTACACCAAAGCCGGGGGTGGAGGCCGCAATGCAGACCGCCTCTGAGAGCGATCGGATTGAAATAGGGAATATGCGGGGGCCAGGTGCGTTCCACCCTTTTCTGAGCCCAGACCCCCCCGGAGCCCCCAGGAGACCCCCCGGATCACCCAGGGGACCCCCCGACCTTCCCGCGGAGCCTGCTGGGTCCTAGCCCCCCCGCAGAACCGTCCAAAAAATCCGCGGTTTCTCTATCCGTCTCTTCCCCGCCGGTCGGCGATCCGGCGCAGGAGGCAGAGCAGCGCGCGCGATGCTTCTGGCAGGGACTCGTGGAGGAGGCGCGGAACGCGGCCGGATTGTTGGACCCCGCCGGGATCGGTAAAAACTCGCCCCCGCCATGTGCGTTTAAAAATGGCGCCAAACCACATGGCAAGGGCAGAAGGGACGAGGCGGGGGGCGGAAACGCAGTCAGCCTGCTTAACATCGCATGCGCAGGCGAGCGGGGAGACGGGGCGGTCCCTGCAGTAGAGTGCAAAATCAATCAGAGCGCTCTATCCAAATTAGGTCCTTATAGGGTAAGGACCTCCCCCGGCAGGAGGCGGGGAGACCCCAGGGGGAGTGAGCGGCACCACCCCCAAAGGGAGGAGCGAGGTCGAAGCCCAACAAAACCGCACGGAGCGCTAGAAGTGTACCGGCAGTCAGCTTCCGGCTCAGAGTCAAGTAACAGCTGCTCAGACACCTCGGAAGAGCCGACCGAGTCTGGCTGGGACTCGGAAACCGAGAGAGCAGAATTAATGCGGTTTCGAGCGAAACCGAATAAAGATTTAAACAATATCGGGAAACAATTGCAACACAAACTCACCGATTGGGGAAAAATAATAGCAGCCTGTGGGGACCGGGCATCGGCAGCCTCCATGCACGCTTTCCCGGGGGGGGTTGCCGGAGCGCGGGGGAACCAACAAAGGGCATATACCCCAGTTAACCCAAAAGAAGCCAAAGCGATTTCAGAAATAGGGATTAACTCAGCTGTAGTACCCACTCTTCAGGATGACCTTTCTAGCAATGACGATCTGCTCACTTTTGATATTACGCAAATAAGCCGCATGCTTTTTGATGGGGCGGGGCGGATTGTATTTAAGCAGGAATGGCAGGATGACCGCGTTAGCCCAGGCTTCTGGGGAAGGGCAGCAACTCAGCAAACTGTCTCCCGCCGGCACAGCTTTCCCTGGCAGCACCCTCACTCCAAGCATCCCGGCCTCGGGGAAACGGGACGTCCTTTCCATGCTCGGATTTCGGATTACAAATCTATCCTGAGGGCCACTGCCGTACACCCCCCGCTGCCAAACAAATTGACTTGGAAATCATCAGACCCTGTGTGGGTTGAGCAGTGGCCCCTGACAGAGCCTCGAGCGGCAGCTTTGCTGGAACTGGTCGACCGCGAGCTGCAAAAGGGTCACGTAGAACCCTCCACCAGCCCATGGAACACCCCCGTATTCATGATCCCCAAGAGGTTCGGAGAAGGCTATTGCCTCGTCCACGACCTGAGAGAAGTGAACAGGACGATCTGACCCATGGGTCCGGTCCAGACACTGCTACCCGCGAACTCAGCCATCCCCGCAGGGCAGCTGTACGCAGTACTGGATATCAAGGACTGTTTCTTTTCGATACCCCTGCACCCTTAGGACAGAGAATGATTCGCCTTTTCCGTGGTGTTTCGGAACGGCAAGCGGCCCAACCTTTGCTTCCAATGGAGAGTGCTTCCACAAGGCCTTGTCGACAGCCCGACCATATGCCAGATCACCGTGGACAAAGCACTGATGCCAGTCTGACACTCCAATCCCACCGCAACCATCATCCAGTACATGGACAACATCCTGGTCGCAGCACCATCGACAAGCCAAGTAGATGACCTGGTGTCCACAATCACGGAGACCCTTCAGGCCAACGGCTTCGAGATCGCGAGCGCAAAGATCAAGAGAGGACCCTGCGTGACCTTCCAGGGAGTAGGAATTACAAGCTCCTACGTGACACCCCCCAAGGTGAAGGTCAACCGAGACGTCAAGACGCTCCACAACGTGCAGCGCCTGGTGGGATCGCTGCAGTGGCTTCGCAACATTGTCCTGATTCCTCCCGAGGTCATAGACCCTCTGTACGACCTCCTGAAAGGAAAGAACCCCTGGGATCCCAAGGAGCTGACGCCGCAAGCAACGAGCTCCCTCGACTTCATTGAAAGCCAGATGTCCACTGGCACGCTTGCCAGGTGGAACCCAGCCGTGCCACTGGACCTGTACGTCCACTTTACACCGAAGGGGGGAGTGGGAGCACTGGCCCAAGGACCTTCTGAAAAGGCCCGACCGATCCAATGGGTGGTCCTCGGAAGACTCGCTTGTGCATTTTCCCCAGGAATCGAATGCATCGCCAGCCTCATCATGAAAGACAGGAGACTCGCCTTGAAACACCTAGGGACAGAACCGACAACCATCCACCTTCCCTTTCGCAAGCAGCCGACCACGGAGTCAGCCACAATATCGGAGTACCTGGCCCTTGCTCTCTCCGGCTTCGGAGGAGAAATCTCCTACTCCTCCAAGCCACCCTGGACTCAGCTGCTGACCGTAGTCGACATGGACATGACGCCAAAGGTCAAGGACAGACCGCAGCCAGGACCAACAGTCTTCACAGATGCTTCCTCCACGACTTCATCTGCAGCAGCAGTGTGGCAGGCAGGAGAGCAATGGCACTGCGTCAAAGCGTGTGACCCCACACTGTCAGTGCAACAACTGGAGGCAGCAGCAGTGGTTTTGGCGTGCGGACTCTTCCAAGATGAACACCTCAACATTGTAACAGACTCTATATTCGTGGCAAGGCTCTGCCTAGCCATGGCCGGACCAGGTGTGTCAACATCAGCAGCAGCCCTAATGCTGGAAGAAGCACTCTCCTCACGACAGGGCACTGTGTCAGTCATCCACATCAACAGCCACGACCCAGTCAAAGGCTACTTCCAGACCGGCAACGACAAAGCAGACGCCGCAGTGAGAGGCGTTTGGACCTTGCAAAGAGCTCGTCAACTGCACGAGTCGCTCCACATCGGAGTCAAAGCACTGGCGAAGAGATGCGAAATCTCGACGGCGGACGCAAAACATGTGGTAGCCACCTGCCCTCATTGCCAGAAGTCGCCCCTTTGGACCTACGGGGTCAACCCGAGAGGTCTCAAGCCCTCAGAGATCTGGCAGTCGGACTTCACCTTATGTCAACTGCTGAAGCCCCGAGCATGGCTTGCAGTGACAGTGGACACTTATAGCAGAATGATCATAGCCACACAGCACCCCAAAGCAAACTCCAAGGCCACAGTTCAGCACTGGCTGACAGCCATGGCCTGGCTTGGTATCCCCAAACAGATCAAAACTGACAACGGTTCCAGGTTCACTTCTAAACCAGTGCAAGAGTTCACTTCAAAATGGGGTATCACATTAGTGTGAGGTATCCCATATAACAGTACCGGGCAGGCCATAGTCGAGAGAGCAAATCAGACCCTAAAAACCAAGATAGAAGTGTTGGTGAAAGCGGAGGGCTTTGCCAACGCCATTCCC
Source organism: Melospiza melodia melodia (assembly GCF_035770615.1). NCBI lineage: Eukaryota > Metazoa > Chordata > Aves > Passeriformes > Passerellidae > Melospiza > Melospiza melodia. The sequence goes on from NW_026948800.1 coordinate 2,404,153, forward strand.
CCAGAAGACCAGGCACGTATGCTGGCAACCGCTTTGCTGGCACTGAATCAATTCCCTAGAGGAGATGAAACAAACAGTCCCGTCCAAAAGCACTGGGCCACTCGAACGCTAGAGGAGGGCCCGCAGGTTGTAATTAGAAACGAGCTAGGCGAATGGGAACGGGGCTGGAGGTTGATGCTCACGGGGCGAGGGTACGCAGCTGTCAAAAAGGACGGCAAAATCAGGTGGTGTCCACTTAAGTCAATTAAGCCAGACCTCCATAGCAAGCAGAATGAGACTGATGAGAGTTGCGAGTTTCTGTTTACAGGACATGCTCGTGGGACGTCCTCGTGACGTGTACATCCCCATTCCAGAGGTAAGCGACAGACCACCAAGCCGCCAGGCAGCGCCCGAGAGACTTGCACGGGTGAGACCCAAGCGTCAACGGTGTTTCTGTGTGATTTTGCTGTTGGGGCTTGTTGCCAGAGGGCAAGCCAGCCCAGATCACTATCCCCATCGGCCATTCAGGTGGGTCATGCAACACCTTAGTAGTGACAAGGTGCTCCGAGAAGTCACCACACTGAACACCCCATCGTTCCACATCACCAACCTGTTTCCAGGACAACCAAAGGTAGACCCCAATTCCCCACATGCCACACACATGTACCTATCCTACTGGTGCCCAGCTTCAAACCCTGGGAAAAGCTACTGCAATCACCCAGCGTGGAGACATTGTGGGCACTGGGGCTGTGAAACCATTGTCACAGATGCCAGACCGTCAGGGCCTGAGTGGGAGCCACAAGAGCCAGACAAATTCTTACAGTTCACCTGGGCACCCACCGGCTGCAAAACAGCCCCTTCCTCCACGGAAACTTTTATCGAAACCGTCATAAAATCCCCAAATTTTGGAAATGCGCAGACTACAACATGACAGTCTTGCAGCCACATCACCCTAGCTGGGCAATAGGCAGAACGTGGACAGTAGTCCTTCAAGGGTCAAAAGAGAGGGTGAATGTGCGAATTATCAGGCTCCGACCGTCGGCGCCCCGAGCGGTCGGACCCAACAAAGTGATTAAAAGCGTGCCAAAATGGAGAAACGTGACCCACCCCAAAGCCTTCACCACAAGGGTCGCTGATATCCCAACTGGCCATGTGGAAGCCTTTCAGATAGGCCGTTCAGCCGGGTTGGACTCAGACCCAATCCTTCGTATGTTAGAAGCTACCTTCCTATCCCTGAACGAATCCAACCCTAACCTAACCGAATCCTGTTGGCTTTGTTACGATGTCGAACCTCCCTTTTACGAAGGAGTCGCTTTAAACACTCCCTTCAGTTACTCCACAGCAGATGGACCCAACCAATGTAGGTGGGACACCCCTCGCAAAGGAATCACCCTGAGTCAAGTGACAGGCCAGGGCAGATGCTTTGGCAATGCAACCCTAGCTAGGCGGAAAGGCAACGTCTGCACCGATGTTGTCAAACCCAACGGGAAAAACAGTAAGTGGGTAGTCCCATCCGCATCTGGGATGTGGGTTTGCCAGCGATCTGGAGTGAGTCCGTGTTTGTTCCTTGCCAAATTCGATGACTCTACTGACTTTTGTGTCCGAGTTCTGATTGTTCCTATGGTCCTGTACCACGCAGATGAAGAAGTGTATCGCCATTTCGAGGAACTCAGTCGGCTCCACAAAATAGAAATAGTAACAGGTATAACTATCTCAATGATGCTGGGCCTAGGAGCAGCTGGAATGGCCACAGGAGTCTCAGCCTTGGCAACCCAGCACCAAGGACTGTCACAGCTGCAGGCAACAATTGACGAGGACCTGCAGAGGATCGAGAAATCTCCTTTCTAGAGAAGTCAGTCTCCTCGCTCTCAGAAGTGGTCTTGCAGAACAGGCGAGGACTAGACCTCCTGTTCATGCAGCAAGGAGGCCTGTGTGCCGCCTTGAAGGAGGAGTGCTGCTTCTATGCAGACCACATGGGAGTCGTGAGAGACTCCGTGGCAGAACTCCAAAACAGACTGGATCAGAGACAGAAAGACAGGGAAGCCCAACAGGGTTGGTTCGAGTCCTGGTTCAATCGATCACCATGGCTAACCACCCTAATTTCTACCCTAATAGGTCCATTGGCAATGCTACTTTCAGCTGTCACCTTCGGACCATGCCTGCTGAACAAGCTGGTCTCATTCATTCAGACCCACCTAGAACGGGCTAACATCCTGTTCATAGGCCGGCAGCAGCTGCTGTGAATTCGACCAGGGAACACTGCCAGTCACAAGATTTTCTACCCAGGTTTACCAAACCCCTTTCTTTGTGAACAACCCCATGCCTCATCTCAGTACCTATGTATATGACTACTTAGTTCATTTGTGAAAAAGGGGGGGGGAGATGTAGTAGATAGGGTCAGGCGCTCGGAAAATCTCGCGATGTCACGGAAAGCAGCAGGATTCCTCTCCCCCTAACGCCTAGTGATAAAGCATCACCCAAGAATGTTGTCCCCCCTAACATAGTAACTTTCGACTCCTTACTAACCAATTACAGTAAGGTAAGACCCCCTGACGTAGAGAAAAAACTTTCCCAGTATAAAACCCGACGAGGCGGGACAATAAAGGTCTTGAACCGTCCACCATACTGGTGTCTGCGTGTGTTCTTGGCCCGAGTGACCCTGGAGAGTTTGGGTCGCCGTGCCGTTTCCACAGAACCAGGTCGCCTTGCGTTGCATCAGAAGGCAACAGGATCCACACCTGGGAATGCCCTACAAGTATGGGGAATGTGAGAAGAGCTTCAGTCGTAGGTCCCAGCTCATCATCAACCAAATAATCCGCACTGGGGAGAGGCCCTATGAGTGTCCCAAGTGTCAGAAGAGGTTTCAGACCAGCTCTAATCTCCTCGGCCACCAGTGGATTCACACTAAGGAGAGGCCCTTCTGCTGCCTTGAATGTGGGAAGGGCTTCAAGGACAACTCCATTCCCGTCACCCACCGGCGCATCCACACTGGGGAGAGGCCCTACGAGTGTCCCCAATGTGGGAAGAGTTTCTTTGGCAGCTCTGACTTGACCAGACACCACTGGAGGCACCGGTAAGGGAAGTCCTGCAAGTGCTCCAACTGCTGAAGAGCTTCGTGCACCGCTCTAGCTTCATCCCCCATGGGAGGATCCATATTGGTCAGAGCCCTGGTGACCCACATTTCCTGTGATCCATGTTGGGATGACACCTGGCTGGTTATCCTTTTGGTTTGGCCCTAATTTTCTTCTGATTTTTCTTTATCACTTAAAAACACCTGAAATATGACAAAAAAGGAAGTAACTGATGAAGGATATCTAAAATCCTACTATTTAACAGGTGTTTGAGGTGGAATTTATGGTTTGGTAACATATTCTGGAAGATTTATGTGTTCTTGGGGGATTTCAGGAAGTATTCTCCATATCCTTGCACTCCAGAATTCAAGATAAATTGGTCTGTCACCTCAGAATTATTCAATCCCACTGAAAACACCTCAATTTTACCCCAAAATGGCTCAATTCATGTCAAATTGCCTTGTTCCCACCTCAGAAAATCTCAGTCCCATGCCATATCTAGTTGATTCCACAATCTCCAGGGTGAGATGGTGTTGGAAGGAGATTGGGAGAAGTGAGATCGAAATTTGAGGGTGTGGGATTGGGATTGTGTAGGTCTGGGTGTGTGTGATCTATTTTGATAGTAAATAAAACTTTCAGAACTATCGATTTCTGTCCCATTCATTTTCCATCAGTTCCAGTTCTGTTTTCAGAGTGCCATCTTCTCAGCCGATTGTATTGGTGTCCTCCTTTCTCTCCTGCCTCTCTTTGCCTGCTCTGTTTCTCTCTCAGTGTCTCCCTTAACCCAGGGCAGCTCCCACCAAAGATCCTGCCCTGATTTACTTCCCAATCCATGAGCTACAACAACCATGGGTGAAGTTATGAAGGCTGGCAGTGAAATGTCATTGTAGGATCTTGCTGCACTTGGCTTTTGGCTCCTTCTTAAGAGCTTTGCCTTTGAGGGCAGGAACATCTTTTCCTGGCTGTGAACTGGAATTCCAGCCCCTGGGAGTGTGTGCCATGGATCCCAGAGGGGCATTCCCGAGGCTCCCAGGGTGCTGCTCCTGCCATGCCTTCCAAGGAGCTGTGCAGGGCCAGGGGACAAGGTCCAGCAGCTCTGTTGGTTCTGCAGTGCCACAACAGCCCCTGGTTCCATGAGTGTCCATACTGCAAACAGAGGTTCCTTGGTTCCCATGATGCCCTGCTGTGTCACCATGGATATTTGGTGCCATGAAGTTCTTCACTGGCACAATGGCCTCCCTCTCTCCATGAGCTTCCGCAGTGCCACAATGGCTTCCTTGGATGGGCAGTGTCACCATGGACCATTGGCTCCATGCAGCCCCACTGGGTCACCATGGACTCAGTGGTTCCATGAGGTTCCGGGAGTGTCTCCATGGTCTCCTTGGATCCACAGTGTCACAATGGTCCACTGAATCCACATGGCCCTGATGTGTCACCATGGCCCCTTGGTTCCATGGCACCCCAGGGTCACAATTGACTCCTTGCTTCCATGTCACCCTCGTAGGGTCAAAATGGTCCCTTCATTCCATGAGGAATACAGAAGTTTTGTAGAAACATTGGGCAAATCCTGCTTAATAAAACTGGGAACATCTGTTTGCATTCAAGAGAGATGTTAATGGTGACGGTGGCACCAGCAGCCTCCATCTGCAACAGAGATCCAGGGAAAGGACAGGGACAGAGAATTCAGCTGCAAAACTCGGAGAATTCTGCTCCCAGAGATCATTTCTGCTCACACTCTCCCTTGGAGAAAGGTGACACCAATCCTGGCAGCCTGGACTGAGCAGGTGCCTCCCGAGTTGGGTTTGTTGTTCAGGAAATCTGCTCAGGCTTTTCCATTTTTTCTGGTTTGAAAGCAAAACCAGTGAGAGACTCCAAGTCAGAATTACAATTTATTAGGAAAAGAAAAAAAAAAAAAAAACCAAAATGCATTCAATAATACAAAAGAAAAAACATTGACAAAGTCAGAATACAACTTGACACCCTGTTGGTCAGCGTGTTGTTAGCAGTCCAGTTGGAATGGTGGCTGCAGTCCTCCTGGAGTGGCAGATGTGGTTATGTTGAAGCAGTGATCCTGTAGTAGGGTGTAGTCTTCCTCTGAAGATCCAATGGAAATGGCAGCTGTTCCCTGGGAAATCCAGTGGAAAGGCAGCTTGTTCGGTCCCAAACCCCAGATTATATCCTGGTGGGGATGCTGAACTCCTCCCCACTGGGCGGAGCATCTCACAATGAGTCAAAAGCATTCTATAAGTCATGGGGTGGGTCAAGAAATGGCTCCCAGAGGGAGTTATCTTTGAGTCACATGGCAAGGCATTGATTGGCCCATTTACAGGAGATAAGGAAAAAACAATGCCCTTCCTGCTTTCAACAGCTCTTGAGGATTGGAATAGAACACATCTTTACATTGTAACCTAGGACATCTATCACTGATGGAAGGGTGGGATGGAATAACTTCATATTTGAGGTCATTTTGAGCTCTGCTGGGGGTTTCCCGAGGTCTGGTAGTGCTGTTGGCTTCAGGAACAGTTTGGGCAATGGCTCTGGGACTGAGGGCTGGGTGAAAAATTAGAACGGTTGTTAGTCTTGTATTTACAGTCTTTTGCTATATGTCCAGTTTTCTCGCAGTTATAACGGTTTCCACTGCCTTTATTACATTCTGTATTGAGGGGAAGCACATTTAATGCAACCAGCGCTTCCACTGCACCCTGGCTTGTGGCCTTAGCTAGGCTGGAGTCACGGTCTGAGACCGCTTGGCAAATGCAAGCATCAACCATCTGAGTGATGGTCGGCTCATGGACAAGGCGGAGGGTGTCCAGAACCTTTCTGCACTCAATAATGGCATTACAGAAAGCTAATTTGCTAATGAGATAATTCCAGACCTTTTGATCATCTACCTGTTTTTCCAGCACTTTATTAAGGTGATCGACAAATTTGATGTAGCTCTCATCTGGGCCCTGGCAAATGTCAGTGAAGTCAATGTGGGATGTAGAAGTGTCAGGTGGAGGAGGGTACACCATGCAGCACCTTTGAGATCTTCCAGTATTGACCGGGGGAGGACTTCAGCCTGATATTGCAGTCTAGTATAGTCTCCTTCCCTGGTAACGCGGTCCGTTGTGAGGTGTTGTCACCGTTCTTCCTCAACATAATCTTTTGGCAATTCATTAAATTTATTTATCCAAAGTTGTTTCCACAAAATAAACTCAGCAGGTGACAATATAATTTTTATACACTCTATTAAATTTTATGGTACCATCGTGTGGGCAGTAAATGGTGCATCCAGCAAATTCTTAAAATAGGGAGAACTCCTCCCATAGTCCTTTGCAGCATTAACTAAGTCCTTAATTTCCCTATGGAGGTAGAGAATCCAAGATTCAGATGGCACCTGTGCAGTATAAGCAGGGGCCAAAACCTAAATGGGAATCCATAGGGCATAGATTTAGGTTTTGGCCCCCGCTTATACTGCCCAGGTGCCACCTGAATCTTGGATACCACCTCCCAGTCCCCCTCCTTTGCAGCTTTGCTCCGCATCCTCTTCCAAGAATCCTTGGGCTCATCCTCACTCTCAGATAAGCTATTGCTCTCTTCCTCTGCAGAGGAAGCAGGTCTGCTGGGAGGGGCGTAGGGCATTCAGCCAACTGGCAACACACTGTGTTGAAGGCCTTTGGTAGCCAAAATGGCTTCCTTCCAGTTGGCCCCATGTCCAGTTCCAGGGTTGGAACTCAACATCAAGGTGGGGCCTGTCACAGGGGAGGTACGTGGAGCAAAGGCAGGAAATGGGGATGAAGGCCAAAGGGAATCTAAAATGGTGGTCTCTCTAATAGGAGCATTGCCATCTTGTGATTTATAGGAAGGGGGATTAGGATCAGGGGATGAAGGAATGTGGGTGAGGGAATATCTCAAGGCAGCATGGCCACTACCACCCTGAGGAGAGAACAGAAAAGGAGGGGAGATGACAGGTAGCAGATGGCTTGTCTGTGCCAAAGGGTGGGCTCCATCTCCCATCCTGTTCTCAGGGAACATGGGTTCGGTAATGTGGGGGGAGGATTGAATAAACCAGGACAAAGGGTTGGAACCATGAACTTGTAAAATGATCCTATAAATTAAATGAAACAAAAGATAAAATTTCCCATATTTTAAAACCCTATGTGTTTGTAAAATATAAAGCTTTTTCCCAACAGCATCCACAAATGGTAACTGATCGATAGAATCAACAGAGATATAAGGAAGCTCCTCAAATAACCATGAACAATGCCTTTTAAACTCCCCTCAAAAAATGAACTCCCCTCTAAATTTAAAACTCTCCAAAACTTAACAAAAACATCCTTTTCAGCTTGGGACTGATTATTTCCCAGAGTTGCCCCCAATGGAAGAGGGAATTCCCACCCACTGGAACAGAAAATCAAAAGCCCAAACCCCTGGGAGCTCTCTGCCACTCAGTCACTCACTCTCAGTCTCACAGGCACAATCTTCAGCGAAAGTGGTCCTGTGGGGCTGTCAGTGAAGTTGGTCCCACAGATGTTGAAGGGATCGTGAACTTCTTCTTCAGTGAGATTTGATAAAACTCGAGTCTCATTTCAGTGTTGCGGCTGACCCACAGGGGTACAGCTTCCAGTGATGTCTGACTGGCAGGATCACCACTGGAGAAACTCACAGGGACCTCAATGAATCAGGGCCCTGTTTGGGTGCCAGATCTAGCGTTGTGGCACTACTGAGGCCCTTGGAGCGTCCAGCACTCATGAGCCCAAAGCTCACTGCTACCTTAGAAAGCCGAGAGAATAGGCAGGATGGGTCTTCATATGATCTCCTGCAAAGTGGATTTATTGGTACAGGAACAGGCTACACAGCTGAACAGGCTCCAGGGATGAAGACAGGGTGTAGGCTGAGGGAACAGGGCCTTATATGGGGTAGTGAGGGTGGAGCTGAGGGTCAGGGCACAATGGATATGGGGGAAAATGGTGCAGAGGAGGGGTCAGAGGTCAGGTCAACCAATAGGGAAACAAGGGTGAAGGAACACAGCGAACTAGGGCCAATGGAGGGACAGAGAAAGAAGAGCATTCTAGGGCTAAACAAATGTAGGCAATAGGAGTTGAACTAGGGTAATTAGGCCAATGGGCCAATGGAGTAACATAACATGACATAAATCATATGTCTGCAAAGATCAATGGGAGAAGAAAGCATCTCACCCTAACCTGAAAGCCTACTCCTCTTATCTGGAACCAGTCCTCCATGTCTGGGGGATTGAGACTCTGATGGTGGGCCCCTGGGCCTCCACACATCCTCACAGCTGGCCCAGGGCAGGTCTGGAGTGGTCTTGATGGCAGCTTGGACTTGGCACACACTTGAGGAGGGTGTCTGTTTTCATCAGGGAGCTTAGGATTTCAGATTACTAAAATAAATAAAGAAAACCCCCTCTTTGCCTGACTGCAGCCAGTTCTCCAAGCTAAGCTTACCCCAGGTGAGTGAGGAGAGACAGGATGGGGTTTGGAAATGTGGAGCAAGGCTCTCCACACTGGGTCAGATCTCAAGACACAGCTTCTCAGAGCAGGCCAGACCTCCCTAGGAAAGCCCCTGGGTCTATTAGTCACAGAGTGCTGCTATCATTTCTTCTCTAAAGAGAAACATACACCCTTAAAACAGGAATGTGGATTTATTAGAAGCTATGTGAAGTATTTCTCTATAACAATAGAGAAAGAACTTCCTAGTGAACTGCACTACAGTGGAGGGAAATCAAAGCAAAACCATGTTTTGCCAGGAGTGCTTGATAATTATGTGCCCCATGGTGCATTTGGAGCTGAGCCCTGGAACCTCAGGGCCTGAGAGGAGATTGCACAAACCTTTCCAGGAGTCAAAGATGGACAAAAACCCCAAAGTTTCTTGAGGCATGAATGGGTCCCTCTGAGGTCCATCTCCAACACAGGCTCCTCATGGACTCCTTGGAGGAGAGAATTGGAGGCCAGGATGGCATGAAATCCTCTCAGTGACTCAATGTAGAAAGGAAAATCCAAGTACTTTAAAAACCTTGAGTATCTCAAAGTATTAATGAGCACTACTGGGTGTCAGTACAAAGCTCTCAAGGGACTCATTAAAGCAGAAAATTGGGGCCAGGATTGCACAAACCTCTCACAGAGTCTGCATCAAAGGGGAAACACCAAGTACCTTAAAAAATCTGAAGTACCTGAAGTATTAATGAGCCCCATTGAGTGTAGTTACTGACAAAGCCTCTCCAGGGACTAATTACAGCAGATAATTGGAGGCCATGATTGCAGAAACCTTTCAGAGACTCCAAGGCAAAAGCAAAGCCCAAAGTCCTTTGAAAAACCTGCACAGAGGCTCCTGGCACAGAGGCAGCTCTTGGCAAGGGCAGCACTGCAGAGAGACAGCTCTGGCCAGGAGCAGCTCCTGTGCACAGCCCAGCAGGGCTGGGGCACTGCCTGCAGCCACCCCGGGCACAGCACAGGGGCACAGAGGGGTTAAACTCAGCCTGGGCTGGGAGCACAAAGCAGAGCTCACCCGGGGCTCACTAGAGCAGAAATCAGCCCAGGTTTGAAACAGTCATTCCCTGGCTGTGGGAAGAGAAGCTGCAGTTCCTGCCAGGATCTCCTGGAGCTGGCACATCCCACAGCTTTGAGGACCTTTCAGGAGGACTCTCAGAGCTGCTCCAGAGCAGGGCTGTGGCCCCAGGGCAGGGCTGGCTTTCCCTCCTGCCCCAGCCCAGGCACAGCCCAAGGCAGCTCCTGTTGCCAGGCTCTGCTGCAGGGCTGAGCAGCCGGGGCTGCAGCCAGGGGTGCCCAGGGCTGTTGTGCAGAGCAGGGTCCTGCAGCCCAGGGCGCTGTGCTGGGGCAGGGACTCTGCTGCCTGCCAGGGACAGCTCTCAGCCAGCCCTGGCAGCTGCTCCCAGCGCTGGGGAGAAGCTGTGGGGGGAAGGAGCCACCCTGAGCAGGGCAGGGGCTGCTGCTGAGAGGGGCTGGGTGGGGCAGGGCTGCTCCCAGCTCCAGACCAGCCTGGGCACAGCTCCAGAGGACACTTCCCAAAGAAGGTAAGCCTGGGATTGCTGGAAAGATCAGGAGCTTTCCTGAGAGTGTTTTCAATTTCCTGCTTGGAGAAGGATGGGAAAGTTGGGGTAGTGACAAAAAGATTTTTCCATTTTATAATTTTTTATATATTCATAATTCTGTAAATTACTATTATATAGTTACAATACTATAATCCTTACTTAACTCTATTAAACTCTTAATTAACTATATTAAACTACAATTATATACTTATATAACTTTAATCCTTCTTTAACTCTAGTTTGTTTTCTTATCTTTCTCTTAGATTTTAGAACACTAAGCTGACTGTCTTAATACATTCTTGGAATACTATATAGTCTTATTATCAGGAAGAGGACCTACAAGAACAGTTTGTTTTTTCACCAGAATGTGAGCAGTCATAAGCAAAAAGTTAAGACAAAGAAACCCTTGGACCTACTCCAATGGGTTGAGCCAGTGGTGTGTAACTGGGGCGCCTGAATCTCCTATTGGATGCTCCTGTTAAATATCCTAATTAATCAACCTTAATAAATCATTGAAATCAGGTCCCGGGTGTGCCCTATCCCCACTGGGACACCTGGAAGCTTCCAATTAATGTCTGGTTTTTATTTTACTGTTCTAACACTGTTGCAAGGGTTTTGTTTTTTTCTGTTTTGATTATAGTCAACAGGGGGATGAGAGAAGCAGAACAGGAATTGTAATCCCAGAATCACAGAACATTCTGAGTTGAAAGGGACACACAGGATCATCAAAGGAATGTTTGAGCATTTACAGGGACTCCAGAATTGTAACTTTGGGTGGTCAGTCTCTCTGCTGGGAGCCTCCCAAAGGCCCTCAGCCACTCCTCAGCCCTGGACTGCAGCAGCATCACCTCTGCAGGGCCCAGCAGGGCTCTCCTGAGCTGCCCTTGCCCAGCTGCACACAGAGCCTGCCCCAGCCAGGGCCCTGCACACAGGCAGGTTTCTGTAGGGCCCCGGCCAGGGCACACAGGCTGGGATGGGCTCTGTGAGTGCTGGCAGGGACAAAGCTCCTCTCAGGAGGGAATGTCCAGGCCCAGGGAGATGCTCAGGGAAGGAGAGGGGGCTGAAGAGAGCAGTGCTGGGGGCAGGACGGCACTGTTGGTGTGTGGGAGGTGCCAGGCTCAGCTGGGCACGGGAACACTGTCCTGAGTGCCCGGCTGTCTCTGCCCTGCCCTCTCAGGCACACAACATCTTCTCTTGGTTCTGCCCTGCCCTGATATTGACCCTGTTATCTGCTGCTCTCAGGGAGGCTCTGGCATTTGCAGCAGCTGAGTCAGGCACTGCCCTTGGCATTCCTGCCAGGCAGGGGTGTGTCCATGGGAATGGGGTGTCCAAGCTTCCCTGACACATGTGGGGCTGTAGGCAAAGCAGTCCATGGGAAAGGGGAATGAGCTGAGCCCCCTCCCTGAGATCTCATCATGGGCACAGACAGGGATCTCCTTGCTGTGCCCTTCCAAGCTCTGAGCTGCCCTCCTGGGTGCAAATCTGTGCCAGAGCCTCTGGGAGTTCCCTGAATGTCACACGGGGAAGGGCAGAGCTGCCAGAGCTGAGGAAATGCTGTTGGGTTTGCCAAGGGAGCCGTGAGTGTCCTTGGCACAAGAGGGTGCTGAGATCTTGCCCAGAGACCTTTAGAGAAGGTGAGACATTCAGGGATCCCTCTGCTCTGGGCAGGGTCTGGTTTATCCCAGGCTGACCCAGGAGTGTGATTGTGCTCTGATTGCAGCCAAAGGTGCAAAGCCAGGGCAGCTGGGAACAAGCCCATACAGCCCCTCACCTTCCCTCAGCCACAGGGAATCCTTTGCTTCTCTCATCTCTCAGTGGCAAACTCTGAGTGCAGCAGGAATGCTGGGGATTTCTGACCTCAGAGTGCCAGGAATGATCTGTGGGTAGGAAAAAAGTCCTTAAAACAGCTCCTGTAATCCATGTCCTAAAAACCTAGGAGTGCAGATGCTGCCAAGCCTATCTCCATTCTGAGTGATTCCACTGAAAAATCCTGACTATCCAGGCTTGTCCCTCCGCCACATAGCCAGAAACCCAGGGCAGTAGGGCAGGGATGGCTCCTTGAGGGCCCCCATGCACAGACATGGCTGCTCCTGGAACACTCAGCCAGCACAACTGGAGCTCAGGCAGGGACCTGGGTGAAGGATTTCCCAGAGCAGGAACAAGAGTAGGTGAGTCCCAGTGGGAAAGGCTACAGGGAATGGCCCAGGTTTGGCTCTCCTGACTTCTCCTGACTTGTCACTGTCCTTTCTCCATGAACAGGTCCCCAGGTGCAGCCCCAGCAAATGTCCAACAGCAGCTCCATCAGGCACTTCCTCCTGCTGGCAGCTGCAGCTCCTGCACTTCTGCCTCTTGCTGGGCATCTCCCTGGCTGCCCTCCTGGGCAACGGCCTCATCATCAGTGCCGTAGCCTGCAGCCACCACCTGCACACACCCATGTTCTTCTTCCTGCTCAACCTGGCCCTCAGCGACCTGGGCTCCATCTGCATCACTGTCCCCAAAGCCATGCACAATTCCCTTTGGGACACCAGAACCATCTCCTACACTGGATGTGCTGCACAGCTCTTTTTCATTCTTTTCTTCATCTCAGCAGAGTATTTCTTCCTGACCATCATGTGCTATGACCGCTACGTGTCCATCTGCAAACCCCTGCACTACTGGACCCTCCTGGGCAGCAGAGCTTGTGCCCACATGGCAGCAGCTGCCTGGGCCAGTGCCTTTCTCCATGCTCTGCTGCACACAGCCAATACATTTTCCCTGCCCCTGTGCCATGGCAATGTCCTGGGTCAGTTCTTCTGTGAAATCCCACACATCCTCAAGCTCTCCTGCTCACACTCCAACTTCAGAAAAATTTGGATTTCATTGCTTGGGGTCTGTTTAGGTTTTGGTTGTTTCATGTTCATTGTTTTCTCCTACGTGCAGATCTTCAGGGCTGTGCTGAGGATCCCCTCTGAGCAGGGACGGCACAAAGCCTTTTCCACCTGCCTCCCTCACCTGGCAGTGGTCTCCCTGTTCCTCAGCACTGCAGCATTTGCCTACCTGAAGCCCCCCTCCATCTCCTCCCTATTGCTGGATCTGGCCCTGTCAGTTCTGTACTCGGTGGTGCCTCCAGCCCTGCACCCCCTCATCTACAGCCTGAGGAACCACGAGCTCAAGGCTGCGGTGTGGACACTGATGAGTGGACCATTTAGGAAACATTAAATTGGTTGCCAATTTCTGCATATCTCTTGAAATAAAAGTGATCTTTGATACTACTTGTTGGATTGGTTATGTTTTTTATTCTGTTTTCATTTTTTACTTTTCTCCCTAAACCAAGGCCATTTTTTCTGCAATTTCTTATTTTGTTTCTCTAATGTTCACTTTGCCCTCAGACTGTGTCAATGAGGAGCTGGTCTCTTGGTGGCTTTAGAGGAGCTAAAGGATCTCCCAGCAGAGTTTTCACAGGAGATACCCCTTTTGTTGCCTTCTCTGGAGCTGCAGCAGCAATGTCTGTGTGCAGAGCTGGGGGCAGATCAGGGCTGGCCCAGCAGCTGTGCCCAGCAGCAGCACCACTTGGTGTTGCCAGTGCTGCTGCCGTGGCCCTGCCCCGCTGCCCTGGTGGCCCTGGTGTTGCTGCAGGGCCTGAGTGCTCTCAGGGCCGGACACAGCCCTGGGGGTGGCAGTGCCGGGGCTGCAGCAGGGACAGGCCATGGGCACTGCTGGGCAGCGCTGACGCCTCAGCCCAGGGCCTGGGGGCTCCAGGCTCCTTGCCCAGGCTCTCTCTAGAACACACCTAGGCCAATGCTCAGCACAGAAAAGCCCGGTGAGCAGCCCCAGGCTGGCCGTGGGCAGGCTGAGGGCAAACAGCATGGCTGGGGCTCTGCAAGGGCCCTGGGCGAGAGGGGAAGGAGCAGTAGAGCAGGGGCTGATCCATCTCCAGTGCTCTGCACAGCCCAGGGCAGCGTCCCAGAGCGTCCTGATGGAGCTGCCAACAACATCCCCCCTCTGCAGCCCTGGCCTCTCCCCCAGCTCACACAGGTGCCCCATCCTTGCAGGCACAGACACGGCAGCACTGGCTCAGCAGCCCCTGTTTGCATTGCACACAGCAGGCAGGAGCACCCCCATGCTGTTGCTGTGGGGACATGAACCTGAGGGAGCACAAATGCCATCAGCCCCTGGGGCCAGCAAGGGCTGGGGGACACCAGGGAAACCACTCAGCTTTGTCCTGGCATCTGCAGTCAGACAGATGATTTGTTCCCATCAGCTGGTAATTTCCTTTGCCACTGCTGACACTGTTGCTCAGAGCCAGGGCTGCCTGGCACCCACCCCCAAACTGCCCTGAGCATTTCCCTGGCTTCACCTTTGCTTTCTTTATTTGTCCCTGATCTGGATTCCCTCCTATTGCCCATTGCTGTCCTCTCGCCTGCAAACAGCCCATCTCTGTTTGCCCTTTCCTCTCTGGCCCCACTCCCCATTGCAGTTCCTGACTTGGCACCATGGGAACGTCCCTTGGGCAGCAGGATCATCCTACAAGTGCTGCAGGAATTGTCTGCAGGCTCCTGCAGTGCCTGGTGCTGCTCCCTTGCCAGAGGCACCCCAGGCCAGGGGGGCACATCTGGGCTGCTGTGTCTGGCTCTGGGGCTCCCTGCTCTGGGCAGTGAGGAGGGGCTGCAGAGGCTCTGCAGGACTGACAGGATGGGCTTTGGGGCTGGCAGGAGAAGCTGAGGGACCTGGGCTGCTGGAGCTTCTGAAAAGGAGGCCCAGGGCTCATTGTGCAACTGCTCCAAGGGTGGTTCCAGAGAGTCACAGAATCAGCGATGTTGGATAAGACCTTGGAGATCATCAAGTCCAACCTGTGCCCTGACACTGCCTTGTCTCCCCTGAGCCTCCTCTTCTCCAGAATAAACAACTGCAGGTCCCTCAGCTGCTCTTCACAGGAGTTGGTAGCTTGTGTTCCAGACCCCTTCCCAGCCTTGTTGCCTGTGGAGAGTTTAGTTCAAGCATGGCTTAAAGAAAAAGGCCATGAAGGCATACAGTTGAGAGAGCAATAAAAGGTAGTTGCGAAGCAGTTCCAAAAGCAGTTCCCAGGCTGATTTCTATAAACAATTAGGCTCTCTCATGCATCACGTTATAAACAATAAGGTTCTCAGACAGTCTTCCCATAACAAGCAAAACACCCTCTCTGGGAAAAGATGGCGCCCTGGGAACAGATACGAAAGTTTTGGGAACCTTTCATATCACAGTGGGAACACTGGTTTTGTTTTTACTAAACAATTATAGGCATTGTAAAACAAAGGGAGTGGTTAGAGTTTTCTCTGTTAGCCTATTGTGAACCTGGATTTTGGAATATGCATGAAGTTAATTAGCACTGTTATTTAAAGTGACTGATCGATCAATAAATTGGAGTTCGATGCATTAAAGGATGGTCGTCTCCCCTTCACTTCAATAAATGGTGACACCCGGATGTGATAGCGAACACCACGAGGCTCGTGAACACCACGGGGCTTGCGAACACCACGGGAAGTGAAGACTGGTTCAGGTTCTGAAGCAGCCGGAACGGCAAATAAGCGCGAAGAAAAAAGAGGAGGAAAACCCGCCGTGATGCGCCGTGCCCTGGGTGACCGTATAGACGAGCCTGGCTGGTACGTGCGGCCGACACCTTGAGAAGCTGCAAAGTGCGCACTTATATAGGTATGGAAAGGCAAGCCGCATATGAACTTTTTATTACTTTCTTGCAAAAAAGGCAAATTAAGGGAATAGACTTACACAAAGAATTACCGCGTCTTTTGGCTTATGGTCTGGAAAGGGGAATCTTTTAAATCCCCACACGGTTCACGAATTGTCGGAATGGCGTAAATTTGGTGATATATTATGGCAGGCTACGTTAGACGATGATAAAACTGCTAGGAAGTGGGGTAAATTATGGCGGGACGTTAATACCAAACTGTTGCAGTTTCAGGCTGAAAAAAGGGCTGCCCACCAGGCTACTGCCGCTCATGATCGTAACAAAGAGTACGATCAAGACAGGGAGTTTGATAAGGAGTCGGGAACTCCTCTCGGCCCCGCTACGAGGACGGTTTTATTACCAGCCTCACCAACTCCCTCGGCGAGCCAGGCTGTGAGCCAGGCTGTGAGCCAGGCTACAAGCCAGGCTCCACAGAGCGCTGTATTACCCGCTTCGCCGCCTCCTTTAACGAGCTCGCCCCCCCTAACGAGCCAAGCTCCGCAGGGTGCTTTATTGCCTGTTTTGCCACAGGCTACACGGAGCACCTCTGAGTCTCCCGTATCTGCTGTATCGCAGCAGCCGGGGCCACAAATGCATACTCCGTTCCTGAAAAGCAATCAGTCGATCCCTGGGGTGGAAAACGATCTAGTGGCAACGATTGCGAGGGATAGACGAGATGCGTGGGCTGCCCTGGCCAAAGATTCCATGGAAAAGGGAGATCAAGAGCTGATAACCACGGCTAGGGAACTGGCTTGTCCGGTTGTTTTCACTCCTCAGGCCAGGGGGGGCATACAGGCGACAATCACTGCTCTTGACTGGAAGATGTTATCTCAATTGCGAGCTACTGTTAGTCAGTTTGGCTTTAAAAGCGAACCAGTCAAACAAATGCTCGACTATATTTTTGACACCAGCATCCTTCTCGTTAATGATTGTCGCGGCATAGTTAAATTAATCTTTACCCAACATCAACAATTGCTGTTTATTGCTCATTGGCAAGCGCTTGTTAACGAGTGAATGGCAGTACAAAGGCAGCAGGGTGACCTCCTCCATGGCGTCACTGTTAATGAGCTTATGGGTCTGGGACCTTTCCTTCGTACTGAGGCACAAGCCTTAATAGGTCAGGATAAATGCCGGGAGGCAATGAGGTTAGTCAGACTTGCAAAAGAAAGGGTAAAGGAACCAGGAGGGATACCAGTAGATATGGGAATTAAGCAAGGCAGAGAGGAATCATTTGGCGCTTTTATTGATAGAGCTGCGGCTGCAATTGAGAGAGCTGGAGTACCGGAACTTATGCGCGGGGCCCTCCTCAAACAGTATGCACTTCAAAATTGTAATTCTGCTACTAGGAACATACTTAATACCTTAGGCATGAATTGGACTATAGAGGAGGCATTAGAAAGGATGCTTCTCGTACCGACCGGGCAGCAGGCTTTGGTGGTAGACGCGATCAAACAGTTAGGAATAGGCTTGCAAGAACAGGCAAAGTCCTCTCAGAGTCAGGTGTTAGCCGCTCTTGCACCTCTTCAAGCATCAGCCACATTTGCAGCATCAAATAAAGGGGGCCGCCTGAAATGCTACCAATGCGGAGGCACGGGCCACGTACACCGGGAATGCCAGGCTGTCAGAATCTGGTGCCAGAAATGCCGTATGGATAATCATAACACGGGCGCTTGTAAACGGCGGTCGGGAAACTTCCCCAGGAGCGCGTATTCCCGCAGCGGCCGCGCCCAGACACAAGTTGCCGCTGCCACAACAACACCCCCCCGTGCCTCCAACCCTCCCCTGCAGGGAGCCTTCAACCCTCCGCAGCAGGGAGCCTCCAACCCGCCACAGCAGGGAGCCTCCAACCCGCTGCAGACGGGAGCCTCCAGCCCCCCACAGCAGGAAGCCTCGGCATGGACCTGGCAGCAGCAGTAGACATGACATTGATGACTCCGCACCCACAAAAAATCCCAACGGGGGTCCAAGGACCTATTATTATACAGAACAAAGCAGTGGGTGCTCTGCTATTTGGAAGATCTTCTGCGTCTATGTTGGGACTGTTTGTTTTACCTGGCATTATTGAGGCGGATTACACGGGAGAGATTATGGTAATGGCTTACACCCCTTTTCCTCCTCTTCAAATAAATAAGGGACAAAGGATTGCTGAGCTGGTACCGCTTGAGCAAATGACTAAATGGATACAACCCATAAAAAATCAAGAGAGGAAAGAAAGTGCTTTTGGTTCCACAGGAGGACTTACTTTGTTAACTTTAAATCTTGCCGAGAGACCCAAGAAAAAGGTAGAAGTAGAATTCAAAGGACAAAAAAGGTCATTTTCATGTCTGCTGGATACTGGAGCAGATTCCAGCATTATTAGTCCTAATTGCTGGCCTCAAAATTGGCCCTTACAGCCTGCAGCCACTGCAGTATCCGGGGTCGGATACCCTGGCTAGCCACTCGCCCTCCTCCAAGTTTACATTGACGGGAAACAGCTTACAGCAATCTTTTCAGTGGTACAGTTACCACCTACTGTTCAATGTCTTATAGGTCGGGATATTATGGCTCAGCTAGGGGTGGTTTTGACAAATGAACACCCTTTGGAGTAAAAGCCATTGCTTGGACTTTCCCAATTCCCATCACCTGGATTGTTGACACCCCGGTATGGGTTAAGCAATGGCCTTTGAAAGGGGAAAGTCTTACAACACGCACATCAGCTCGTCTCAGAACAGCTTCAACAGGGACACTTGCATTTATCTACCAGCCCCTGGAATACTCCAATTTTTGTAATTAAAAAGAAGTCAGGGAAATACAGGCTGCTCCATGATTTGCGTGCTGTTAACAAACAAATGGAACCTATGGGCTCATTACAACCTGGATTACCTAACCCAGCCATGATCCCGATGGATTGGCCTTTGCTGATTATTGACCTAAAGAATTGCTTTTTTACTATCGCCCTCCACCCACAGGATATGTGACAGTTTGCCTTCACATTACCTGCGATTAATAAAGAAGCACCTGATCAGAGGTTTGAATGGACGGTTCTTCCACAGAGCATGCGCAACAGCCCCACCTTGTGTCAGCTTTATGTCAGTGCAGCTTTGCAACCTCTTAGAAAGCAATGGCCTAATACAGTAATATATCATTATATGGATGATGTATTGTTTGCTCAGCCGATGCCTTTCACACAACAACAAGTCCAGGAAATAAGAACCACACTGGCACAATATTCTCTAGTAGTAGCTCCTGAGAAGATCCAAACAACTGCTCCCTGGAAATACCTGGGATGGTCTATGACAGAACAAATTATCAAACCTCAAAAGCTGCAATTAAAAACAAAAATAACCACCCTAAATGACGCTCAGAAATTCTTGGGTGATTTACAGTGGTTAAAACCAATGGTGGGAATACCCAATGAACTGCTCGATGAGTTGCGTCCACTGTTGAAAGGGACTGACCCAACTCATCCGGCGTGTATTACTGACAAACAACAGCGGGTCATTCAGCAAATTATGGACTGTGTTATGCATGGACATGTTCATTGAAGGGATCCAGACTTACCCATAGATCTGACCATCTGGAAGGGCCCACAGTATCTTTTGGGAGCACTTACGCAAAGCAAACAAGAAACGGGGGAAACACGGATATTAGAATGGATCTCCCCCCCACTGCAGCAAAGTAAGACTCTTTTTCAAAAAATTGAAATGTTAGCGGATCTGATAAAGAAGGGCAGAGAAAGGATGTTGCAGGTGGCTGGGGCAGAACCAGCTGCCATCAAGATACCAATGAAAAAGGATACCTTGGACTGGTATTTGAGGAAATACTGGTATTCAGAGGAAATGCAGGAAGCTCTCTTGGGTGCATGTTGCCCTATTGAAACACACCAGCTTTGACCAGATTTGATTCAATGGATAGGGGACTGGGACTGGATAACTCATCCAAAGTGAGAAAATTCTCCTATCTCAGGTGCCATTACTGCATTACAGATGCTGGCAGGAAATCAAGAACTGCTGCAATAACCTGGCAGGAAAAGTGAGTATGGAAGCATCATA
The DNA here is from genome assembly GCF_035770615.1 of Melospiza melodia melodia. NCBI lineage: Eukaryota > Metazoa > Chordata > Aves > Passeriformes > Passerellidae > Melospiza > Melospiza melodia. The sequence continues at coordinate 2,423,986 of NW_026948800.1, forward strand.
TTCTGCAAACGGAAGCAGTGGACAGCTTACAAACCATGGAACTGTTAGCAGTGGTATGGGCAATGGCACAATTTAAGGAACCTTTGAATGTTGTTACAGACTCTCTGTATGTAGCAGGAGTTGTAGCAAGAATTGAAGACGCTTCCATAAAAGAGGTGCAAAATCAAAGACTATATGAGCTATTACTGCAGTTAAAGAGAGCTACAAGATCCAGGGAACATGCTTATGCTGTAATTCATATTAGAAGTCACAAATGGGATGTTGGTTTAGGTGAAAGGGAATGATAGGGCAGATAGATTGGTCACCATTACCCAAAGTACACCTCTGTCAAGTCACCAATTGGCTCGAGAGGCCCACTCAATGTTTCACCAAAATGCAAAAGGCTTAAGCAGAGAATTTAAGATAACACTCTCAGAAGCAAAAGCTATTGTGAGGGCTTGCCCTATTTGTAGTCACCATAATGGGGGAAGTGGTTTAAGCCTAGGAGTAAACCCACGAGGCCTGCAAACAAATGAATTATGGCAAATGGACATTACACACGTCCCTAGCTTTGGCAGACTAAAGTATGTACGTGTCCGTTGATACTTATAGCAAATATATATGGGCAACAGCTCAGACAGGAGAAAGAGCTATACATGTGGAAAGACATTTGTACAGTTGCTTTGCAGTGATGGGTACACCAAAAAGAATTAAAACAGATAATGGTTCTGCCTATATCAGTCAAAGGATAGAGAAATTCTTAAGGAATTGGGGAATTGAACATGTTACAGGTATCCCAAATTCCCCAACGGGGCAGGCCATCATCGAAAGGGCACATGGTACCTTAAAGAAGTATTTAGCCCAGCATGAGGAAGTAACTGACCCCCAGGAAAGATTATTGAAAAGTTTATTTGTGATTAATCATTTGTGTGTATTTGGAGATGTAGGGTAACTCCCAGCAGAACTACAGTATAAGCCACAAGAGATTGGTGAACAGAAAAAAGAAGTATGGGTAAAATACTGAGATCCCAAGATAGGGTTATGCAAGGATCCTGCTAAGGTCCTGTTCTGGGGAAGGGGATATCTTTGTATTTCCACCCCTACAGGAGCATTGTGGGTACCTGCCAAGTGGACTAAACCTGTTCTTGATGCAGCGATTGGTGGAACAACTCACAGAAGAGGACAAGGACCGTCTGGAGAAGAAGCTGCTCCTGATCCTGAGATCACTACTGCTTCCACTGAAGGGACACTCGAAGGCGATTGACAGGGCCATAACACGCCGTTGCCGGACGACCAGGGAACTGATCGACATTATTGAATCATTATCATCTTTCCATATAAAAGGACCGGCAAAAGAGAACTGCCTTGAATGTCACAGCCCAAATTGTGCTGCTTGGGTTGCACTGTGTTGTGGGGGTTGTGATAAGACCTTTTGGGTGGATCAGTTGTCGCTTTTTCATTTATGGTGTAACACCTGTAATTATAGACATACCTGGGAACATAATTGGGAGTGGGCACTACGGAATGAAACAGGGCTAAACACTGCCTCAGCTTTAGACCTTTATGAATCTCATGAGCAGAAAATCTTGGCCTATTATCGGTGGGAGATACAGTATATTTTGAAAAGGGTTAAAGCTCAAAGTGCATCATATATAGCCTCTGTAAGGTGTAGAAAACTGGTACCTTTAACACAACATTCTGTTGTAGGGCCTATAAGAGGAGATCCCAATCAGGCATTACATAACTGCATTAGAAGGTTACAAAGGTGTGGTCTTCAGGTATCGGGAACAGCAAGGTTAAAAACTGATAAGAAAAAGAAGGTCAAAGTAAAAACAGAAAAATGAGGTTTACTTTTATTATATTGCTTGGTGTAGTGGTAGCTGAAGAATTAAGGGTAACACATTTTAGTCAACCTAGAGATAATGTATGGATAACACTTGCTAGACAGATTAATCAGTCATCGCTTTGTCTCAGCCTTGGAGGAGTTACTAATCCATTTCGAACGTGTTTGGTAGGGCTTCCAGTATGGTCGCCTCAAGAATTCTGTAGTCTTATTAATAACCGGGCCTTATGTATGCGCAATATGGTAAATATTAAATTGCTCACACAAAAAGGGTATACTGCCAGTCAGAGTGATGGCTACCGCCAATGCCTGCTAATTCAATCACTTAATACTCCTTTGCATTCCCCACCTGAAGAGTTAGTTCTTTTTGGAAGTGCAAATGCTAGCATGACCAGCACTTCCAACGGTGGGTGGTTCAGCTTTGATTACTCTAATTCTCAAAAGATGAATCAGCATAAACAGACATGGGCTACTCTGGATTCATCTCTAAGCCCAGACATAGTGTCCAAACAGCTTTATAACCAATGTAAAGGCTCTAGTATCATGACACCTAAGAAATTACCTACAGGGATATTTCTAATTTGCGGAGATAGAGCCTGGAATGGAATACCAGCCCAGCCGCAGGGTGGACCTTGTTATTTAGGCAAGTTATCATTATTCCACCCTAATATATCTGTATTAATGCAACTAAGTCATAAGACAAGCAGGCAAAGGCGCAGCTTACATAACTTAGACTGTAGTCAAATAGGAGATCCATGGTTCTGGAGTAAATTTAAACAAGTGATGGTTTCAGCTCTCCTACCATGGGGTACTTCAAGCAAAGCAATGACTTTAGCAAAACAAATAGGGTGCTGGGCTAAGGGTGAATTGAATAAGACATCACAGATATTAGATATGTTAACTGCAGATGTACAGAGTGTTAATCACACTGTTTTACAAAATAGAGCTGCCATAGATTTCTTACTGTTAGCACAAGGCCATGGGTGTGAAGAGTTTGAAGTGCTGTGTTGCATGAATTTATCTGATCATTCTGTATCTATTCATGCTAAGATAAAAGAGCTACGGCTAGGGCTTAACAGCCTTAAGGAAGAAGAAGGATTGGGAATTAATGAGTGGCTTAAAAGTTTAGGACTGGGACCATGGCTAAGAAACCTTGAAATATATGCTATAGGGATATTAGGTGTACTCTTCTTGCTTTTACTTATTTTACCTTGTTTCTGTAGTTGTATCCAAAATATGGTAAGTAGGATGATAGAGAAAACTGGCAAACTAACCTCCTTTCTCAAAAAGAAAAAGACGGGGGAGATGTGGAGAGTTTAGTTCAAGCATGGCTTAAAGAAAAAGGCCATAAAGGCATACAGTTGAGAGAGCAATAAAAGGTAGTTGCGAAGCAGTTCCAAAAGCAGTTCCCAGGCTGATTTCTATAAACAATTAGGCTCTCTCATGCATCACGTTATAAACAATAAGGTTCTCAGACAGTCTTCCCATAACAAGCAAAACACCCTCTCTGGGAAAAGATGGCGCCCTGGGAACAGATACGAAAGTTTTGGGAACCTTTCATATCACAGTGGGAACACTGGTTTTGTTTTTACTAAACAATTATAGGCATTGTAAAACAAAGGGAGTGGTTAGAGTTTTCTCTGTTAGCCTATTGTGAACCTGGATTTTGGAATATGCATGAAGTTAATTAGCACTGTTATTTAAAGTGACTGATCGATCAATAAATCGGAGTTCGATGCACTAAAGGATGGTCGTCTCCCCTTCACTTCAATAGTTGCCCTTCTCTGGACATGCTCCAGCCCCTCCATGGCCTTCCTAAATTGGGGGGCCCACGACTGGACACAGCATTTAAGGGGCTGCCCAATCAGTCCTGAGCACAGGGGAAGAATCACTGCCCTGCTCCTGCTGGCCACACCATTCCTGATCCAGGCCAGGAGCCATTGGCCTTCTTGCCCACCTGGGCACACTGCTGGCTCATGTCCAGCCTGCTGTCCATCAGTCCCTGCAGGTCCCTTTCTGCCTGTCTGCTCTCCAGCCACTCTGTCCCCAGCCTGTAGCACTGCAGGGGTTGTTGTGGCCAAAGTGCAGGGCCCAGCACTTGGACTTGTTAAACCTCACCGTGTTGGATTTGGGTCCTGGATCCAGCCTGTCCAGGTCCCTCTGCAGAGCCCTCCTACCCTCCAGCAGATCCACACTCACACCCAGCTTGGTCTCATCTGCAAATTTGCTGATGCTGGACTCAGTCCCCTCATCCAGTTCATCAATGCAGATACTGAAATCCATGCTGGCTGGCTCTGACTCCTCGGCCATCCTGTGGGCACCCTGTGATGGTACTCAAGGTGATCTGTTCCATAACCTTGCCGGGCACCCAGGTCAGGCTGACAGGCCTGGAGTTCCCCAGCTCCTCCTTCCAGCCCTTCTTGGGGATGGGCTCACATTAGCACCTCCAGTCCTCTGGGACCTCCCTGCTGAGCCAGCACTGATGGTAAATGATGGAGAGCAGCTTGGGGAGCTCATCCACCAGCTCCCTCATGCCCCTAGGATGGATTCCATCTTGTCCCATACACGTGTGAGCATCTTAGTGGCTCAGCAGGTCACCAACTGCTCCCTCCTAGATGAGAAAGGCTGTTCCGTTCCCTTTGCCCATCCACCAGCTCTGGAGAACACTTGTCCTGAGGGCAACCTGTCCAAATACTGAAAATTGACAAACAAGATATTAAGTAGCTTTGTCATTTTCTTATTTTCAGTTACTTTATTCTCTCTCCTTCTCCCTCCTGTTGCTATAAATTTTTATATAAAAACATATTTCATTCTTTTTAGACAAGCCTCCAGGTTAAATTCTAATTCAGCTTTCAACTCTCAACTTCACTTTCTTAATAACCTAATGACATCCTGCAATTCTGGTCTTTTCTTCTCCTGAGTTCCCAGAAAAGCTGCATGGGAAGCCAGGACAGTCCTTTTCCTCACTAGATCATGTTTTGGCACACTGGGACAGGCTGCTCCTTCCCCCTTAAGATTACTTTTTTAAAATGTGTCCATTCTTCCTGACCCCTTTGTTTTTAAGGGCTGTTTCCCTTCAAAAAATCTGTACCTGATTTGGTACTCCCAAAATCAGCATCCTAAACAGGCCGAAGTCTGCCCTTCCTAATTCCAGTGCAGAAGTTTGTTTGCTGCCCCTCCTTCTTTAACAGAACATTGAAAACCTGATTATTTCATGGTCACTGTGCCCCAGGCAGCCTCTGAGCCCCACATCTGCCACCAGCCCTTCTGTGTTTGTGAACAGCAGCAGACAGAGCTTTCCTTGGCAGTGGGACTGTTACCAAAAATTTGGTAAAACAGAAAACTCCTTAACACCAATGTCGCATTAAGAAATAGTATTCTTTATTCAGCTGGATGCGCAGGGGAGAGCTCCTCCCAAAGCCGTGCATGCTGAGTACAGGGAAGTTTCAGTTTATATTCTGTATATTGCACACATATTCATTGATTTTCCCAGACTAAACATAAATATGATAATCATTTCCACAAAATCATTCACATATTTCCCCTCCCATTAACCCATGCATTCTTCTGTTCTGGGGGTCTCTCTGGTGGTCCCTGGTGGTCGTGGACCCCAATGTTCCAGTGGCACTGGCTGTGACATTGGTCACAAGGGTTGCAGACGAAGAGAGAGGCGAGAACGTTGATCCATGATCAGAAGGCTTGATTTATTATTTTATGATATATATACCACATTATAATTATACTAAAAGAAATAGAAGAGAAAGGTTCTCAGAAGGCTAGCTAAGCTAAGAATAGAAAAAAAAGAATGAATAACAAAGATCTGTGTCTCAGAGAGTGAGCGGGAGCCAGCTCTGCCGTGACTGGTCAGTAAATCCAAACATCCACAGGAGACCAATCACGGATCCACCTGTTGCACTGCACAGCAGAAGATAACCATTGTTTACATTTGCTGCTGAAACTTCTCAGCTTCAGCAGGAAAAATCTTAATGAAAGGATTTCAATGAAAAGATGTCTGTGACACCTGGCTGAGCTGGCAGGACACTGAGGCTGCTGAACTTCCAGTTCCCCTTCTCACACAATGGGATTGTGTGGTTTCCATAGGCCTGGGGTTGTGGAGAACAAGCTCCAGGTGTCATCTCACCTGGTGGAGACAATTTATCATCTCATAACATGAGGTCACAGAGTGGTCTATGACATCACAGAGTGGGTTATGTGAGGTGTTTGGGCAATATGAGATCATATACTGCCTCTGTGACATCACAGAGCCGGCTGTGACATCACAGGGCAGATATCGGACATCACAGAGCAGGCTGCGACATCCCAGAGGGGCTGTGTGACATCCCAGAGGGGCTGTGTGACATCCCAGCAGGGCTGTGTCAGGTCACGGGGTTGGTCACTCTGCCCCAGCTCCCCCTCACAGTTTCTCCCAACAAGTCGAATGCTGTTCATGCCCAGCAGGGTCCCTGTCCCTTTAGATCCCCCCGGCCCACCTGGAGCCACAGCCTCCACCAAAGGATGTTCCACAGGATCCACCCCAGAGCTTGACATGGGGACAAGGGGCCAGGGCTGTGTTACCAGGACATCAAGGATGTGGATTATCCTGGTCACTGAGACCTGGTTTGGGTTGGCCAGGGCACGAAAGATGTCTGGCAGCTGAAGCAGGGTCTGGGAAGGGCCTCCAAGGTGGGGCTGGAGCCCTTGGGCTGTGAGCAGAGGCTGAGGGAGCTGGGCTTGTCCAGCCCAGAGCAGGAAAGGCTGACGGGCTCCTCATGCCAGCCTGGCAGTGCCAGCGAGGAGGGGATGGAGAACACAGAGCCAGGCTCTTGACAGGGGGGCTGGGGGGAGACAAAAGCCAATGGGTGGAAGGGGAAAGAGGGGAGATCAGCCAGGACAGGAGGAGGTGAGTCAGGCTGCTTTCAGCTTTTCCTCACCACCAAGAGCAGCCTGACTTCCCTTCTCCATCCACCACTGACAGCTTTGCAAATCAGGAATTGTTTGAGCTGTTTTGTCCCCACTACAGAATGAGCATCCTGATACAAGAACTTAATTGTGCTTATATCTATCACAGAACCACGTTTCTATAAAATTAATTTTAGTATGGAAATAACGTGTGAATGGTGGACTCATCAGACGCTGCTGGGCTGTTGCACATAGCTCAGGGAAGAGCATGATTGTTATTAAATTGTGTCCTGTTCAACTGTGGTCCGTTGGCCATGAAGAGAATCTTTCTGTGCCTCTGAGTCTCATCAGTTCCTGACCCCCAAAGGACAGAAAGCCTGATGAGCTGTGCTTCCCAATCCAGTGGTGGCACTTCCACCTTCCTCCATAGCCAGAGCAGAGCTCCCTTGTACCAGAAAGTCCCTGGCAAAGGAGAAATGAAGGAAAGAGGAGATGCTGTGGGGATCAGGTGCAGGGTAGATTCAGGGACAAGACTGACTTGTGCATTTGATGGAGCTGTGCCTTCCCCTTGCTTTATTGGCTGACAAGAAATGAACATCCCTCTGTGTCTCGGGCAGCTCCTTCTCCAAGGAAAGCAGGTGGGAGTTGGAGCCAAGGAGCTGAAAGCTGCAGGTGCAGCCTGGGCTGGAGGGAGCTCAGATTTGCACAAGGCTGCTCTGAGTGCCAGGGCTTGGATGGGGGAAATGGTGGGGTGGGGGTAGGGACAGAGTCACATTGATTGTCAGCTGAGAAGGGTCTTGACTTTCATGTCTATTCAAACTGCATGAGGAGGTACTTGGATTCTGTGTCAGCTGGAGATTGCACGTATCAATAAATTAACAGGGAGAAGAAACCTAAATCGGACCCAGGAAATCTTTTCTCACTGTCTCTTTAAATAGAATCTATTCAACTTGAATACACTACTGGAATTCGTCTAATTAACCACAAAAGATTTGAAAATTAAATCAAATTACCCCCAGAGGCTTGGCTTGTTAAGCTGTTCTGAATGTTAATGAGCCCTGGGACACTGAATTCCTGCACTGAAGAGCTGAAGGCTGAACAAGCCTTTGGAGCAGGAAAATTCAGCAGCAGCCTCCAAGGTGCTGAGGATGTCAGCAGCCCCCACTGAGGCCATCCCTGCCCAGAGACCGTGGGGGAATGGGCAGACAAGGAGAGCGTCTCTGGGGCTGGGACAGCACAACTCAGAGGCACCAGCGGCTCCAGCTGGGAAATGGAGTGTGGAATGTGGCTGGGAAAGCCCTGCCTGGGCTGTGCCTAGCAGGACAGTTGCCTTCTGATGCAAGGCAAGGTGACCTGGTTCTGAGGAAACGGCACGGCGACCCAAACTCTCCAGGGTCACTCGGGCCAAGAACACATGCAGACACCAGTATGGTGGATGGCTCAAGACCTTTATTGTCCCATCTCGTCGGGTTTTATACTGGGAAAGTTTTTTCTCTACGTCAGGTGGTCTTACCTTACTGTAATTGGTTAGTAAGGAGTAGAAAGTTACTAATATTAGGGGAGACTACATTCTTGGGTGATCCCTTATCACTAGGAGTAAGGGGGAGAGGAGTCCTGCTGCTTTCCGTGACATCGCGAGATTTTCCGAGCGCCTGACCCTATCTACTACACAGGACACACAAGCCCTGACTCCCATTCCCCAGACAATTCTCTCAAGGAAACATTTAAAAGGAATTACAATTGTTTGTGTACTCTGAGTTGGACTCCTTGAAGAAATACCAATAAGAGATTGCCAGGAGCCCAAACCAACCAAACAGCCTTTACTGGCAGCTTTAGAAAATCAGAGAAACTTTGGCAAAGGGTTAATGATAACATTGTAGTGGTTTTGGTTTGTTAATTTAAGATTTTTACCATCTTGAGATTTCTTAATTAATGGATTGATGAGTGTGGTCGGTTTTAGTGTCGGTTAATTATTTATGTGTTTATTTTGTTGTGAGTTAGGTTTATGAGAAAGGTAAAGTAGACTTAAAATTTTAAAAGGGTATAAAGAAAATTTTATTAAAAGCAAATAAAAGAAAAAACGTAGTAAGAATTAAAATAAATTCTTTAGAACACTTTTTTTCCTTTACAATTTTCTTTAACCTGACAATATAAAGAAACTAAACTTAAAATTTCTAGTGGTTTACTATTTCTAGAATTGTCTTTTTTTTAGTTTTAGGGTGATAAGTTTTTCTTGTTAAGATTATGGAGGTTTTTTACAGGAGGAAATTTTTTTTTTGTGGTACTTAATTTTGTCATGGATAACCGTTGTCTGGGGAACTTCGTTATTGTGAAGTTGTCTTTATAGCTACAAGCTTTTTTACAGCTTGTTGATGGGCCATGTTGACTTGTGGGGTATTGTTTTAAAGATGAGTTATAATAAAGTTTTTATTATTTACTTTATAAATTATTTTTATCTCTGGGAATAGAGATCTTCTCTTGGGGATACTGAATTACTTTTTTTTTTTTTCCTGTTTAAACTTCTCATGAAATTGCAGGGTTTTTGAAATTTGTTTATTTCAGCATGGAGATTTTTGTTTGATACAAATTTGAATTTTTAAAATAGTTTTGTGAAGAAAAAGAGTTTTTCCTTTTTAGTTTATAGGAGGATTTTAGTTTTAAGATTAAGGTATTTTTTTCTTTCTTTTAAATTAGGATTTCATTTCTTCTTTACTGACTTTGATATTTTTTTTTTTTTATATGCTTGCATTTTGTTTTTTCTTTAACTCGAGGGAGGATTGAAGTATTGAAAGGACTAACATCTGACCTGCCTGTAACTTGTGGTGGAAGTCGCGGTTGTGTTGTGCTACAATTGGTTTTATGGTTGGTTTTTGTCTTTTTTTATGTTTAATTTTTTAGTTGTAAGGTCATTTTGTATGTGTTGTAGGTTGTAGGGGTTTTTTGTTTTAGTTGTGTTGGGGGGAGGGGATTTGGTAAGATTTCAATAGCTGTGTCTTGCTTTGTTTTGGTTGGGGTTTTGTAGTCTCTTTTTTTACTGTTTGGTAGTTGTTGGGGTTTGGTTTGGTTAGAATGGGGCCAATGTTGAGAGGGGGGCAGCCTGGGGAGGGGAGCAGGGGCTCAGCCCAGGGCAGGGTTGCTTGGTTTGGTTTGGTTTGGTTTGGTTTGGTTTGGTTTGGTTTGGTTTGGTTTGGTTTGGTTTGGTTTGGTTTGGTTTGGTTTGGTTGAGATGGGGGCCAGAGCCACGGCCCACTGCTTCTTTGTTGACTGGAAAAGACAGAGGAGGTTCCTGGACTTTTTCATCTTTAACATTTGTGCTTCACAGAGACGTGTTCAGTATCTTAGTGGTGTAACAGATTGTCACTTACACGAAAAAGTTTTACTTTTTAAAATTCTTCTCATCTCAAATCACAACAGACATTAAGTCAACATAAAACACTTCTCAAAGCATTGACTTGAGCCATTCAACTTCACTAATTGTAAGCCTGTTCCATTTAATATTAATCAAAATTTGCGGTAGCACAGAAACAGAAGAAGACACAGAAAGAGAGCAAGGCAAAAAGATGCAGAGAAGCACACACACAGTTACCAACTCCTGGATTCCAGCACTGTTCAGGTGGAAATTCCAAGAGGAGGTAGGGTCAAGATGTGTGCTTGCCTTGTCGTCAGCCTTCAATACCCCTTGGTCTTCCTGGGCCCTTCCCCCAGGTGGGACTTGGGCTCATTTGGTCCTCAGGAGCTGGGCTGGGGGCTGCAGAGGTGGCTGTGGAGCATTGCCTGTGCTGTGCCAGGGACTGGCAGCCACTGCTGGGCTGGGATAGAGGCTCTGGGAGGATTGGGGTTCCAGGGCAGGTCAAGGCTGGACCTGCCCCTTCCTCCCTCACACATGAAATGTTTTGAGCCAAAAATCTCCTCCAGTCTGTCACAACAGGCAATTTTGGAAGTGGAGCCCCAGTTCTGGCCATGGGTGCCTGAAAGAGAACGGCAGTTTTTTTCCATAGGAAGGAAAGCACAGAGCCCCAGTGTTTGGAAGGCAGGTGAGAGCCTCACAAGGCCAAGGCCAGCCAGACTTGTCAGCAATGGTAGATTTTGTCTGGGAGCAGTCTTTGGATTTAGGGAATTTTGGAGGTGAAAACACAATCTCGGCCATGGACACCTGGAGAAGCAGGACAGTCCTTTCCCATAGAAGGAAAGCGCAGAGATTTCCCCAATGTTTTGGGGACAGATGGGAAGTGACCCTTGTGAAACCACTGCAGCCAGATTTGTACTGGCAATATTCCTATGGGAACAATCCCTGGATATAAGGAAATTCGGAGGAGTAATCCCAAATCTGACCATGGGTTCCTGGAGAAGGAGAGTTCTTTTCCATAGGAAGGAAAGCATGGAGTCCCCGTGCTTCAGCAGCAGATGAGAAGAGATCCTCAACATGCCAGGGTCAGCTGGACCAGTCAGGTGGCCCCTGGGAGGCCAAACCAACCAGACCTGTTCTTTGTTCCTTTGGTTTTATGGAGCCCCACACTGCCACAATGGTTCCTTGGATCTATGAGGCCCCACAGTGCCATAATGGTGACCTGTTTCTATGGGGTCCAGCAGTGTCACAATGGTCCCTTGATTACAAGAAGACCTGCAGTGTCACAATAGACCCTTGGTTCAATGGAGTCCCACAGAGTCACAATGGCCCCTAGGTTCCAGAAGGCCCCACCGTGTCACAATGGTCCCACTGATTCAATCAGCCCTTGCAGTGTCACAATGGTCTCCGTGGTTCCCCAGGTCCCACAATGTCATGTGACTCCTCTTTTCCATGAGCCTTGCAATGTCACAATGGACCTCTGGACCCTGGGGGTTTGCAGTATCACAATGATCTCCTTTGGCTCCACTGTGTCACAATGGACCATTGATGACAGGAGGCCACTCTGTGTCACCCTGGAGCTTTGGTTCCATGCAGGCCTGCAGTGTCACAATGAACCCTTGGTTCAATGGAGTTCCACAATGTCACCATGGCCTCGAGGTTCCATGAGGCCCTGCAGTGTCACAATGCTTTGCTTATTCCATGGGGTCTCCTAGTGTCACAATGATCTCCTTGATTTCATGAGTCCCCTCAGTGTCACAATGGCCCCTTGGTTCCATGAGGCTGTCAAGTGTCTAAGTGAAGTTAAATGCTGCTAAGGGTTGATTTTTTCCTAAGTTTTGAAGTTTAATATAAGTTATAAGCTAAGTTAAATATTGTTAAGTGTTAGACCTCTTTTAAATTGCTAAGTCATAGGTTATAATTTCACTTAAATACTGTTTAGCAGCATTTAGCTTAGCTTAGACTTCATGATTTAACCTCACTTACAGGCCTGACTGACTCAGCTATCCAAGGCTCTCAAACCCCTCAGAGAGCAGCATTTCTGCCACATTTCCCCAGCACAGGCACTCCTGTGTGCACACAGACACAAAGAGTCAGTGCAAGGCACCTGTGAGAAATTCCCCTGAGGACAGGGAATGCTCACTGTGCATCCTTTGCCATCTCCCCGGCAGGCAAAGGGTTGAGCCTGGAGGGGGGGAGGGCGGATCAACCCAGGCTCCATCATTGTTCAGGATCCCCGAGTGCAGCAAACGAGAGAGTTCCCAGCTGGGAGAGGCCCCACTCAGAGGGAGTCGCTGGCCCAGGAGAGCTCCAAGGGCTCCTTTTGGAGCGCTGTTTGCAGGGCCCCAAGAGAGGGGTTTCAGTCCCAGCAATGGCTCATCCTGGCCGCACTTGGCATCAACAGCTTTCTTTGGCAGGGTGAGAACAGGGATGTTGTGCCACGGAGGGAACAAAAACAGCTCCCAGGACTGCTCCTACAGAACCCAGGAGCTGGTTGGGCAGCAGAAGTGCCTGGAGCAGACAGTGTTTGTGATGAGCTGCAGAGGAGCTGAGCCCAGGGGCTCCAAGGCCAAGGCCCAAGGAGCATTTCTCAACTGGCAGGGCAGCCTGAGAAGGGGACGAGGGGAATGCAGCAGCACAGGGCCCATGGAACCAAGGGACCATTGTGACACTGTGGGGCCCTGTGAGACCAAGGGACCATTGTGACACTGTGGGGCCTCATGGAATCATGGAGAGCACTGTGACATTGCTGAGACTCATGGAACCAAGGGGACTGTACTGACACTGTGTGGCTCCATGGAATGTAGGGATCATTGTGACACTGAGAGGCCCCATCAAACCAAGGGTTGTGACACCGTGGGGCCTCATGGAACTTTGGAGAACATTATGACACTTTGGGGTATCATGGAACCAAGGGACCCATTGTGATACTGTGAGACTCCGTGGAGCCAAAAGTCCATTGTGACATTGCAAGGCCTCATGGAACCTGGAGAAACCATTAGGACACTTCACAGCCTCATGGAAACAAGGGGACGTAGTGACACTGAGGAGACTCATGGGATCATGGAGAACATTGTGACACCGTGAGGCCCCATGGAATTGGCAAAGCATTGTGACTCTGTGAGTCCTCATGGAACCAGTGATAACATTGTGACCCTGGGGGTCCCCACAGAATCAAGAGCACCATTGTGATACTGTGGGGCCTTATGAAACCAAGAGGCCTTTGTGACACTGCAGGGCTGCATGGAACCAAAGGTCCATTGTGACACTGCAGGGCCCCGTGTCATCAGTGCTCCATTGTGACACTGTGCAACCAAAGGAGACCATTGTGACACTGCAGGGATGCATGGAACCTTGGGGCCATGGTGACATTGTTGAACCCCATTGAAACTAGGGTTCATTGTGATGCTGCAGGGCTGCATGGAACCAAAGCTCCAGGGTGACACAGAAGGGCCTCCTGTCATCAATTGTCCGTTGTGACACTCTTGAGTCAAAGGAGACCATTGTGACTCCGCAAACCCCCAAGGTCCAAAGGTCCATTGTGACATTCAGGGCTCATGGAACAGAAGACTCACATGTTACTGTGGGGCCTGGGGAACCACAGAGACCATTGTGACACTGCGAGGCCTCATGGAATCATTTGGACCATTCTGACACTTGGGGCCTTCTGGAATCTGGGGGCCACTTTGACATTGTGCGACTCCACTGAACCAAGGGTCCATTATGACACTGCTGGACCCCATGAAACCAAGGCACCATTGTGACTTTATGGGGCCTCTTAAAAACAAGGAGACACAGAGCATGTCTGACTGGTTTGGCCTCCCATGGACTGCCTGACTGGTCCAACTGACCTTGGCATGTTGAGGGTTGCTTCTCATCTGCTGCTGAATCACTGGGATTCCATGCTTTCCTTCCCAATGGAAAAGAACTGTCCTTCTCATCCAGGCACCCATGGCCAGAATTGAGATTTCACCTCCAGATTTCCTTATATCCAGGGATTGTTCCCATAGGAATATGGCCAGGACAAGTCTGGCTGGCAATGGTTTCACAAGGATCACCTCTCATTGGTCCTTGAAACACTGGGGAAGGCAGCGTGCTTTCCTTCCCATGGGAAAGAATTGTCCTGCTTCTCCAGGCACTCATGGCCAAGACTGGGCTTCCACATCTAAAATTCCCTATGTCCAAAGAATGCTTCCAGACAAAATCTGCCATTCATGACAAGTCTGGCTGGCATAGGCCTAGTGAGGCTCTCACCTGCCTTCCAAACACTGGGGCTTGATGCTATGAAATAGAACTGTCCTTCTCATCCACGTGCCCATGCCCAGAATTGGGATTTTACCTCCAACAGTGCCTGTTGTGACAGACTGGAGGAGATTGTTGGCTCAAGACATTTCATGTGTGGGGGAGGAAGGGGCAGGTCCAGCCTTGCCTTGCCCTGGAACCCCAATCCCCCCAGAGCCTCTATCCCAGCCCAGCAGTGGCTGCCAGTCCCTGGCACAGCACAGGCAATGCTCCACAGCCACCTCTGCAGCCCCAGCCCAGCTCCTGAGGGACCAAATGAGCCCAAGTCCCACCTGGGGGAAGGGCCCAGGAAAACCAAGGGGTATTTAAGGCTGACCACAAGGCAAGCACACCTCTGAATCCTAACTCCTCTTGGAATTTGCATCTGAACAGTGCTGGAATCCAGGAGTTGGTAGCTATGTGTGTGCTCCTCTAAATCTTTTATGTTTTTCTCTCTTTCTGTGTCTTCATCTTCTGTTTCTGTGCTCCTGCAAATTTTGATTAACATTCAATTAAACAGGCTTAGAGTTTGTGAAGTTGAATGGGCCAAGTCAATGCCTTGAGAAGTGTTTTATGTTGATTGAAAGTCTGTCATAATTTGACATGAGAAGAATTTTAAAAAGTAATACAAAACTTTTAGTGTAACTGACAATCTGTTAAACCACTAAGATACTGAACACACCTCTGTGAAACACAAATGTTAAAGATGAAAAAACCCAGGAACCTCCTCTTTCTTTTCCAGTCAACAAAGAAGTAGTGAGCCCCGGCCCCAGCCCCCATCTCAACTAAAGCAAAGCAAAGCAAAGCAAAGCAAACCAAACCAAACCAAACCAAGCAACCCTGCCGTGGGCTGAGCCCCTTCCCCCCTCCCCAGGCTGTCCCCTCCCCATCAGCCCCACTCTAACCAAACCAAACCCCAACAACTACCAAACAAGAAAACAAAAGAGGCTACAAAACCCCAACCAGAACAAAGCTAGCCACAGCTATTAGAATCTCACCATCAAGTCCCCTCTCCCCAAGACAATTAAAATCAAAAACCCCTACAACCTACAACCCATACAAAATAACCCTGCAACTAAAATTAAACACAAAACCTCACAAAAATGGACCATAAAACCAATCCTAACCCAACCACAACTTCTACCACAAGATACTGACAGGTCAGATGTTAACCCTTTCAATACTTCAATCCTCCCTTGAGTAAAAGAAAAACAAAATGCAAGCATATAAAAAACCAACATAAAGCCATCAAAGTCAGTAAAGAAGAAATTAAATCTCAAAAAATCTATTTTTCATTAAAACACATAAAACTATTGAAAAAATTCAAATTAATATCAAAGAAAAACCTCCATGCTAAAAGACAAGAACTGTTAAAATAACTGTAATTATATAAAAAGCTTAAACAGGGGAAAAAAGAAGTAATCCAGAATTCCCAAGAGAAGATACATATTCCCAGAGATAAAAATAATTTTAAAAGTAAGTTAAGAAAACTTTTACCTTTAAAGAACTATTTTTAAAACAATACCCCGTAAGTCAACATGGCCCATCAACAAGCTGTACAAAAGCTTGTAGCAATAAAAACAACTTCACAATAACAATTTCCCAGACAACTCTTATCCATGACAAAATTAGGTACGACAAAAAATTTTTTCCTCCTGTAAAAAAAAGTCTCCATAAATTTACCAAGAAAAACATCCCTCCCAAAGTAATCTAAAACAAAAGACTAGTCTAGAAAGAGTAAAGCAACGAGAAATTTTAAGTTTAGTTTCTTTACATTGTCAGTAAAAAGAAAAAGTTGTAAACAAAAATAAGTGTTCTAAAGTGTTTAATTCTTACTACCTTTTTTTTAGTTACTTTTAATAAAATTTTCTTCCTACCCTTTTAAAATTTTAAGGCTACTTTACCTTTCTCCTAATCATATCTCACAAAAAAAGAAATACATAAATAATTAATTGACACTAAAACCCACCACACTCATCAATACATTACTTCAAAAATCCCAGGAAATCAAACATCTTTGCAAACCAGAATCACTACAATGCCATGAAAAATTTTTGCCAAAGTTTGTCTGATTTTATAAAGTTCTTCTGAGCTCCTGAGAAATTCTTGTTGGTATTTCTCCAGTGAGTCAAAGTCAGAGTACTCAAATAATTGTAATTCTTTTTAAATGTCTCCTTGGGAGAGTTGTCTGGGAGATGGGGTTTCAGGGCTTGTGTGTTCTGCTTGGCACAGCCCAGGCAGGGCTTTCCCAGCCACATTCCACACTCCATTTCCCAGCTGGAGCTGCTGCTGCCTCTGAGTTGTGCTGCCCCAGCCCCAGGGACGCTCTCCTTGTCTGCCCATTCCCCCACGGTCTCTGGGCAGGGATGGCCTCAGTGGGGGCTGCTGACATCCTCAGCACCTTGGAGGCTGCTGCTGAATTTTCCTGCTCCAAAGGCTTGTTCAGCCTTCAGCTCTTCAGTGCAGGAATTCAGTGTCCCAGGGCTCATTAACATTCAGAACACTTTAACAAGCCAAGCACCTGGGAATCATTTGATTTCAGTTTCCAAATCTTGTGTGTTTAAAAAGGGAGATTTCAGAAGTGCGTTCAACTGAATATATTCTTTTTAAAAATACTGTGAGAAAACATTTCTTAGGATCTGTTTAGTTTTTTTATTTTTTTTTCCCTGTTAATAGCAATCTCCACTTGACATTGAATCCAAGTACCTCCTCATGCAGTTTGAAGATATAAAAATCAAGACTCTGCATGGCTGACAATCAATCAGACTCTGTCCTTGCCCCCACCCCACCATTTCCCCCATCCAAGCCCTGGCACTCAGAGCAGCCTTGTGCAAATCTGAGCTCCCTCCAGCCCAGGCTGCACCTGCAGCTTTCAGCTCCTTGGCTCCAACTCCCACCTGCTTTCCTTGGAGATGGAGCCGCCCGAGACACAGAGGGATGTTCATTTGTTGTCAGCCAACAAAGCCAGGGGAAGGCACAGCTCCATCAAATGCTAAAGTCATTCTTCTCTCTGGCTCTATACCACACCTGATCCCCACAGCCTGTCCTGTTTCCGTCATTCCTCCTTTGCCAGGGACTTTCTGGTACAAGGGAGCTCTGCTCTGGCTATGGAGGAAGGTGGAAGTGCCACCACTGGATTGGGAAGCACAGCTCATCAGGTTTCTGTCCTTTGGGGGTCAGGAACTGATGAGACTCAGAGGCACAGAAAGATTCTCTTCATGGCCAACGGACCACAGTTGAACAGGACACAATTTAATAACAATCATGCTCTTCCCTGAGCTATGTGCAACAGCCCAGCAGCGTCTGATGAGTCCACCATTCACACGTTATTTCCATACTAAAATTAATTTTATAGAAACGTGGTTCTGTGATAGATATAAGCACAATTAAGTTCTTGTATCAGGATGCTCATTCTGTAGTGGGGACAAAACAGCTCAAACAATTCCTGATTTGCAAAGCTGTCAGTGGTGGATGGAGAAGAGAAGTCAGGCTGCTTTTGGTGGTGAGGAAATGCTGAAACCAGCCTGACTCATTTCACCTCCTCCTGTCCTGGCTGATCTCCCCTCTTTCCCTTTCCACCCATTGGCTTTTGTCTCCCACCAGGCTCCCTGGTGAAGAGCCTGGCTCTGTGTTCTCCATCCCCTCCTCGCTGGCACTGCCAGGCTGGCATGAGGAGCCCGTCAGCCTTCCCTGCTCAGGGCTGGACAAGCCCAGCTCCCTCAGCCTCTGCTCACAGCCCAAGGGCTCCAGCCCCAACTTGGAGGCCCTTCCCAGGCCCTGCTCCAGCTGCCAGACATCTTTCCTGCCCTGGGCAAACCAACCCAGGCCACAGTGACCTGGATAATCCCCATCCTTGATGTCCTGGTCACACAGTCCTGGCCCCTTGTCCCCATGTCAGGCTCTGGGCTGGATCCTGTGGAACATCCTTTGGTGGAGGCTGTGGCTCCAGGATGGCCGGGGGGATCCCAGGGAACAGGGACCCTGCTGGGCATGGACAGCATTGGACTTGTTGGGAGAAACTGTGAGGGGGAGCTGGGGCAGAGTGACCAACCCCGTGACCTGACACAGCCCTGCTGGGATGTCACACAGCCCCTCGGGGATGTCACAGCTTGCACTGTGATGTCATAGTCTGCTCTCTAATGTCACACAGCTGGTGTCTGATGTCACAGCCAACTCTGTGATGTCCTAGTTGCTCTGTGATGTCAGACTGCTGCCCTGTGCTGTCACAGCTTGCTCTGTGATGTCATAAATGCAATCTATGATGCTGTAGCTTCTCCATGACCTCCCATTCTGCACTCTGTGATATCATAGCCCACTCTATGACTTCATGTTACCAGATGATCAATTTTCTCCACCAGGTGAACTGACACCTGGAGCTTGTTCTCCACAACCCCAGGCCTCTGGAAACCACACAATGCCCATTGTGTGAGAAGGGGGAACTGGATGTCCACCAGCCTCAGTGTCCTCCCAGCTCAGCCAGACCCACTGGAACACTGGGGTCCACGACCACCAGAGAGACCCCCAGAAGAGAAGAAGAACACATGGGTATAGGGGATGGTAAATATGTTAATGATTTGGGGGAAATGATTATCATATGTATGTTTGGTCCAGGAAAATCAATGAATGTGTGTGCAAAATAGAGAAAATAAAGGGAAACTTTCCTGCACTCAGCCTGCATGGCTTTGGGAGGAGCCATTCCCCATGCATCCAGCTGAATAAAGAATGATTCTTAATGCTACACTGGTGTGAAGGAGTTTTCTGTTTTACTGAATTTTTGGTAACACTCCACTGCCAAGGAAAGCTCTGTCTGCTGCTGTTCACAAACAGAGAAGGGCTGCTGGCAGATGTGGGGCTCAGAGGCAGCCTGGGGCACAGTGACCATGAAATAATCAAGTTTTAAATGTTCAGTGAAAGAAGGAGGGGCAGCAACAAAACTTCTACACTGGAAGTAGGAAGGGCATACTTTGGCCTATTTAGGATGCAGATTTGGGGAGTACTGAATCAGGCATTGATTCTTTTTAAGGAAAACATCCCTTAAAAACAAAGGGGTCCAGGAAGGATGGACACATTTCAAGGAAGTAATCTTAAGGGGGAAGGAGCAGCCTGTCCTAGTGTGGCAAAAGATGAGCTAGTGAGGTAAATGGCTGGCCTGGCTGGCCGTGGAGATTTTGTGGGAACTCAAGGGTAACAAGAGGTTCATCAACTTTGGACAGAAGGTCAAGCAGCTTAGGAAATGTTTAAGGATGTTGTGAAGTCGTGCAGAGAAAAAGTCAAGAGGTGAAAGCTCAATTAGAGTTTAACCTGACCACTTCTGTGAAAAAAAAAAATAGACAATGTTTCCACAATTAAATTAATAGCAAATAATGGGATAAGGAGAACCTCTACTCTTTATTGGATGCTAAAGATAAGGAGAAGGCAGAGCTACTTAACTAAAGATAAGGAGAAGGCAGAGCTACTTAACATCTTGTTTCTCTCAATTTTCGATATTAGGACAGGCTGTCCTTTGGACAAGTGCTCTGCTGAGCTGGTAGATGGGCACAGGGCCCAGAACAGCCCCCTGTAATCCAGGAGGAAACAGTTGGTGACCTGCTGAGCCACTCAGATGCTCACAGGTGTGTGGGATCAGATGGGATCTATCCCAGGGAGATGAGGGAGCTGTGGATGAGCTCCCCAAGCTGCTCTCAATCATTCACCATCAGTGCTGGCTCAGCAGGGAGGTCCCAGAGGACTGGAGGTGCCACTGTGAGCCCATTGCCAAGAAGGGCTGGAAGGAGGAGCTGGGGAACTCCAGGCCTGTCAGCCTGACCTGGGTGCCCGGCAAGGTTATGGAACAGATCACCCTGAGTGCCATCACAGGGCACCCACAGGATGGCCGAGGGGTCAGAGCCAGCCAGCGTGGATTCCAATGTCTGCATGGAATGGTCTGGATGAGGGGATTGTGATCAACATCAGCAAATCTGCAGATGACACCAAACTGAGTGTGAGTTTGGATCTGATGGAGGATGGAGGTAGGAGGGCTCTGCACAGGGCCCTGGACAGGCTGGATCCAGGTGTGGTTGAACAAGGATGTGTGATCCAACAAGGTCAGGTTTAACAAGTCCAAGTGCCGGGTCCTGCACTTTGGCCACAACAATCCCTGCAGTGCTACAGGCTGGTGACAGAGTGGCTGGACAGCAGCCAGGCAGAAAGGGACCTGCAGCGACTGATGGACAGCAGGCTGGACATGAGCCAGCAGTGTGCCCAGGTGGCCAAGAAGGCCAATGGCTCCTGGCCTGGATTAGGAATGGCGTGGCCAGCAGGAGCAGGGCAGTGATTCTTCCCCTGTGCTGGGCACTGGTTGGGCAGCACCTTGAGTGCTATGTCTAGTTCTGCGTCCCCTGGGGTGGGGAATTAGAAGAAATTTGTATATGGAAGAGTAAAGAAAGCAAAGGTGAAGCAAAGGAAATGCTCAGGGCATTTTGGGAGTGGCTGCCAGGCAGCCCCGGCTCTGAGCAACAATGTCTGCAGTGGCACAGGAAACTCCCGGATGATGGGAACAAACTTTCTGGCTTACTGCAGAGGCCAGGACAAAGCTGAGTGGTTTCCCTGGTGTCCCCCAGCCCTTGCTGGCCCCAGGGGCCGATGTCATTTGTGCTCCCTCAGGTTCATATCCCCACAGCAACAGCATGGGGGTGCTCCCCCTGCTGTGTGCAATGCAAACAGGGGCTGCTGAGCCAGTGCTGCAGTGTCTGTCCCTGTAAGGATGGGGCACCTGTGTGAGCTGGGGGAGAGGCCAGGGCTGCAGAGGGGGGATGTTGTTGGCAGCTCCATGAGGACGCTCTGGGACGCTGCCCTGGGCTGTCCAGCACACTGGGGATGGATCAGCCCCTGCTCTGCTGCTCCTTCCCATCTGCCCCAGGGCCCTTGCAGAGCCCCAGCCATGCTGTTTGCCCCCAGCCTGCCTTTGGCCAGCCTGGGGCTGCTCACGGGTGTTTCTGTGCTGAGCATTGGCCTAGGTGTGTTCTAGAGAGAGCCTGGGCAAGGAGCCTGGAGCCCCCAGGCCCTGGGCTGAGGCGTCAGCGCTGCCCAGCAGTGCCCATGGCCTGTCCCTGCTGCAGCCCCAGCACTGCCACCCCCAGGGCTGTGCCCAGCCCCGAGAGCACTCAGGCCCTGCAGCAACACCAGGGCCACCAGGGCAGCAGGGCAGGGCCACGGCAGCAGCACTGGCAACACCAAGTGCTGCTGCTGCTGGGCACAGCTGCTGGGCCAGCCCTGATCTGCCCCCAGCTCTGCACACAGACATTGCTGCTGCAGCTCCAGAGAAGGCAACAAAAGGGCATCTCTGCAGAAAACTCTGCTCGCAGATCCTTTACTTCATTTAAAGGCACTGAGAGCACAGCCCCTCATTGACAGAGTCTGTGGTCACAGGGAGGGTGCAAAGAAACAAAAGGAGAAATGGCACAAAAAATGACGTTTATTTGTGGACAATACTTAAAAAGTAAAACTAAAAAAAATAACCCTCAAAATGATACCACGAAGAACTATCAAAGATAAATTGTATTACACATGGTTTACAAAAATTTGTTAGCAGTTTAATGTTCCTGAAACCATCCAGTTATCAGTCTCCACACTGCAGCTTTGAGCTCCTGGTTCCTCAGGCTGTAGATGAGAGGGTTCAGGGCTGGAGGCACCACCGAGTACAGAACTGACAGGGCCACATCCAGGGATGGCGACGAGACGGATGAGGACTTTAGGTTGGCAAATATGCCAGTGCTGATGAACAGGGAGAGCACAGCCAGGTGAGGGAGGCAGGTGGAAAAGGCTTTGTGCCGTCCCTGCTCAGAGGGGATCCTCAGCACTGCCCTGAAGATCTGCACGTAGGAGAAAACAATGAACATGAAACAGCCAAATACCAAACAGGAACTTACAGCAATGAGCCCAAGTTCCCTGAGATAGGATTTGGAGCAGGAGAGCTTGAGGATATGTGGGATTTCACAGAAGAACTGGCCCAGGGCATTGCCGTGGCACAGAGGCAGGGAAAATGTATTGGCCATGAG
The DNA here is from genome assembly GCF_035770615.1 of Melospiza melodia melodia. Taxonomy (NCBI): domain Eukaryota; kingdom Metazoa; phylum Chordata; class Aves; order Passeriformes; family Passerellidae; genus Melospiza; species Melospiza melodia. The sequence continues at coordinate 2,446,370 of NW_026948800.1, forward strand.
TAGCAGAGCATTGAGAAAGGCACTGGCCCAGGCAGCTGCTGCCATGTGGGCACAAGCTCTGCTGCCCAGGAGGGTCCCGTAGTGCAGGGGTTTGCAGATGGACACGTAGCGGTCGTAGCACATGACGGTCAGCAGATAAAACTCTGCTCCAATGAAGAACACAAAGAAAAAGAGCTGTGCAGCACATCCAGTGTAGGAGATGTCCCTGGTGTCCCAGAGGGAATTGTGCATGGCTTTGGGGACAGTGGTGCAGATGGAGCCCAGGTCAGTGAGGGCCAGGTTGAGCAGGAAGAAGAACATGGGCGTGTGCAGGGGGTGGCTGCAGGCTACGGCGCTGATGATGAGGCCGTTGCCCAGGAGGGCAGCCAGGGAGATGCCCAGCAAGAGGCAGAAGTGCAGGAGCTGCAGCTGCCGTGTGTCTGCCAATGCCAGCAGGAGGAAGTGGCTGATGGAGCTGCTGTTGGACATTTTCTGTGTCTTTGCATGGGGATCTGTAAAAAAAGTACTCATAGAATACTTGGGTTTGGAGAGGACTTGAAATATCCCAGCACAGCGTGGGGGCACTTTCCCCCCACTGCCTGCCCAGGGCTCTGCTGCGTTGAGCTGTCCCTGCCAGCAGCTGCTTCCCTGTGCCCAGGGCTGCGCCCTGCCAGTGCTGCCAGAGCCCAGCCGAGCCCTTGCGGCTCATCCGTGCCCTGCAGAACCCTCCCAGCTCAGGCACTTCCTAGGGACAGCTCTGCTCTGCAGGCTCAGATGGCAACATCACATCAACCCTGAGGAGGCTGGAAAAGTGACACTGCTGCTGCCTCTAAGGGCTCCTGTGATTATTTCTGCATTGCCTGGTTTATTAAGATCTGAGTGAAAATATTTTGATTCTTCTCCGCATGAAATGAGAGATGAATACCTATGGGCAATTTCCTATAATGGCCACCCAGAGTAGTAGAATATAAAAGCAGGATTTTCCCTTTTATGCAGCCCCTGCCTTGCTCTGCTCCCTGTATAATCTACGTGGAAATGTTATGGAGTTAAATGTCAGGCTGGGAGCAGTCCTGAACAATGCATCAACCTCACCACACAAGGAGAACACTTCCAAGCTGCACCAGCTGTCTCCTTCCACCTAGATCTTGTCCCCCAGTGCTGGGAGCCGCTGCCAGGGCTTACTGAGAACTGTCCCTGGCAGGCAGCAGAGTCCCTGCCCCAGCACCACACCCTGGGCTGCAGGACCCTGCTCTGCACGACAGCCCTGGCCACCCCTGGCTGCTCTGCACAAGAGACAATCAGAGAATGTACTCACAGGTCTGTAGGCATTGGGATGTTCCAGCTTTAGGAGATGGCTCCAGGAGCTGCATCTGCATTGTCCTGCAGCCAGAGGTTCCTGTGCCAAGGGCTGGCAGTGATTCTGCCCCAGGCACTTCTCAGCACCTTCCCAGCCCTGACTGATTGAAGCTCTCTGTGCCTCTGTGCTGTGCCCAGGTGGCTGCAGGAAGTGTCCCAGCCCTGCTGGGCTGGCAGGAGAGCTGCTCATAAGAGAAATGTGCTTTTGAAGCTCTTCTTGGTTACCAGGAGCTGCCTCTGTGCCAGGAGCCCAGCCCAGCTCAGCAGCACAGACACAGCACAAGGACTTGAATGAGCCTCTGGGGCTTTGTGCTCAGGCCCTGAACATCAGTCCCTGACAGGGAGCTGAAGAAACCTCTCCAGAACTCCAAGTCAGAATCAAACTCCAAAGTTTCTTGGACTTTTAATGGGTCCCACTGAGGAACACAAATGAGAAAGTGTCCCCAAGCAGGGCAGAGGACTGCAGGCAGTGATGGCAGGGGAGGACAAAGAGAAGCCAAGTCTTGGTGCCCTGGGGCACAGCAGGGTCTGTGCCAATAAGGGCTGGGAGGAGACACCTTGTCCTGAGGCCCTGGGGTCTCCTGGCACAGCCCCAGCCAGGCTGGGCACTGTCAGCCCCTTGTCCTGCCCTCAGCATACCCCCCCAGCCCACATCCCAGTGGCCTCAAGGATCTGCTCGAAGGAGTCCCTGGGGAGCTTTGCTCAGGAATGGCCCTGGGGGCTCCTGAATGATCCCTGAAGGGACTGCAGGTTTTTCAAAGAACTTTAGGTTTGGCTTTTGCCTTGGAGTCTCTGAGAGGTTTGTGCAATCATGGCCTCCAATTATCTGTGGTAATTATTCCCTGAAGAGGCTTTCTAAGTAACAACACTCAGTGGGGCTCATTAATACTACAGGGTACTTCAGTTATTTTAAGGTACTTGGTTTTTCCCTTTTGATACACACTGTGTGAGAGGTTTTGCAATCATGGCCCCAGTTATCTGCTTTAATGAGTCCCTGGAGAGCTTTGTACTGACACTCAGTGGGACTCATTAATGTCTTGAGATACTCAAGATTTTTAATGTACTTTATGGATTTAAGAATACTTTTAGGTATGTTAATGTGTTTCCTTCCCAAACTGAGTCTCTGAGAGGTTTTTGTGCCATCCTGACCTCCAGTTCTCTCCTCCAAGGAGTCCATGAGGAGCCTGTGTTGGGTATCTTCCCTCTTTCTGTTTTACAACCAAGATGGAACTGAAAGAATTTTATAAGGCTTTCTAAAATCATCCAAACAAACATGAGACAATTAACAATACAACAACAGCTAAGAAAATAAATGTCCTGTTTTAGATGGACATCATCCAACCCTTTAGTACCTTGGATTGGAAGAGCCCATTGACCCAGTCTTTGTTTTCCACTTGAAGCTTTCTGAACCCTTCATTCAGTACCTTAATGCTCTTGTGGATTGACTCGCTTTGGCTGGAAAGTTTCTTACAACACAGCTCTCGGAGTCTACACAGTCATGCCCATGTGCGCAGAGTATAAACTCTATCACTGTTCTGCGAGATGGCAGGTCTGATGGTCTCTATTTCTGAGAGCAGGCCACTCAGTGTGAGGGAGGTAGCATTGGTTTGCTTACTTAACAGGCACCCAAGGTGTTCTAATTGTCCTAAAGCTTTAGCTGCAGCCACCCAAGGTAGTCCAAATTGGCGGTGCTACCATCTGATATCTGGATTAAAGCTTGCAAAACCATCTCTTTGATATCATCCAATAGTTCTCTGAGGATACCTGCTGCTTGATCATCTGGTAGGCTGTGTTGTCCTTCTCCAGCTAAATGGTTGATTGTCAATTCTGCCCTTGCCTCATTATTAGCATATATCTGCTACTAATCGATTTAGTAAACACTTCCATCCCCCTTCCCACAGGGTGTATTCTGTATGTGACAACAACATGGTCATAATATATTTTAAATCATAGGGGTTTAAGACATGCTGTAAACATGGGCCTCATTAAGTCATTAAAACAAGATTAGTCCTTCCCATGGTCTTTAGCTGCCCTGCACAGATCCTTGATTTCCCCGTAAATCAATGGCTGATACCTGGGATTCTGCCCCCTTCTTTCATAACATACGGGGGCAAAGGGAGTTTTGAGACTATTGGCCAGTCTCCTTCCTTAACTGCTTCTTGCTGGATTCTTTCCTAGGGGTCTTCTGGGGTTGAGGGGAAAGGTGGCTCTGGGGAATCCAAACTGTCTTCTGGAGAGGAAGAATAACTTGGAGCAGAAACTTTTGGATTAGAAATAGTGTGACATTTGGGCTTCGTATCTTTGACCATGGGGTTATATTGTTGCTGGACGGTGAGGCAAGGGGCACTGCCATTTTGTCAGGTATTCCAGGCCTTGATTTAGGATGGCGGACTTCTGGGGTGGAGTTCTGGAGGCATGTCCCAGGGTGAAGATGGAATGATTGACAGTGGGGGAATGACCCGCAGTTGTGGAGGTGGAGTCTGGAGATTTGTTCAGGGCGGAAGAGAAGGTTGTGGTAGCAGGAAGTGGAGGAGCCAAGATGGAGGGAGAATGGTCAGGCTCCCAAGTCACATTCAGGCTCCTTCCATCTTGACTCTCCAGGGCATGATGCTCCAAGACTGCCATCTTGGACCATCATAAAAGATCTGAGAAGGGCAGGTTTGAGGGGAGGTCCCACTTTAGGAGTGACCAACGGATTGAGTTTTCAACATGTTTCTTGCTGGTAAAGGGTCTCAAATTTGGTGTGGAAAATGGGGAGCATGTGGGGTGCAATGGGGTCCTTCTTGATTGAAAGATTGTACAGTTAAACTCCCACTGAGTCCCAAAATTCAGTGGTATGGATTTCGTCAGCAGAGGCCGCCGGAAAACTTTTAAACATCCACCTCATGATTGATTTTACTTCATTCTTTGAAAATATGATGTCATGATCAGTGAGAATGAAAGGATCCATATATGCTCCTTTCTACTTTGGACATCTGGCTTCCCATTTTTCCTTTTCTTTCCCTTATGGGGAAGAGCCACCAGAACACCCCAAATCAATAATGGGATGTGGGTGCATCTTGTAAAAACAAAGTGGCAAAATGGGCAATAAATGTCTTGCATTTCCCCAAACCCACCTGCAATCCTATGCAAGTGAAACCATCATTGTCCCTGCTGATCCTGGTCTAGGTCCCTTGAAGAAACGATGAATCCGCCCGGCCAAGCACAATCCAAAATCCCGGGAAGCACTGGCCTATCCATCAGCTAACCCCAGCTGACATGACTGACACAGGGAGCCCTGAATGTCATGGTCCCTGTTCGGATTCCAATTGTCACAATGAAGGTGGCTGCAACAAATCTCTCTGGTTCTCCTGACTTCAGGGCAAGGGTGGCAAAAAGGAAAAGGAGCAGGATCAATGGAGTTGTTTAAAAGGAACTTTATTAACAGGGTGAAAAACAATAAAAATAGAGAACTTGAGAACAGTATGAGAGGCAGGATCCAAAGATCCAAGACTAAGAGGAAGCAAAAACATGTACGCTTGGAGGTACAACAGTCAAGAACAATAACTCTATAAGGGAAACAAGTAACCAATAGGGGAATAGAATTTGGACAACTTAGCATAACAACACTAAAGGCTTATGGGGGAACTCTCAAGCTCACCTTAAGTTAAACAAATGATTCCTAGGGCTTGAAACTCACCCAATTCTTTTGGGGTAAAATCTGGCTGACTCTGAGTTACAGCTGGCCTAACTACCGTACCGCTTGTTTGCACTGGCTCCTTGTGACCATGCAGCCCAGCAGAGCCACAATGATGTCCTTGGCTCCATGAGGCTCCACAGTGTCAACATTGGTCCCTTGTATCCATAGTGCTCTGTGGTGCCACAATGGCCCCTTCATTTCACAAGGCTCCCAAAAGTCACATTGGTCTCCATAGGAAGGAAACCACGGAGGAAACCTCCATGTTTCAGGAGCTGATGAATGGCAGCCACCAGAGGCCAAGGCAAGCCTGACCTTCCTGTCTTGGCAGGTTTGCTTGCAGCAACCCTTGGATATTTGAAATTATTAATGCGGAGTCTAATTTAAAACATTTGTGCCTGGAGAAGAGTTGTTTTTTTTTTTTTTTCACAAAAAGAAAAGCACAGATTCCTTTCAAGTGTTTGGAAAACAGGTGAATGCTGCCCCTCAGGAGTGAAAGACAAGCCAGACTAATCTGTCCTGCAGCTTTCGTCTGGGAGCAATCCTTGGATAGACAAACATTGGGAGGTGGAATCCTGATTTTGGCCATAGATGCCTGGAAAAAATGGAGAGTTCTTTTCCAGAAAAAGAAAAGCCCAAAACCCCGGTGTTTCATTGGCAGATGGGAGTGACCTTCCACATTCCAAGGTCAAACAGACCAGTCAGATGACCCCTGGGAGGCCAAGGCTGCCACATGTATTTCATGTTCTCTTGTTTCCACAGGGCCCTGCAGTGTCACAATGGTTCTCTTGCTTCCATGATGCTCTCTGGTGTCATAATGGCCTCTTGGTTACACAAGTCCTTAAGGATCTTAATGGTCTCCATGGTTCCACAAGGCCCATAGTGTCATAATGGCCTATTGGTTCCATGAAGCCTTGCTGTGTCCAATGGCCCCTTGGTTCCATTGGAGCCCAGTAGTGCAACAATGATCCCCTTGTTTCCACAAGTTCCCATAGTGTCACAATGGCCCCCTTGCTTCCATGAGGCCCTGCAGGGTCACAATGGCCTTTTGGTTCCGTGGGGCCTCACAGTGTCACAATGGTCTCCATGATTCCATGGGGCCTTGCAATGCCACAATGGTCTCCATGGATCCATGGTGCCTCACAGGATCACAACGGCCCTTTGGCTCCATGAGGTCCTGAAATGCGGCACTGCCCTCTTGGTTCCACAAAGCCCTGCTGCTTCACACTGGCCCCTTGGGACCATGCGGCCCAACAGACCCACAAAGATGTCCTTGGTTCCACAAGGCCCCACAGTTTCACAGTGGCCCCTTGGATCCATGGTACCCTGCAGTGTCACAATGTTTCCCTGGTTCCACAAGTTCCTACAGTGTAACAGGTTCCACAAGGCCCTTCAGTATCACTATGGCCCATTGGTTCCACAATGCTCCGCAGTGTCACAATGGTCTCCATAGGAAGGAAACAAGCGAGCCCCAGTGGTGCAGGGGCAGATGAGAGGCAGCCACCAGAGGCCAAGTCAAGCCAGACTTGACTGCATGGGCAGATTTTGTCTGGGAGTAACCCTTGGATATAGAGAATTTTAGGCGCAGAATCCCAATTTTGGCCATGGGTGCCTGGACAAGAAAGACAGTTCTTTTCCATAGGAATAAAAGTACAGAGCCCCAGTGCTTCACAGTCAGATGGGAAGTGGATCTTGACACGTCAAATTCAGTGGGCCCTGATAGCCCCTAGGAGGCCAATCCAGACAGACCTGTTCCATGTTCCCTTCATTTCATGGATCCCCACATTGTCACAATGGTCTCGATTCCATGAAGTCTTGCAATGTCACAATGGCTTCTTGGTTTCATGAGTCCCAACAGAGCCACAGGAGTCTCTTGGCTCCATGCCGCCCCACTGTGTTACAAGGGCTCCATGATTATATGGACATCACAGGTCGATCACTGACCCTTGCTTCCATAGGGCCTCTGAGTTGCAAAATGGTCTCCTTGATTCCATGATTCCCGGATTCCACAGTCTCACCATAGTTTCTTTGGATCTCCATTGTCACAATGACCCATGGTTCCATGAGGTTCTGTAGTGCCACCGTGGTCGCTGTCAGAGGCTGGATGAGATCGATGTCCCGAGACACCTTGGGATGCTTGTAATGCCCGTGTGGGGCCAGGGCTGGGTCAGGCCTTGGTTTGTGGTGGGACAGAGCCCTGCCCCAGCCCTGGCCTGGCAGAGCTGTCAATCACACAGTAGGGGCTGTGCTAACCCAGCTCTGATTGGCCCAGCTGTCAATCAATCACACACTAGAAGCTGGTGCTACCCTGACTCTGATTGGGTAAACAACTAGCAGTCCTACCCCAGTAATGGGCCCATGAAGGCCCAGGGGGTTAAAACCAGGAGCACGAGGCCAGCCCAATGAGACAGAGTAAAAATCCATTTTGAATTAGGTGAAGTGTCTAGGAGAGGTAAAAAGTCTTTAATGCCAAAGCTGAAGGGAAAAAGTGCAGGACAGAGATAGTGACGAGACAGAGAAATATAACCAGAAATGGCCACAAGGTCGATCTGCCCTGACCTAGAAATTCTTTTGATAAAGAGGAACTGGCAATAAATGTCACACGGAATGAATCTGTATGAACCTATTGTGAAACTGTATGCATATGTATTTGGAAGGGGAGATAAAAGGAAATCTGAAGTTCTCAGAGGTACACATGCCTTTTTTTAGGAGAGCAATCTCCGCATGCGTCCAGCGCTGTAAGAAACATACCAAGCTTTACAACTTTTACACAAAGTTGTGATGTTTCTTCTTTTCTCTGCAAAACATTATGGCAAGCCAGCCAGGGAGTTCTCTGTCCCCGCAGGGGCAGGGAGGATAGATGGACCTCCAAGGCACGCCCTAGGATTTTTTTTCCTGGTGGGTGTCCACTTGTCTCAACTTGCCTCCTGTGAGGACAGACAAGGACCTGCTGGCTGCAGAGGAAGTTATGGTATGTACTGAGGGGCCCCTGGGGGAAAAGAGACCTAGGGAGTAAATCACTCAGAGATGTCTGGGTCCAGCTGATGGAGCAGCTGGAGTAGAGATGGGGGTTCATTGTTCTGACAGGGCAGACCGCTAGTGACCCTAGGGGTGGGTCGAATGAATCTCTATGTGTGTGTGTATGTATAGTGTCAGGACACTGTATGGGGGTTCATTGTCTGATAGAGCAGCTGCTAGCGACCCTGGGGGTGGGTCGAGTGAATCTCTCTGTGCTTGTGTGTGTCAAACACCGTGTCGCTGTATGGTTAATTCATTGTATGGTCAGTGCACTGTTTGTAATCGTGCAAGTGTATAAGTGTATGGTGTATAAAAGAGAGTAGATCTACAGTGCCCTACAGTGTGTGGGGGTGAGTACTTCCCGTGTTTGAAGCAGCTGAGTTAGGCCTGAGGTGCCGGCTGCAGCAGGCTGTAGGGGCAGGGAGAGAAGTGCCCTGCGGAGAAACGAGTGGAGGAATGTCAGTGATGGTATTTATTGTGTTTACATGTAGTGATTTGTGTAAATTTGGTACATTTTAAATGAGAGTATGAGCTCAGAGAGTTCCTTTGCCCTGGATGTTTGGACTTGATCTCTGGACTGTGTGCTGTTATTTTGATTGTGTCCAGGAAAAACTGATGAGAGTAAATGCTGAATTATGGTATGCCGTGTTGTGTTGAGAAAAGTGGGCACTTTGAGAGATATGCCCTTTCCCAGTGATTTTGTGTGGTGACTTTCTTCCACTGCATTGTGGTAATTTGATTCTCAGATTGTATAGTGGTGTTTGTGGAGATTTTAAGATTTTGTTTGCAACAAGAGTAACATTTTACACAGAAGAACTATGGTATGGTGATTTATGCTTAACTATGATAAAGCGAATTAAAGGAATTCCAAGAATTCTCCCCCCCTCAGCAATTCAAGCCTTGGCTCTAGTGAATTTGAGATAAAGGGGGGGGTATGTGTGTCTGTGTCTGTGGGCATATCAGAGTTCCGGCTGTGACATGCACAGCCTTTCTGCAAGGCAGTAAAACAAGTGTAAGTAGACACAGTGCTTAATTAGATTGTGCAAGAAGAGAACTAGAAAAGATTGATATTTTGGAAAACAGAGTTTAGATAGAAGAGATGAATGAGTTTATGAGACTTCAGCTGGTACTATAGTAAGTCTGGACCGGGAACGGCCTGCGGTAGGGATTTAGAGTTCTCTGTAATAAACGGAATAGCCTGCCTTTGCGGGCAATTCTGGGGAGCCTTTGGTGCATCAAGAGGCTGGCAGGCTGCTTGGGTATTACTGCAGTGCGGTGTTTGTGAGAAACGCTAGTATTGCTGTTCTAATGAGCATCAGGGAACATGCCCCGAGTGTAAATTAAAGGTTTTTGATCAAGCTGATTCAGAACCTAAGATCTTAAGGCTCGTGTGTGGGAAATCACATCTGATACCTGCCACCTGGATCTGTGTGGGGGTGTGGGAGGAAGACTGAGAAACTACTGTGAAGCTTTGTAAAGAGAAGTTTGGGGGGAAGCGAGACAGGGCAAGGAAAAAGAGATAATGAGAACTGACCAGAGCAAAGAGGTTCCTAAATTAGCCCCTTTTAAGAGGGGCTCACTGGGAGAAGGCTGCCAGTAAGAGCAGCTCAGAAAATAAAAAGATTTATAATATTTCATTGCAGTTAAAACTGTTTTAAAATAGGAAGGTAAATGGGATGGGGTTTTGTATGCTGATATGTCTTTTTGTTTTAAGAAATCACCCAGAATGGCAAAGAGACTGTAAGATCAGACCGCCCTCTGGTCTTGGTCCTTGAAAAAGGAAAACAAGGCAAAGAGAAAGCAAATCAAACATGTTGTTCAGCATGCAGCATAAGATAGCAACGTATAAAATCAGCCAAGGATTATCATGCTGAAATGCAAAGCAGTCACAGTTCGCAAAATGAGTACATATGATTTGCTAAAAGCTCCTCCCAAGGTAAGGGAGGAAGGGTAAAGGTGACCTCCCCAAAAGGGAAGAATTTTTGTCGACACAAGGGTTATATATTCAGTTTTAATAAAGCTTTAGTACCTGTGGAGAATGTTTATGTTGTAGTGAGGAGAATGAACAACTGGCCAGTCTGAGAAGGCTTACTTGTGCAAACCTTTAAAGTAACATGTGTACTATGTGTACCTAAAAGCTTTTGTACAGTTCGCTCAATTTGCTAAACATTCTCAAATAAGAAAGGTTACTCTGGAGGCAAATGATATAAAGAGGTTAGGCTTAACATTAACAGACACTGAAATTAAAGACATTAGTAAGGAGATATTAGAATAAGGAAATAAGTGTTTTCAAGGGTATGGGCCTCTGCTGTACCAGGGAGACTGAAAGATGCTCCCCCATGAGCATCAAGCTTAAGGAAAGAACACAACTAGTGAGAACTGAGTAGTACCCTCAAAAGGAAGATAAGGAAGGAATCAGCCAAATAACTGATAGTACTGGATTAAGGGCTGTCAATAAGATAACACAGAATTTATACCCTGTGGTAGCAAATCCATATACCTTACTGACTTGTTTAACACCTGAGCTAACCTGGTTCACTGTTTTAGGCCTAAGAGATGCCTTCCTTTGCCTCCCTATCCACAAAGCCAGCCAGAAATTTTTTGCATTCAAACTCAAGCTCACATAGTCCGTGTGCCTGAAGGCTTCAAGATTCCCAACTCCGATTGGAGAACAGCTTGCAAAAACCCAGAGTCCCGGGAAGCTCCACAAGAGGAAAGGAGGCTGTTGCAGTACATGGATGGTCTTCTAGTAGCCACTCGGACGAGGGAAGCAAGAGAAGTCTGGACGGTAAGCCTTTTGAATTTCCTAGGACTCCAAGGACACAGAGTCTCAAAGAAAAAGGCACAGGTAGTGAAACAGAAGGTAATCTACCTGGGGTAAGAAGTGAGTGCTGAGCAGCAGACTTTAAGGCAGGGAAGCCCTATGCCAAACCCTGAAACCCCAGACAACGAAAGAACTCCGAACCTTCTTAGGCATGGCAGGGTAGTGCCAGCTGTGGGTTTATAATTATGGACTGCTTGCCAGACCCCTCTATGCTCTTATTGCCAATGGAAACTGAGATCTGCAGTGGACAAAAGACACCACATGGGCCTTTCGCCAGCTAGAGAGTGCCCTCATGTCGGCTCCAGCTTTGAAACTTCCAGATGTAAGTAAACCATTCTTTCTATTTTTCCACGCAAGGAATTGCCCTGGGAATATTGGCTCAGGACTTGGGCCCATACTGAAGGGCAGTTGCTTACTTCTCTAAGCAGCTAGATGCAACAGCCAAAGGATGGCCAGGTTGCCTCAGAGCTGTAGCAGCAGTTGTGCTGAATATTCAAGAGGCACGCAAGTTTACCCAGGGACAAAAATGACTGTGCTAGTGTCCCACACAGTGTCGCAGTACTGGAAGTAAAGGGTGGCCACTGGCTTTCACCACAGAGGTTTCTGAAATACCAGGCCATCAGGGTAGAGCAAGATGATGTAGAGATAGTGGTGACTAATATTGTCAACCCAGCTTTTTTTTCTGTGGAATCAAGGAGAAGCAGTACACCATAGTTGCCTAGAGACCATTGAAGCTGCCTACTCCAGCCACCCAGACTTAAAGGACACTCCTCCAGACGATGCAGAGACCTGGTTCACTGACAGGAGAGCGACGTTGCAAAGTTCACAGTGACTACCTGCAGAGAGGTAATCGAGTCTGGACCCTTACCAACAGGTACCTCTGCGCAGAAGGCTGAGATAATTGCCCTGACCCGTGCCCTGGAAAGGGCAAAAGGGAGGAGAATAACCATCTACACAGACCCAAGGAATGCATTTGGAGTCATACATGCACATGGAGCCATCTGGAAAGAGAGGGGACTGCTGACCTCACAGGGAAAGAAGAGACAATCCAGCTGCTGGAAGCAGTTCAGCTACCTGAAAAGGCATATTAAGGCACACCAGAGAGTGAGCTTAAAATTGGAGGAAAGAAATGAGATGGTGGATGGAGAGGCAAAGAAAGCAGCAAAGGGTGAGGTACAGATTTTCCTCGAAGGTAAGCCATAATACAATAATACTAACCAAAAGAGACGTACAACTGCAAGGGGTGGGCTACCATTGAAAGAGAGCTAGGAATCCCTTCCCATTTTCGTGGTTACTAGTGAAGGAAGGGCACTAGAAAACACACTAGGGCCTAAATACTTAGAAGCCTTTTAAAGAGTGTAGCTCCTTTTTCGAAATGACCAAGGCTGCGAGTGATACAGAGTGCATTACACACATCTGATTGAAGCAATCGTTGTATCATTGTCAGGAATTTATATGCCACTATCACTCAGGTAAGCCGACAATGTGATCCTTGCCTCCAGACTAACCCCAAAATATGCCCCCGGCCAAAACTCGGTCAGACTGGGAGAGGCCATGGGCCTGTACAGCAGTGGCAAATTAACTTTTCAGAACTCCCAAGGAAAGGGGGGTATCAGTATTTACTGGTATTGATAGATACATTTTCAGGGTGGCCACAAACATTCCCCACCAGAACTGTCAAAGCTCAAGAGGTGACCAGATTATTTTTATAAGGAATAATACCACGCTTCAGAGTTCCAGCCACGATATCCTCAGATAAAGAATCACATTTCATTTCCAAAATAGTGCAACAGATTAGTAGCCATCTGGGCATAGATCAGGAACTTCACACCCCATACCACTCCCAATCAAGCGGCCAGGTGGAGAGAATGAATTATTTGATTAAGCAGCAAATCATAAGACTGGGGCAAGAAGTTAATCTACCCTGGCCCCAAGCTCTTCCACTAGCACTATTGCAAATTCAAACTAAACCTTGAGCTAATGGAATGCTGAGTCCTTTTGGAATGCCTTATAGAAGACCATATAGAATACAAAGGGAATGTCCAGAATGTCCACCTACATGGTAGCATTAAGCAAACAGCTCAGAGTAATTGAGAAACATGTGGCTGGAACTCGGAGCAGGGAGTTAGATAGCCTGGGGATGATGTATATGTTAAGTCTCTTACAGAGAAGACTTTGGAACCACAGTGGGACAGACCACTGCGAGTACTTCTCACCACCTTCACTGCAATCAAAATCAAGGAGCAGAATGCCTGGATCCATCACTCTCGGGTGAAGAAGGCCCAGAAACCCCTTAAGGAGTGACGCCAGGAGACAATGAACTGAGATTAAAACTTACTCAGGAAAAATGAGTATATTGCAGTTGGGAGTAGCTCATATTTTAGTTTGTAAAATTGTATTGTGTGTAATCATAACTGAAGTTTCAGAACTTGAGAGTACCTCTGTTCAAAGTAATGCTAAATGGCCTTGGTCCCTGGCATTTAATCAGTATACTAGATCCATAAAAAACCTTCTGAGATAAAAGATTTAAACATATCTACTGTAGTAATCCACGAGAATCAAGTATGTGAGGAGCAAGAGTGGCAAGAACAGGAACTGTGGACTTTTCAAGGAATCAGAGGAGAAGAAATCAAAGTAGGGTACCTAAACTTCTGTCAGATACACTTGTGAAGTGTGTCTGAATTTGCAGTGTGAGCCCAGCACATCCCTCTGGCAGGGAGGGATGGTCATAAACAGAAAGCAGTTCCTGTTCCCCATAACAAACATCTAACTGGCACATTAGGGACAAGATTAAGAGTTTTAAATGGAATTGATTCAGAAATACTGGTGAATAAACTGGCCACTGCAGCAGGTAGCCTAACAAAATTGAAGCAGCCTTTGTAGTCATCTCTATTGGCATTAGGAACTAGCCAGTGACAGATTTCAAAAGTACTGCCAAAGTAAGGAAGTATGAAAAGGCCAGGGACCAAGACCACAAGTTGATAGTAGAAGCACTTAGTATAGTTCAAGATAATGTGTCTTTAGCTTTCAGTTGTATACAAGCACAGTTATAGATACAAGCAACAGCAGCTCTAATCATATGAGAAAGGGGTGAAGGTAATTTTCCAGCTGAAATTCAAGAAATTGTGTTGGATAATGCAATTGATTTTGAAACGAACTTTCAATCCTGGCAGACTATGGTGAATTTCACCTATGATCCTGTTTCTAATGTGGCCACTTCCTTTGTGCTTACTATACATAATGCCACTGTTTATGTTATCCAACCCATCATTGCCCTAGGATCAAACCATGAAAAAACAATACTCTATCCTTCAGAACAAAGAGTGTGGGCACGAAAGATGAATGGAAAGTGGCAGACAGTAAACTTGGAATCCTGCATTACTAGAGAACAGATGAGATTCATTTGTGAAAGCAATACTATTAATGCTCAGGATGTGTGTTTGGACACTGAACAGAGTATTTGTCACTTTGAAATTCATCCAGTCACTGACCAGAAAACTGTGCTCGTATATACTAGAAAAGGGTGTATGCTTGAGAACTGCTTGTGCTGCTGTACAAATTGATAGCAATGAATTTAGAACTGTAGAATGCTACAACTAATAGCTGTACTAACATCTTTGTCAAACGTACATGGTGAAGCACTAAATGACACATACTGTCATGAAAGTTTTCATTAAGTAAAAGAATTTACTTATTTCCTAGGAAAGGGGGGAATGAGACAGAGTAAAGATCCATTCTGAATTAGGTGAAGTGTCTAAGAAAGGTGAAAAGTCTGTGAGGCCAAAGCTGAAGGAAAAACTCGCATGCCGAGACAGCAAGGAGACAGAGAAAGAAAAACAGAAAAGACCACAAGGTCAATTTGCCCCAGACTTAGAAATTCCTTTGATAAAGAAGAACAGGTGCTAAATGTCACGCGGAATGAATATGTATGAACTTATTGTGAAACTGTATGCATATGCATTTGGAAGGGGGATAAAAGAAGACTGGAGGTCTTCAGAGGTATGCATGACTTGTTGGGGGACTTGCATCCGGCGCGCGCTGTAAATAAACATACCGGGCTTTACAACTTTTATAAAGTTGTGAGGTTTCTTCTTTTCTCCGCAAAACAGAGCGGCTGGCAGAAGTGCCGGCTGATCAAGGACCCAACGGCCGCGCACTGCCCAGTGACGGCACTCTGCCTTGAGTGGTCAGTAAATCCAAACATCCACCTGAGACCAATCACACATCCACCTGTTGCATTCCCCAGCAGCAGATAACCATTGTTTACCTTTTGTTGCTGAGGCCACAGCTTCTCAGAAGGGGGAAAAATCCTAAAGAAAGGATTTTTATGAAAAGATGTCGGTGACATTTCACCTATACTGCAGGTTCCAAACCTTCATGAAGTCTGTAAGAGCATCAAACCCTCTGCTGTGCACTTTCTAGCTTAAACTGCAACTAAATATAATGGGATTCAAAAACCCAAGTGTTTGTCAAATTTGTTTCCATGAATGAGGAAATTGTAGCTCACCCCTGTTCAGCAGTTCATACTGCCAGTGATTTTAGTGCACTGCAGGCTTGTGAGTGTTTCTCTTACGACTTCATTTTCACTCCAAGGGATTCCTAGGTGGGTGAGCAGCACTCAGCTGGGAGGAAACTAACTCAGGTTAAGAAACCTGTTCCCTTGCACACAGGCTGTCAGAATAACCTGAAAGTGCTCTACAGTCAGAAAATGGCACCTGGATCCAGCAGGAAGAATAGCAGAAATATTCCCTCAAAGCCAGAACGGGTCTTGGATGCACCAGAGATATTCAACGACTACTGTAAGTAGGGTACAGGGCTGAGTGCTGGGCATCCAGAACATTCTGCACTGGATTGCTGTTCCTAGGACAGTGTAACTGGGCTATCTGTATTATTTGGTGTACCCAGGCTAGCACAGACCCCTTCTGGAGTGTCCCTGTGTGGCCGTACCGGGACAGTGGTCTAGGGCACAGTGTAGGTGCCTTGGAGCAGGGTACCTGGCCCCAGCAGCTGGGCATAGTGACACTCAGAAGGCTGCCCCTCACCTGTACGTGTGTGTGTGCACATGTGCACCCACACCTGCTGCAGCAGCACGGGTGAAGGGCAGGGCTCTCTAGCCAAGCATGGTGTGACCTGCATTGCTCTTTCAAATTGTAGAACTGAATCTCAGACTGGAGCTCCTAGAACTTCCTGGCAGTGGCTCTGGACAACACTGCTACACAGTGCTCTCATACCAGGACCTCAGTGCTGCCTCACCTGAGGATTTAGAGCTGCCTCCCGGCCTTTCCAGGCTAAGTGCAGGTGCTCAGGACTCTGAGGTTTCCTAGCTTCTTGGGAGAAGGTGTTTGCTTCATCTGGACTTCTTGGGGTTTCATCGGAGGAGCCAGGCACAGGCAAATTTCATCTCCACTGTGAGCTCTTCATTCTGCTTGTTCCCATGAAGCTCAAATGCCAACCTGAGCTCATCATTCCTCTGGTTCCTGTAGACCATCACAGCCCTTCCATGGCCTCTCCAGAGAGGAGCAGCTGCACATCTTCAGAGCAGCAGTTGCCGGCCCGCATCCCACCAGGGAGGGAAAGAGTTTCTACCCTTGCTTTCCAAGCAGGTCCTGGTTAATGACCCTTTAAAGTGTTTTCCTGCAGTGCTCTATCATGGGTAGATCTCAAGTCAGAATCAGGTAGAAAGGGTCAAGTCGCCTAGGAAGGGGGACCTTGAAAACAGAAAGATTCTCTGCCTGCTTTTCCTGTCCTTGCTGCAGATTTGGATGGTGTTCTGGGCATTTTGCAGACAGCCTCTCTGTAGGGGTACAAGGGCAAGGTGGAAGATATTGCCTAACAAGTGGTCAGTGTTAGGTGCACTCTCCTCTTTCTTTGAATGAAGCCAAACTAGGACTCTGATAGTATATTGCAGATGTTTAAGACTGTCTGCCCTGCAAATCAAGCCGTGCCATTTGACGCTGGCAGGGGCTATGTAGAAATCACGAGCGGGCCGGGGCTGCTGAGGAACGCGCCTCGAGCTGTTTGTTTTCCAGCATCAGTCTCATTACGTGGTTATGACAATGGGAAGATGCCAGCAGCTCACATCCCAGGCAGCAGACAAAGAATTTAATGTTAAAACTTACTTTAAAAGTTTTTTGACCAATCACACAAAGCAAAAGCATATTGACAGTAGTTCTATACAATCACTATAAGCACAGGTACCTTTGGTTAAAACAGTGCTTGTTTATTTTGAAGACAATACCTACCAGTAAGCCTTAAAACACAATGCACTGAGCTCCATTATTAAGCTTCAACCTTCCCAATATCTTGCTAGATAAACTTTTCTGTAGCTTGGAGATTTATTCTAGACCAGCGTTAATACACAGACCATTGTTCTATTTGTCCTTGCTTTTCTGCAGTTTAAATAATTTTTCTGCTGACCTATCTCATGGCTGCTGCTTGGTTCTAACTGCAGTTCTGCTGTATCTGAGACCTGCCTTTTGCAGCTTTCCCAAAACTCTCTAATTTTGTGGATTCCCTCAGAGGACTCAGTGTCAGAGCCTCTGGAGAAGCGTGGAGGGCAGGGCTCAGGCAGGCTGTGCCAGTGCAGGATTTGAACTCAAGGCACCAGGAAGCACCGAGGCTGCAGACAGGAACTCAACCCTTCTCATCTCCCTCCCTGCCAGAGGCAGGCTCAGAGCAGCCATCTCACCCCTCTCTAAACCAGTGGGGGCTCTGTCCTTACCAGGCTCCTTGGGCTCCTGGGGATTGTTCCCACAGCTCTCGGTACCAGGCAAAGCTCCCTCTGCTGCAGCTCTGTCCACAGGCTCCCCTCCTGAGGACTCAGGGGCAACATTAATATTCCCCTTGAAAGAGAAACAGAAAGGAAGAAACCCTTCCCACCACTTAAACAAAACACCTGGTCCAACAACTCCATGGCTCACACGCTTAATCCCTTGTTCCTAACAAGAACTCTGGGCCCCAAAGCCCTTCAACAGTCAGAAAAAATTGACTTCTCAAACACAGTCCAAAAGCTGTCAAAGCTGACAGGGACAGTGTTGAACATGGGGGTGACACTGAACACATGGAATGGCTGCTAAGGAAATCAATTGCTGCTCTGTTCTGTAAGGTTGCATGTCTGACAGCACTAACATCAGTCCTCATGTCACTAATTGCAATGGAAGTAGCACTGTCTTCTTTCTTCAGCCAACACCCCAATCGGTGTAATGGTTTCAATGCCTCACCCAAGGCAAGTTGATGTAGAAATAAATTCAATGTACCTCATTTTGCAGGGCCCTATTGCAGGTCTGAAATTGCTATTACAGTTTTCTTTATAATGATGGGCAAATCTTTTTTCTCTGTGTTTTCTCTTGATGGCTTTTTTAATGATAGGTGCTATCACAGTGAGTTGTCTGATGCTACATGGGCCACCTTTAAGTTTTGAGGGAATGTCCTGCCAGGCTCTATCTCCACAAATGAGCCAATATTCTGTTGCTAATTGATGTGGGGACTCATCTAGGTCATCTACTCGTCAGCAGTTTCACCCTTAGGGGGCACTGGGGTAGTACAATTGCACCACAAACTGGAGTATCTGTCCTCTGGATGATGGGGAGTAACATTCAACTGTGGATCTCCCTGGTACTGAAACTCAGCACAAAATTCCATCACCAATGAACAAAGAATTCCAATTCTTGAGGTTCAGAAGGTGCTTTAAGAAATCAGGGGCCCAGTGATGTCAGCTGGTTATGGGATTGGTCTCGTTGGCAGCCTCACACCAATATTTGTCACGATTGGGTATTGGCTACTCCTTGGCTGGCACAGGCACACCAACCAAATGGGTTGCAAAGGGTTTGTCTGGGCAGAAATGGGTCAAACACATGGTGTCTGAGCCTGCTGACTTGGCTAAAGCAAAGCAAACATTCATTTTTGGTTGATCTGCAGGCACGTATGCATGCCAAAGCAAGCAAGCAAAACCAACAAGTGCCAGTATATCATTTGATCAAGCTCCATGTTCCTGTTCAGCTGTTTTTTGGCAAAAGCTTCCCCATCTATTTCAGTTCTCAAGCAAATCTTTTAGCGCTTGTTCAGGGACTGGCCAACTATAGGGCACTAAACTGTCCCTCTAACCTTCAATTTTTACAAATTTGGATATCTTAGAATTCTTTGGAACACAATGGACACCACGCTTTTGCTGAAAGGGCTCTATGATACAAACCATTTTCCCAGTCCAAAAATCAACATCAAACTCCAGAATTGTAGCTTTTACAGGTTGAACGGGGAACGTCTGGCATGCACCATAGCTTCTCCGTGCGGCTCACGTCTGCGTGCTCATTTCCCTGCTGGTGGAATTGTCGGTGTGCTCTTGTGTATGAGATGGTTTCACATCCTTCACCAGGACCCACTTAGGTCCGGCACCTGTGCAAATACAAGCATACCCTTTGCCCCAAGTGATTAGTGCAAATGGTCCTTCAGTTTGTCCTAACTCAAGGTTTCTGATCAAAACTGAAGGATTTTCTTTCAATTTTTCCTGTGTGCTGTTTGAAAAGTGCCTAAAAATTGGAGGATTAGTTCCTGCAAATGAGCTATTAAAAACATAAAGACATATAAAGCTTTGCTCAACCTCATCTGGGGTGTTGCTTGGGCCACTCCCCGTTTTCTTGTTGTAGAATGGTTTTAGAGTGTGGTGTGTCCTTTCAACAACTGCCTGACCTGTGTAGGAATAGGGAATTCCAAAATGTGGCGAACACCCCAGTCCATCAAAAATGTGGCCAATTTTTGAGCTGTGTATATGGGACCATTTGTCAGTTTTCATCTTGTGGGGGATCAGTTTGGCGAGCTCTGGGCCCAGTGACACTGACAAGGACGAAAGCAAAAGACGAGAGGCGCTCTCTCTTCCTGGGACCAAAGTCCCACAGCTTTAATGGAGAACAGCTCCAGGAGAGAAAGGGAGTGTCCAGGAAAGGAAAGAGGATGTCCAGGGGAGGAAAAAGAGTGTCCTCCTCGTGGCAGGAGACTGTAAATGCTCGGAGAGAGGGGCAGTAGAAAGGAACTGCCATAGTTCAGCATAATAAATCACCACACTGTGGTTTTCTGCATAAATTGCTGCACTTGTTGCAAACAAAATCCTGAAATCTCCCCAAACACAACCGTGCAGTCCCAAATGACCACAATGTGGGAGAAAAACCACTCAAACCCCCTGTATACCCAAGCACCAGGTGTCACAGGGAGCACCAATCCCTGCAACTAGAAAGTCCACACACACAGGCACACCGGGAAGGGAATATCTCTTTATGAGGGGACAGAGAGCTCACTTTTCTCAACACAACACACACCATACACCACATCGGCATCCACCCACATCATCTTCCTCAAACATTCACACACTGAAAATACAACCACAATTACAACACACAGGAAAAACAGCAGCAATTAAACAGGATTTGCTCAATTCACCCCCAGAATTCCTAGCAGGTCCTTATTGACACAGCAAATCCTTTCTGCCAGCAGCCAGACCCAAACCCAAACTGTACAGGCGTACGTTGTGCACAGGACATCTCTGTGTGACTTGTGAACAGCCCTTCCCCTGCATACGCCTTACAGGTTGCTTTATACAGAGTTAAACGTTCCTTTCTCCACAGTGCCAGCAGTCTTGTCTGTCCCCCACGAGGAGCAGCCGAGAGCGGAGGTGCCTCCAGGAAAGGAATGTCCTGGCAGCGCCCAGAGATTTCCAGAGCCCGGATGTTCTTGCTGGAGCAGGGAAGCGTTCCTGCCGCGGTCAGCAAATGAGGTGTGGAATAGAACTCCCCACAGTTAAAGGTAGAAGGTGGTGTGTTTATTACAGCCAGGCACAGGAGGAGTTGTCTCCTAAAGACATGTGTAAAGAATCACTGGCTCTCTCTCTCATCTCTACTCATCTAAAATATCTTACACATTCATACAATTCCCAAAAAACCTAACACATATTCATTAGATAACACTGCCTACCCTCCTTTGAATTAAAATGTATTATAATTGAGTCCAAAGTTCCTTCACATTTCTGCAGTCTTTCACTTCAAATGGGTTGGTGGGTTTTAAAGTGGGGAATGGTCTCCTTCTGATGAAGGCCAAGACTTCTTGCTCAATTTGACCTCTTTCCTTATGACCTGTTGGCAGGCTTTCACACCCCTTGGCTATAGTTGTAGTTTCAGGGCCCAGGTGCAGGCTACGGTCCTCTTCTTTGTCACAAAGAAATCCGCATCTCATCCTGCTTCTTTAAACATAGTAAAGACAGGCAAGTGATATATTACCCTAGCCTTAACTACCTTACCTGCAAAAAATTAACTGTCCCTTATTATTTCTACTCTTCTTGCTATACTCTTTCCCCCAAAATAAATCTTGCTAAAATTTTAACTCTTCCAGTTCTTTTAAATCCTGGATTCATTGGCCTCATCTCACACGCCAGCCATGTGTGAGCCGATGCTGTAACTGGGAAATTCCACTCCTGAGCAGGAGATACCAGGCCTGGTTCTGAGCTGGAAGGGTGAGAAGGATGAGATGCACGTGGTTTTGCTCCAGGGGATGTCATGAAAGTGCACTGCCCACCTGCCCCTGCTGCCGAGCACCACGCTCCATCTCCTTCTCCTGCTCAGCAGATTTTTAGGAATCCAGGGGTTGCTGAGTATTATTTGCTATTGCAACAAATAGAATGAATTTGCTTTACAAGCCCAGTTTTGTCCTGGGTTATTTTGTGCATGGGTCTCCTCCTGAACCTGTGACAAAGGCCAGCAGGGACCTACAGGACACTCCTATTCTCATGTCAGTAAATTCGGAGAAGTGATTTAAGTATCAATAAGTCAATAAGTATCAAACAGTAAATCAAATAATTTGGGGGAATATTTAGCCTGGGAGTTCCAGCAAAGTATTGAATATGTCTTAGATCCATGGATACAAACTAGTAAGTGAGATTGCTGGGTGTGCACGTATTAGGGAAGTGATTCCCCACACACCCAGTGCTGAGATCAAGGATTGCCTCTCTTCTAACCCTGAGCTGGCAGCAGGAATCGGGCCCTGCTTGGTAACGGTTATTTTGAAGACTTCCGTTGAGCAGGTAAGAATGGTCAAAATGAAATATTTTCCAGCTGTTTCCCTTTGGTTTATCTGTTTGAGGGTTAAAATTGTGTGCTGCAGGTGTGCTGGGTGTGTGCAGAGCAGTGCAGCCCCAGAAACCCCTTGGCTTGCCCACAGGTTGTCATGCCTTGTTGCCAGGTGTGCCCAGCTGTGGCAGGAGAAGGAGCCCGCAGCACAGTGGGCACCGTGCCCTGCCCAGCCGGGGCTCTCTGGCACAGAGCAGCAGCAGCGCCAGCACCGTTCAACCCGCTCCTGCCTTGGCTTCCCCTGGCACACAGAAGCCTCTGGAAATCAGCACGGCCAGCGGCGTTCCCAGCTTGGAGCAGCTGCTGCTGGCGGGCAGATGCTGCCAGTTCGACTGCTGCCAAAGGGGAAGAGAGGCGGAGATGTACCCGCACCAGAGCCCTGGGCACGTCCAATAAAGGTGCAAATATGTGGGGAGATTTGTTAGGAAGAATTTCAGCTGTGATGCCAACAGTAGCTTCTCTCCTGGCTCTGTGTGTTCTAGACGAGTAATGCAATGGTTGGCTCTGACAATTAAGAAGTCGATGTTATGTGGATGTTCAAATGTGCAGTGATGTTATTGTAATATATCCTCCCATAGTCCTCTTTCCCGTCCCCCTTGTAATAGCCTTGGTGGTCAGGGCATTTGGGGAGGGCTGGCTTGTGACCAGCAGGCAGGGTGTAACAACACCTGACCTCCAGTCAGGATGCAATAAAGTAATCTCCACCAATGGACAGCAGAGAAAGAGTTGACTGACAAAACTTTTAGAGGAGCTAAGGGTATAAAAGGCAGAACATCGTTTTTGTAGATGAGAACATGGCTGCTAGTCACAGAGACTCCCAATGCTGCAATTTTTCCTTATTCAGTCCTTTGTTAAGGTTTACTAAACCTTGAAAATGTTAAAAGTGAGAGTCATTTCTCACATGTGCAATGCTGTGGGCCATTGTCTTGTTCTGGTTTCCTTTGCTTGGGTCCCATCTGAGTGCTCAGTTGGGGTACAGGCTGTAGGTGCTTGGGGCACTCCTGGAGTTCCTCTTGGATCCCTGAACAGGGTTTGGCCCATGAGGGGCTTTTGCGCTGCTTTGTGACACAGAAAAACTTCCCAGGCTCTTTTGTGTTTGCTGTAGGGAAGGTTGGTTATTGCTTTGCATAAACTCACAGACCAACATGGAGCGTTTGCTTTGTGATGTCAGGGCATGGTTGCCACCTTGTCCTCGTGATATCAGAAGGTTGCCTTGGTGCACGGAAGGCCTGAGTGTCAGAGCAGCCCTGGGCCTTGCTCAGTTGAGGAGAACTTTTCTGGTTGGGGTATTTGTCAGTGGGTAGCTGCCCACTGACAAGAGCCTTGTTTCTTCTATTTACCTAACTTTCAAAAATGACAATGTTTCACCATCTGGCCACAACAGCTTTTGCTGCTTATGGCATTTCTTTTTCCGCATATTACGTTACACACTTTGCACGTAAGTAGAGTTTTCCATTCTACTTAGGTTAGGGTGTATCCTTGCGGCTTTTGTATGTCTTCCTGCTCTTTCTTGGGGGCTGAGTTTCTGATTTTGAAAGAGAAAGAGCATTAGGATGCCAGTGGTTTGGTAAAGCTCCTGTCAAGAGGTTCAGATAAAAAGGGGGTGTCTGTAGAGCCACAGGGGCAGCATTTGCAAGGGAACCTGCTGGGCTTCCATTCCCTCCACAGGAGAGTCTGTGGCAGCAGAGTCTGTCATTTCCTCAGGTTGCTGGGACAAGCAGGACAACTTCCAAAATGCAGCCTGGGAGGCCTTCTCAGAAGGCCTTCTAAGGACTTTGTAGTTCTCCCCAGAACTCAGGGAAAGCTTCTTTTGTTCCAAATTTTGTAATGAAAGGATTTGACTGTCTATTTTGACCCTTGACTGAGTGCTAAAAGAGTGATTCCCTTTGCAGTGAAGTGCAAACAACAAAGCAGTGAGTGTCTGCTCCTGAGCCTGGAGCTGCTGCTGTGCTCTTTCACAATGGAACTGCCACAGCTCAGGGGGATTTGGGGCAAGCTTCTCTGGGTGACTGTTTTCAGCAACTTAATGGGAATTAGTGCATGCAACTTCTTTTTTAAAAAAAGTACCTGAAAGACAAGAGAACAATAGCTGCTTTATCTGCTGGACAGAACAGAAGCATTGAGTGTTGAAGAACAATTTGCATTTTCTTGATCATGTTTGTATTCATTTACTGGCTAAACTGGCCAAAGTGTAGGCACAACCAAGATTATTGTCCTGATCTCTTGCTGGCTGTGTGAAGGAACTATGTCATGTGGAGGGATGTTGATAAAGAAAAATACTCTCTGTTTGGGTTGACTTCTTCTCTTCTGTGGGATTCAGCAGCCCAGGCAGTTTTCTCACAGCCCTTGTTCATTTTCCATTGCCCACTACAGGTCACCTGAAGCGTGTGTTCAGAGGTGCTGATCCTGAGGTGAGTGGGAAAGGAACATTTCATGTTCCTGGTGCTTAAGAATTGTAGAGCAAGCTGTGAGCTTGGCCTGTGGCAGTAGAGTGTAGAGGGCCAGCTGGGCAGGCTGAAAGAAAATCCATTTCCATGTCTGCAGCAGCAATAACAAAGGCATCGCTGGTTATTTCCCAATTTTCCATTTCAGAACTTTCAAGGAATGAAAAGCTCATTTTGCAGAGAGAATGTTACTTCTTGATAGTAGCCAGGGCGAAATGTCTAATTCAGAACTATTAGAAATTCTGTTGAATTAGCCCATTTAAATTTAGTGTCAGTGACTTAGAATCCCATTGTTATCAAAGTTTCTGATTTGTCCTTAGCAGAGCTGGTTGTAGAAATAGAGCTGAATAGAATAAAGTGCTGAATAGAAACAAGGTTATAAATTATAGGTAACTTTGTGTCCCTCACACTGCTGTCTGTCCACAGATCACAGAACCAACAGCAGTCTCTCCCCTGGCTCCCTCTGCTCATGGAGAGGAGGCCGAAGAGGAGGCAAATGAGGTGGATGAGCGCCAGCCTCCAGCTGTGCTCACACCACAGCCTGAACATTCTGAGCCAGTAAGTGCCAGCTGTGTGTGCTGCTGTCTTTAGTGCAGGGCAGAGCTGCAAGTTTCTGACCAGCCAGCACTTGCTGTTGCTGGCTGAGGATGCTGAGTGCTGGAGTCCTGCCAGGACCCAGTGATTGCCCCCAGCCTGTGAGAGATGGATAATGGGCTTTGGTCTGTCATGTTTAGGCACCAGCTTCCTGGCATTTTGATAGGGGCCAGCCTGAAGCACGAAGGCTCCCTGTTCCCAGAGGAGGGAGCATGTCAAAGACACTGTGCTCAGCCTTGTTGTAAACACAGGGGACACTGTGGTGTGGAGAGACCTGTCCCCCTGCACAGACTGGCCAAGTTGCTGCAGGCACAAAAAAAAAATGTTGATCTGACCACACAAGTTCTTTCTGGTGCTTTGTCTCCACAAACTTCTTGGGTGTGTTTACTTGGGACTATTTCAGAGACACACTGGGTATGTAGAGTTGCTGCTTGAAGTCAGGGATTTTGGTGCCTTTGTTGCCAGGTTGCTCTTTTGCCTCTTCAGGCAGAGCAGCCAGTAGCAGAGCAGATAGGTGCTCTGAGTCTGCCTGTTTCTTGGTCTTTGATAAGCTGCAAGGAGATGACTGTGTTGTCCATGAAGCTGTGGGGGGGCATTCTTGTCAGGCGTGGCAAAAGAAACAAAGGGAGTAGTTCTGAACCCTTCTTCTGAGGCAAAAACCAGACACTGCATGTGTCTGTCAATACCTTCTATTGTGTAGTTTGCTTTGAAAATTGCATTGGAGCCTAGAATGGGAGCAAAGCTGCAAGTCCTTGACTGCTGTCTTGTAATGCTAAACCCAGGATGTACACCTTGCAATGATGCCTGCTGTATCTGAAGTGCAATGGGCACCTTTGTGGCTGGGGAGCTGCGTGGGCCCAAAGGCTGCAGGGCTGGCGGCCGTGAGCAGCTGAAGATGAGGCAGCGTGGGGCCAGGGGGCCCAGAAGGCCAAGGGCACGGTGGCTGTGCCAGCAGCAGTGGGGCAGCAGGAGCAGGGCAGGGAGCGTGGCCTGTGCTGGGCAGCGCTGCGGCCACAGCTGGAGTGCTGTGTGCAGCTGTGGGCCCTGGGAAGCAGAAAGTCATGGAGGGGCTGCAGCGTGGGCACAGAGGGACAGGGGAGCTGGGCAAGGGGTGCAGCACAAGGCCAGGGAGGAGGTGCTGAGGGAGCTTTAGCCTGGACAATGGGGGCTCATGAGGGACCTTCAGGCAGACTTCCATAGATCCCTGCCTTAGATCCATAGAGCCAATGCTCAGCACAAGGGCTGTTTCCCTGCCAAACATCCCTTCACTGCATCCAAGTGCTTTAGACACTGGAGTAGGTAACACTTTCATATTTTATTTATTTGATTGTTTGCTAGAAGGACAAGCCTTGTGCAATTTCTCCTTCTCCAGAGAGCAAGGGAGCTTTTTTCTCAATCTTTCCTGCCCTTTTACAGCACTGGCAGAAATTCTGCTAGAATTTTAGTGTTCAAGGGGGCAGTTCTGGACAATGCAGTATTTTTGCACAAGAACACATAGTTTGGGGCAGGGATGTTGGTGCAGAACGAGCTGTTCTGGTGCCAGACCAGCCAGTAGGGCTTGCCCATCCTTTTCAAGTTAACGGCTCCCGTGTCTTTTGGCTGCCCAGGGAATCAGTGTGTGTTGTGTTTGGGAACTGAGTAGGAAATCAATGCCCTTGCATTCCAGCTGGTGCTCAGAGATTAGAGGAGCTGGGAGGGGCTGGGCTGCATTTCTGATTCCAGCCACTTCAGCACCATCAGTGTGGCCGAGTCCAAGTGAAGAACTTGCCCGAGCACAGATGCACAAAGAGAGCCGTTCCCAGTGCAATGCTCTGGGTCTGATTGCATTCCATAAGGACCGACATGCTCCAGATTCCCCAAGAGTGTGCGTTACTGAAGCAACAGGAGAGCAAATTCAGGATGGCCTCTGATCGGGGCACTGCTACCGAGTGCTGATGTGTGTAGTGACAGAAAGGACAGGATTGATTCCGGGTGACCCCCACGTGGGGAATAATGTGCTTTGGCTCTATGATTAAGAAGGTTAAACAAATGCTTTCTTAAGCTATGTTGTATTACACTAGTACTATATTAAAACTATACTAAAGAGATACTTCACTAAAAAGCTACTAAAGAAAAACTCGTGACTGTCTCCAGGCAGTCTTTTATCTAATTAGCTAATCAATCTAAACAACTATCACTAAAATCCAACTAACAAATCACTTTCAGAAAACAATCACTATAACACATTCTTCATGTACTTAAAAACAAGAACAGCCAGTAGAGATTAGAATTGTTTTCTCTTCTTCTCTAAGTTTCTCACTACCTTCCCTTAAAAAAAACCTAGGAGAGAGAATTATATCTCTCTCCATTCAAAGAATGTAAATACTACAGCACAGTAAAGAGAGATGATAAAAGTGAGATCTGTCTATCTGTCTATTTGAATCTTCCTGGCTCTGCTCCAAAGCAGTGGGAGATGCAAAGTTCACCTAAAGGCATCCCTTCAGGAGAGACAAACAGGTCACGGTGGAAGCAGAGGGAGGCCCTCACCAGACCTTTGAGAAATGCCACCCCTTCCCTGTCAGCTGCCTGAGAGGCTGTTGGAGCTTCAGTCCCCAATGGCCCCTGACTGTAGGGCCAGGGTGTTGGAAAAGAAATGAAATTTAGCAAAATATTTAATTATAGTGAGTTGTGTGTGAACTGGTTTGTTAAAAAGTAGTTTTGTAGCCGTTGAAAGTGTGTGTTGGGTTTTGTGTGTAACCTAGGAGGTAGTCTTAGGGATTTAATAAATAATTAAACTAGTGCAGGAAAGTAAGAATGCTAACCTGTCTGGAGGCAGCATACAATGCTCTTAGAATAAGATAAGCAGAGGATTAATGATCTTGTTTGTGAACCAAGGAATGTATCACAAGGGGTCTGTGACCAGGCAAGGGGAACGGGGAACTGTTTCTTAGAGACTAGGCAAGGGGAACGGGGAAACTGTTTCTTGGAGACTTTGTTATGAATCGCATGTATAAGAGGGAAGCACCCATACGTGAATTCGGGGGCTGGGATTTTGGGACGTGAGTCCCCCAAGCTCCCCAGGCCCTTAATAAAGCACCCACAAAACTTATCCGAGTTTTGTGCCATTTATCAATCGGGCAACAAGGGTCACTGTGGAATCTGTGCCTCCCCTTGGGCAGAGAACGACCCAGGAGAACAGCAGCACAGTGCTTTGGGAAGGTGTGAGCCCAGCAGTCTGTGAGTCTTGGCCCACAAAGGGCGTATGGGAAGTTGAAACTCATCTTCTCTTGCTTTCTGTGCAGGTGCGTCTAGGGAAAGAGCAGGAGCATACTGCCTCATCTGAGCTGCCATGCCAGACTCAGGGAGAGCTGTTCCCTGCCCGAGGGCAGGAAGAGCAGCTCAGGCAGCAGGTGGAAGAGCCACAGGAGAATGGCCAGGTAAGCCTGACTGGCCAGGGCACAGAGGGAAGGGCAGGAAGAGGGGCATAAACCAGAGCTCTTGGGACTGAGGAGGCCAGGAGTCCCACAGGCACTGGAAGCACAGAGCCTTGCAATCTGCAGAGATCAGCACCAGCACAGGAGGGTCACAGTGGAAGCAGAGCTGGGTAGGAAAGCAGAAAGAAGGGGCTGAATAAATGTGATTTTGAGGCTAAAAGAGGGAAAAGCTGAGCTTGATGGCAGCTCTCAGTCACTTGCTCTGTTTTTGTGTGTACAGAACATCAAGGCAGAGCCACAAGCAGAGCTGCTTGAAGCTCAGAGTGCCATCATGGCAGTGAAGAGGAGGAATGAAGACATCCAAGAGGAGAAGAATCTCCCTATGCACAGGGGTAATCAACAAAAACAGGTGAATGAAGGAATGGCAGCCACTCCACTCATGAGAGAGAGTCCTTTCCTTTGTTGTTTACAGAAAATTGACAAACAGATGCAGGCACAGCTGCAGGAAACTGAGGCTAGGACCAAGGCAAGGAAGAAGAGGCTAGATGAAAAAATTAAAATCATCAAAGAGAAAATGAATCGCCTCCTTCAGGAGCAAAAGGCTCTAGAAAAGCAAGTGAGGGAAATAGCAATCAGCACTGCAGTCACCCAAGGGTGGTTTCTGCCCTCCTTGCCTTTCCAGTGCAGAGCAGCAGGGGTGGGTGATGCCTCTGAGTGCCATCCTGATGAGGCCTCTGTCAGAGCTGCTCTCAAGGATCTCAGAGCTGCTCTGCTGGATCTCAGCTGATGCTCTAGACAGTGGCATTACTCCTTTGGCCATTTAGCCAGCAGTCATCCGAATGAACTCCTGCTGGCTTCTTCCAGGTGACCTTGTTTCTTGAGGTGTTTTTGCAGGTGAACATGGTCACTCACATAGATTTGGAATACGAGCTACAAGCTGTCTGTATCCCTTGAAGGTCTGCTCCTGTCCTTTACTTTCTTCCCAGTCGATGTCTCCTGGCTGACGGGGACAAGCTGTAGTCTCTGACTGCTTTGTTCTGTTTGACTTGAGGTGGAAGTGTCGGCATCCTACCTGGCAGCCTGCAGAGAGTTCCAGCAAATGACGGGCAACCAAGAGCCCCGAGGCTGGCATGAGGCCCAGGAACTGACCCACCCAGAGATGCTGCAGGATAAGCACGGCCCGAGGAAGGTGCAGAAAAAGAGAATTTCATGGCAGGAGGTAGAATATTAGAATGAGGAGCTGCAAATGTATCTGCAGACCTAGGAGGGGGAAAGGAGTCTTTGAGAGAAGTGGAGCGGTCGTTGCTGCAGTCATCCTTTAGAACAAGAAACTGGCTATGAACTCGAGTCAAACCAGCCTTTGCTTTTGACCATTTGGTTTCACAAGGGGACATCCAAAGCAATCCAGTTGAAGAGCTCTGCATGTGGCTGACAGCAGCTTCCTAAGAGCTTGCATTTCAAATGGCAATCTCTCTTGCATTTCAGGGCAATCTCTGCCACACCTTCCTGACATCAACTCATTTCTTGTCTCAGATCTACACCGACACTGACACTGAAGCTGCTGCAGAAGCAGCAGTGCCATCCCAAGGAGCCTTTGCTCCCCAGCTGAAGAAGTGGAGCCTGAGCCCTTGGTTCACCTCCCGTGCTGACCCAGCTGCTGCTCAGCAACAGGAGACGGCGGGTGACTCCCTGGAGCAGCAGAGTACGTCTGGTATCTTTCTTATCTGAGGGACAGTGAGTTGTGTGCACATGTCAGCATAGCTGTACCAAGGGTTCTGATCAGTTTAGTGTCACAGAAGTGCTGGCAGTGCTCCGAGGCAGCAAGAGAGAGCTCTGGGTGTTCCTGCTGCCTCTGAGGGCAGCTTAGACTGGCTGGAGTTTGCCTGAGCTTCCCTCTCTGCCGAAGGCAGAATCAGGGATTGTTCCTGGATCAGCAGAAGGCTGTGACTGCTTGAGTCCTAGCCACTGGCAGAAGCCCTGCTGAGATCAGTCTCTAGGAGAACACATCAAGCCCTTTGTGATTCTGCAGCACAACCCAATGAATCTGCTTCTTGCCCTTAACAGCTGCCAGTGCTGTGCTCTCAGATAAGATCTGGTAGGGTTGAGAAGAGAGCCCAGTGGATTCTGTGTCTACCATCACCTGTTGGGACAAAAAGGGCACTGATCTGTGCCTGGGTGTGGCTGATCTCAAAGCCCATCCTGTTGTGTCCTGAATGGGGGCAACAGCTTGTCTGGGGCTCAGGCTCACTCTGGCTTCTTCCCATCAGTGCCTGTCAGTGCTCATGCTTGGGCTTTGCCAGACTTGTGGTCGCTGCCCTGCCCCTGAGGGCTGTGGAATGCAGAGGCTGGAGCCTTCCTTAGCTGGGAGGGTCCCGCTGCTGCCCGGCTGCTGCAGCGCGGAGCTGCCTGAGGCTGCAGCCCCTGCTCTGGGCCGGCTTCTGCCTCGCACAGCCTGGACTCACAAGAGGGTCAGCATCTCCTCTGGGCAGCTCTCTGTGTCACAGGGGCGCCTGAGGAGCACTGCTGTCCTCTGTGCCCATGCCCGCCGTGCCGGGTTGGGAAGATGGGGACGTGTGCGGTGCCGAGAGGGCGAGTGCAATGGGAGCGACTGAGCCGCGCTGTCAGGGTGAAGAGAAGCGGCGCGGTTCTTCATGCGGGGCATGGGCAAGGGCGTCTTTGGGCTCAGCCTGCTCATAAAGGGTGAGGGTCCTGATGCTGAAAGCCCCGTGGGGATTGGTTCTAGCATGAGCTGCTCTGGTTTACAAACACAGAGGCATTCTTCTGGCAAACTGCTGCAAGGTGGAAAAGATGGGAACACTTGGCAATATTCCTCCTGTCCTGAACTTGGCATCTGTTCAGAGGAATTGATTCTAAATGTCCTGGTGCACTTAATCTTAGCAAGTAGGAAACCTTTTATAAATCTCACAGTGTTTATTCCCAAGAAAACAAAGGCACTGTTAGTTCCAGCTCTCCTAAATGTTTCTAGATGACAAACTTACTTGCCTTGGTAGGTATTCTCTTCTGGTCTCAGTCTCCTCTGAATGTATCTCCCTGGGCTTCCCTGTGTGCCTGCTGTCAAGAGGTCTCTCCCTTCAAAGGATGCTAGAAATCAGTCTCTGTGCCAGCCACTTGTGCTGCGGGCCTGCTGTTCTTTTCTTGTTCCAGTTCCTGTTCCTGTTGTTGTTAGCCAGCTGTCCACAAAGGGAGGGCTCAGAGCTCCAGACAGTGGGGCTGCCTTTTGTATCTCCTAGAAGGTGAGATCTCTGCTTTGAAGTGAACATCTTGCATTTTGTTTCCCTCAGGGAGAATGGCGAAGATGGAAAATCCTATTCTAAAATACATTGAACTGGAAAATATTGGCAATGGGTGAGTCCAAGAAATGTTAATTTTACAAAACTATGCATCAGATGTTTTGCTGGCGGAATAGGTATCAAGTGTGAAGTCAGACAAGCTGCAAATGTGTTCAGGCACTGGGCTTAGATTGTCAGTGCTGATCAGAATTTCTAAGTGTGCTCAGAAGGCATTGTCAAACACATCTCAATGTTTCCAGTGTCCTGCAGGTCTGCGGTATTTACAGCACAGATCTCCTGTGTGGGCTGGCTTTCACTGCAGGATCTAAATGGCTTCTCCTCTCTCTGCTTCTGTTTTGTTTCTAGGACTTTTGGAGATGTTTGTAAAGCACTTGACACTGCCACAGGAGGAGAGGTAAATGTCAACAGCCCCTGCAGGCTCTGCTGCACTCGAGGGCTTTCCCCTCTGGTGTGAGCTGTGGCTGGAGCTTTGGGCAGAGCTGTGCTGAAAAGGCACAAGAAGCACAGACTGGTGCCAGCCCACAGAACACATTTGGGACTTTGTCCTCCTCAGCTGCCGGAAGGAAGGCACGGAGGGCAGCGGTTCCTTTCAGAGAAGGACGCGCTCACTCGCTCTCCACTGCTAAAACAAAGGTGGTGCCTTCGAGCACCTCACTGCTCTTTGGGGCTACAGCTTCAGAGTCCTGAATTCTCATTTCTGGCTGCCAGCAAATCCATCTGAAAGTTACTGGTAGTTCCTTAGCCACCTGCAGTGCTGCACTTGGGAACTGCACGTAGGGAGAGATCTGCAAGGCGTCCCTGAAAGCCCTAAGCCCTGCCCATAGCCCAAGATGTATCCACAGAATATTAAGGCATGGATTACTTCTTCTGAGTTCCAAACAAAGCAGCAGAGAGTGTGGTCAGAGGTTTGTGGGTGATAACTGAGACACTGCTGTTACCAAGTGGTCAAGGCAAAATGTCAGTGGCCCCACGTGTCCTGTAACTGCTCCCAAGGGAGCAGAGAAATGGGCTGTTGGAATGTCAGTTCCTAATTACTGCAGTGCCTGATCACAAGGCAGTTTGGCACAGCTCAGCTGTGTCATTGCAAAATCACTTGCTCCACGTGCCTTGTGGTCTCGTGCCACCAACCCCTCAAGTTACTGATTATCAATGTCATTTTAGGTGGCCATCAAGAAAATACAGCTTCAAGGACTGAGGAAGAAGGAACTAAAAGTCAACGAACTCATGGTCATGAAGGTGAATAGAAATCCCAACCTGGTCAACTGTTTAGACAGGTGAGTTGTGCTTTTGTCCCATGAATGTTTGTTTGCATGTTGCAAACATGCAAGGTAAAATCCCACTTTGGTCACTGGCAGAAAATAGAGCTGTAATTATTGGCTAATTATTATTGCTCTTTTCATCTCCAGTGGATGGGAAGAGATTGCATTTTGTCTGCATGAATCTTCGCTGGCACATGGTATTTGAAAATTGTTCAAAAACCCGGATGAGTTGTGTCTTACTAAATCAATGATCTCTATATTCACAGCCACCACTTTGTTTTGGAGCTTGATTTTTTTCAAGTGTCTTCTTACGTCCAGGTAAACTAACAAGGATTTCCCTTGGATTGTTGCCACTGTTTTCCATTGCTATGCATGCCAGGAAGACTAGATGCTTTTTTTCCAGAAACACCATGGATGACAGGCTTTTTATCTGGGCTGTTACTAAACTGCACATTTTGCTTGCTGCCCATCTAAGACATCTCCTTTTTTGCAGCTGTGCCTTTCTCCTTGAGACTGCACAGATGGCAAACAATGCACAGCCAAGAGGGAATGTCTCTTCCTTTATTTTGTCTTTGTCTCAAAGGGACCTGAAAAGAAGAACCAACCTGTCTTTTCCAAACAGCAACCTAGCCATGTACATTCATCTCCATGCCCTTGTTTCCTTCTTTCAGCTACCTTGTGGGTGAGGAACTGTCCCTGGTTATGGAGTACATGGATGGAGGCACTCTGAGCAATGTCATCAGCCAGACCTACCTGTCGGAAGATGAGATGGCAGCCATCAGTAGGGAGGTCAGCAATCCCATCTGTGTTTCCAAGGGCTTGGGCAGCATTGTCTGGGAAACAGGGGCTCAGAGCTGGAGTGATTTCCTGTGCTAAGCTTTGTTTCTGTGTTGCTGGTATGCTATGGGCAAGTAAAAGCATCTCAAGGGAAAGGCCTGCCAGTGCCCCTGCACTCCCTGTACTCACTGCCAGTACTCTTATCTCCTGCTGTTGTATTCTCGCTCTGTCTCTTGTATTTGTATTTGCTGTTCTCCACCTTGCCTCTCTAAATGTTTGCCTGGAGTCTGTCTTCACTGCATTCCTTGCCTGTAACAGGAAAGGTGCTGGTGGCAGGATTTGAAATGACCAGAAAAGAAAAAATACTCATTTCTCACAGTCCTCAGC
This sequence comes from Melospiza melodia melodia, assembly GCF_035770615.1. NCBI lineage: Eukaryota > Metazoa > Chordata > Aves > Passeriformes > Passerellidae > Melospiza > Melospiza melodia. Next base: position 2,480,516 of record NW_026948800.1, read on the forward strand.
TGAAAAGGATAGAAGTGCAGCCAAAATGCTCTTTGCTTCTGCAAAGTGACTGGTGTGATACTTCCAAGCCTGTGCTGAGGCCAGCAAGAAAATCTTTTCCATGCAGCCTCCCACCCAAAAGTGATCCACTAAACACCAAAGGGAGGGACTTTTCCTTTCCCAACCCCCCCTTTTGTCCTCTGCATGGAAAAAGCACGTCCACTGCAGCAGGAGTCGTCCTGGCTGGTTTGCAGGGGACAGCCTACAACAGCAGGTGCTGTTGCTCTTTCAAAAGCTGATGTGCCTTTCCTCAGAAAGGTCCTGCCCTGCAAGTGTTGGAGCAGCAAGCTCTTCCTCTCAGTGGCCATTACTGTTCTGCCATTACTCCTCATTCCCCCATTCAATTCTTTGTCTCCTTTCTTGTGTGATGAAATCACATCACTCATTTTTGCCCTCCTCTTTCTGTTTTCTTGCTCAGTGCCTGCAAGGACTGGATTTTCTTCACTCAAACCATGTCATCCACCAAGATGTGAAGAGCAGCAACATCCTTCTCAGAACTGACGGTTCTGTCAAGCTGGGTCAGTATATTCTTGGTCAGGTGCAGCGTTCCAGGGATGTGGGTGTGGAGCTGCTTGGCGTGACTGCCAGCTCCCCAAAAATGGTGCTGGTGGCAGTGCAGGGACGCCTGCTGCGAGCTGAGGGCACAGTTGCAACGTGCACAGAGGTATAAGGAACCATAAGCAGTCAAGAGTGGCCTTGCTCTGTGTGTGTCCCTTCTAGACAGAGGGATCTACAATCTAAAGCTTCAGGGGAATGAAGTCCACTGCTGTGAGCAGCATTAAGAAACCTGGGTTTTTTTGGAAGTGGCCAATTCCATACTCCCTTGGCTAAAGCCCCAAGGAAATCGAGCATGGACAGTTCTCCAGGAGATCCAACAGCACATTCTTAGCCTGAGAGTGGGGAATTCTTTTGCTTGGTTTCCTAATTGGAGCTGGCTTTCATGGTTTGCTGTTTTCTCCACAGCTGACTTTGGCCTCTTTGCTCAGCTCAGCCCTGAGCAGGGCAGACGGAGCTCCGTGGCCGGCGCTGCTGGCTGGCTGGCGCCTGAAGTGGTGACAGGCCAACCATGTGGCCCCAAAGTGGACATATGGTCTTTGGGAATCGTGGGCATCGAAATGGTGGAACAAGAAGTTCCTTCCTGGAATGCAACACCTGTCTTGGTAAGGTGCAAATACTCACTGATTCCACTGTCTTTCTCACCTGTCCCGTGTTCTGTGTGCCATTGCACAAAATCCCATTGCCATCTGCTGGCGCCACTTCCACCAAGGTCCCCTTCGAAAATGCCCCTGCAACACATCAGCATCTGCTGTAGCTTTGGTTGTATCAGAAAGGGAAGTGGCAGTTCAGAAACCTAACCAGTTCAGAAACCTGCCATTTTGGCCTCCAGCCGTGCCTGACATTTCCCACTTGTTTTTTGAACAATGTTGGAACTCTGTTTCTGAAGGACAAGAATTTTTCAGTGGACAGGGTAGACATGTGATAAATATCCTGAGAAATAGAGGTTAGACCTTCCCAGGTTCAATTTTATAGAAAACATAGAAAAAAAGGAAAAAGAAAAGTAAACAAAAAAGGAAAAGAGAAAAAAGCCTACTACCAAAGCAATGCCCAAGCAGTTCTGCTTGCTTTTTCATTTTTTAAACATAGCTCTTCTCTTCCATTCTGTAGCATCTTTTCCAAATCCTGTGGTTGTTGAAACTTTCAGGCTTTCAAGTCATCTGCACATTGTTCAGTCACGTGTGTGGGTGGCCTGGATAATTTCAGGATGTCTTTTGCTCTGACTGCAGTTAGAATTGTTTGCCAAACCCATGGCTGTTTCTGGGTACTTTAACAAATTGCTGAGCTTGCAGGCAGGTGCCTAGGCTGGGATCCAGCGTGGGCAGTTGGCACCGGTGCTGTGTTTCTTTACCACAGGAGCAGGGCCATCCCTGGCCTGCACTGTTATAATGACAGGGAGGGCTCCAGCTCCCAACCATGGCCAGTGGCTGAGCTCAGCTGAGAGTCAGGATAAAACCCTCTTTGTCACCTCTGGTGATGTGGGAAAAGGACAGAAAGCCACATAAATTATTTGCACACAAGGGGAGTGCATTGCCATTTCTGGCTTTGAAATTCTCCTTTGGGTTAAAGAGGATAATAGCAAAGTCTCTTTGGTCACCATCTATTTCAGTGCCATGAGCACAGACTTATCATGACAGTTGTGGGCATTTTTATGGAGACTGCAAGGCCTCTTGCCATTGTTATTTTTGTCTGTTTGAGATGGATTCTGCAAGTTGAGGTTTGAATAGTTCCAAGTTGGTGTCTTATGTTTCTAAATACCATCTTGCAAAAGCAGAATGAGCTCTCTCCCTCTGACTTGTCAGCGTGTTAGAGCTTGGTTCCACATGAACCACACTGGATAATGATCAGCTGATGTCTTGCCAATCTGCACTGTAATTCCTTGGCCTGAGGAGTATCAGAAAGCCCTGCTGAGCTCCATGGACACTGTCAGCTGCATGGAAGTGAGCATCCTTGGCCTTGCTGAAGAAACTGGAGCTCAGCTTAGGTTAGATGCTCTTGAGCAGGAGAAAGGCTGGAATCGTCAGGTGTTTCCAGAGGCCTGCGTGCCCAGAGGGACTGAGTTCTGGGGAGCAGCTGGATGTTTCTGCACATCATGGAAGGGGATTGCCAGACAGCTCAAGCCTCACCACAGGCAAACACTCCCCAGCTCTTCTCAGGCAACATTTGCTTTGGGTTTCAAGTTGTTCCCACTTGTCTGTCTGTGAAGATGCCCCTAAAACCACAAGGCAAGCCTCTCAGAACTGGTGTTACATTTCCAGAAATGAAGAAAAGAAGCCCAAACACATGAAAGTTGCTAAGGCACTGGTTTTTAGAGAGGAACTTAACCCCCTGTGCAGTTTCTTCTCACTGGGAAACGTGCCTGAAACCCGGGCATGAGGGTATAAAGGCCACAGAGTCTCTTCTGCTTCTTGTGCAGTGCTGCTGAAACACTCAGTGACCGTGTTTCTCTCCCAGCCCAAGTCACGTTCTGCCCGTCACCAAGCCAGAGCCTGGTGATGTGGAGAGCCTGCCAAAACCTCCCATTTGTTTCCAGGCACTTTCTGGGATGCGCCTACCATTTATGCATTGACTTGAGCAGCCAAATGACTAGAGGGTGTCCATAGGGATGGAACCTCTCCTTCTGATTTGACCATGAAAGGTTTTTCTTTTCCATGTAAGGAAAGCAGAAATTTTCAGACTGCTGAGAAACAGAGCTGCAGGTGGCTCCTGTGTGTCCAAGCAGGCGTTTTCATCCCAGTACATTTGTGCATGGATCATAATGTGTCTGTGTTGAGGATGAGATTCCAAAGATTTGTTTCCTTACCTGAGGAATACCTGGTGGATTTCCTTTCTTTCCCTCCAATTCCCATTCTTTTCAAGAACAAAGCAAAAAGCTTGATTAGTTTTGTTTTGTGGCAGCGGTGCTTAAGGGACCAAGAAGCACTGCAGAAATACTTTCCATGTACTAACCCTTGGATACAGTAGAGTTAGTATAGCAAAGTCCTTCTTCCAAAACGCCTCTCAAGCTGGTATGAATCCTCAGAGAAGCAAATGTCCTTTTGCTGATGTAGCTCCCACTAACTAGGTCAGTATATGAAATCAGCTGCCAAGGCAAGATCTGTGGGATGTTGGAGAGGCTGTGGCTGCATCGGGGTTTGGGTTTTTTGGTTGGTAAAGGAAAGTCATCTCTGGGTCTCTGCCAGGGCAGAAACTGCCACTGCAGAGTGGAGCTTAATCAGTGGGATCTGGGAGAGCAGTGACAGATGGGAAAGAAGCAGGTGGAGCCTGGTGTCTCTTTTTTCCCCAGCCTCAACTCCTGATAGCCACAGGAGGAAGACAAAAGCTGCAGCAGCCCAACCTATTTTCATCCTGCCTGCGTGACTTCCTGAGCTGCTGCCTGCAGAGAGACGAGGCACGACGCTGGTCTGCCAAGGAGCTCCTGCAGGTATAATGTGAAGGGGCTGCAGGTGAAACAGGCTCTGAGGGATGGGCTCCTCCTCCACTCAAGCCCAAGGCAGCAGATGAGCCCCCTTCCTCCTCACCTCCACTCTTGCTGCTCTTCAAATGAAAACAGTGAGGAATCCTAGACTGGGCTGGGCTGGCAGGGCCCTGCAAATGTCCTCTGGTGCAAGTGTCCTGCAATGAGCAGGGATATCTTTAAAGACATCAAGTTTCTCAGAGCCCTTTCCCACTGGAGCTGGAATGGTTGCAGGGATGGGGCACCTACAAGCTCTTGGGGCAAGCTGTGCCAGGGTCACACCATGCTCCGAGTAAACAAGTTCTGATTAGATCCTATTTGTGTTAAAAAATATTCACCCACATCCTATTGTAACTGGCCCTGTTAAAAAAGATGTCCTCAACTTTCCTCAAAGCCACTCTGAAGTTTTGGAAAGTGGCAATAAAGTCTCCCTGGGGCCTGTTCTTCACAAAACTGAGCAACCCCACCTCTCTCTGCATTTTCTGAGTCAGAGAGGTCCTCTGGCTGTTTCTGTCACCTTCTTTTGTAATTTGGTGGGGTGTTCAATTTTATGTAATGGCAAAAGAATTGAAGTAGAGCAATGCAGGGTACAGAGACATGAAATGGTGGTGGAGGAACCCAAGGAAGCCAGTCCCAGCTGAGCAGTCAGAGATTTGGCTGTGGGCAGGAGGGGCTGTGGGGGGCTCACTGTGAGCCTCTGAGGGGCCCTGGTTGGTGCCCCCCAGCCCACCCTCAGAGGTTTCTGCCATGCAAACAGGGACAGCAGGGAGGGACTTGTCCCAGCCCCATCTGCTGCCTGGCACGCTCAAGCAGACGGGAACTGTGCCAGGGTTACTGCCAGGCTGTGTGGCAGAGAGGGAACTGCAGGGCCCACTGCCACTGGGCTGGCCCTGCTGGGAAGGAAGGTGCCATCCAGCACATGAGGGGCAGGGCATGGAAAGGCAGACACTGCTTTCTGTCCCTGTGGCAATCAGCACAGTGCCTGTCTTTCAAAGAGAGGGACCAATGAGAGGCTTTGGAGTTTCCTGAAAAGAAGAAACTCCAAGGACAGAAAGCACCATTTCTAGAGCACTGGCAGGGCTAAAATCTCAGCAAGATGAAGACACCTGTATAAATGGATGAGTGGGATTCTGGGCCAGGTTTGCCTGTGATGGCAAAGTCTGCACATAAAGATGGAGGTGTAGACAGTCCCATTGTTCCTCTTCCTGCATCCTTCTAGGAGCAGGAGGAATCCTGTGAAGCACTGAGCTTGGAAAGTCATTGTTCATTGTTTTTTGTTGATCTGTTTTTTTTCCCTTTGGGCAGCATCCATTTGTAAGATTTGCTGAGCCTGCGTCCAGCCTGGTGCCGCTGATTGTTTCAGTGAAGAAGAGGAGGGAGACAAGAATGTGACAATCACATCAGGACCATTTATTCCTCAATCAGTTTAGAGTAGGATTGTAGGTTAGGATTAGGATTAGGATTAGGATTAGGATTAGGATTAGGATTAGGATTAGGATTAGGATTAGATTAAGGAAAAGGATCGGGATAAGGATAAGGATAAGGATAAGGATAAGGATAAGGATTAAGATTAGGATGAGGATAAGGATAAGGATAAGGATAAGGATAAGGATAAGGATAAGGGTTAAGGTAAGGGTTAGGGTTAGAGTAGGATTGTCTAATAGGACTGCACAGTAGGATTGAAAATCAATAAAGTTTCTGAAACCACAACTCACCTTGAAGATTCCCTTCCTTCTCACTCTGCGAATAAGCTCGAGAATTCCTTCTGAATTGTCTGTTGTTTCTTAAAGGTGGAAAGTGAAACAGTGTCTTTGGCATGGTGTGAAAGTGGGGAAGGATGTTCTTCATTCATCCTCTCCAGACCACACTACCTTTGGAATATGGCCCACTGGTCTGTTTTTGGCCATCTTTGGTACTTCTATTTTAGGCAGAAAGGGCAATGGCATTTAAAGGCAAAAGCACAGGAAGAATGGGGCAGCCCAAACATCTTATACAGATGCAGGCCTTCAGCTGTGACTGGAGAGCATTTGGGCTCCCTAAATGCAATAATCTCTTTGGCTGGAGGAGAGCCTTGCTCAAGTGAGAAAGCAGAAAGATCAGAGGGTGCTCGGGAAGGTCTCCTGTGGCGCAGAGCTGTCAGCGCCTGTGAGGTGAGAGCGGGCCCGGCCTTGCCCGGGCTGGAGCCCCAGCAGAGCCCCGGCAGAGGCCGGAGCAGCCTGAGCCCCGGCAGAGGCAGGCTGGAAGGAGGCCCTTGGAGCTGCAAGAGGCAGCAGCCGAGACCTGGGTGCCTCTTGCTGGCAGCGGGCGAATCCTCCGCTCTCAGAGCACAGCCCGGCCTGGAGGCCATGGCCGTCTGGAGTGTGCCCAGGAGCAGAGAAAGGTCAAGGGCAGCTGCGGGCTGGCTGGGCCGGCTCCTCTTCTGCCGGCTGCCCTGCAACTCCTGGCAAAGGCCAGCAGTGTGTGCAGCACTCTGGGCACCGGGGGAGGGAGCCGGGCTGCTCGGCAGGCTGGAGCACAGGGCAGCTCCTTCAGGCCCAGCATTTATGCCAGGGGAAGCGAGGCCAGCGTGAGGCAGGGACAGCTTGGCAGGGCACATCTGCAGGAGCCAGCGCCTCACGCAGCTCTGGGAGGAAGCGCCTGCAATCCTGCAGTTCTGCACTGAGCCAGAGCAAAGGTGTGAGATGCAGAGTGTTTGGCAGAAATATTCAGGCCCACCAGGCCAGCCTGCTTTGTGCTCTGTGGTGCACAGCAAGCGCTGTGCAATGCAGCTCTGAGCTGCTGGGAGAGAGGCAGTTGGGGATGTGCCTGAGGTGAGTCAAGGGGTAACCTGAAAACGTATTTAGGATAATTGAAAAGTGCAGATAAGTCGAGGGGCCAGCTGGGAATAGAACTGGAATACTGGAATTGGAATAGAATTGGAAGATTGCATGTTTTAGTTAAGATTTTAAAATGACGTAAGAAGCTTAGTTAGTAATAGAGCTAGCAGAAATCATGTACCTTAGTTAAAGAGTACAAAATATATTAGGAACATAAAGCTAGGAGTGACAGCGATAGAGGAAGCAATTGTGAAGAAGCTGAGACCATAGAAAGACCTTGCCTTAAGAATAATTGAACAGTTAGGAGAGGCTTGGACCATGAGTAGCAGGTCAAAAGGTCTTGCCAACTGGCCATGGGAGAAGAGTTCACCATGAGGAAGACTGCTTTCTTCCTCCCATGCAACCACTCCCTTATTTCAAAATCCCACCAACCCAGTTGAGGGAGTACAATTGTGCAGCTGTAATAGATATTCAGCTGATAAAAATGTGAAGCAGGCAGGTAATAATTATGTATTAGGCGTCCTTAGGAACCTACTGTAAAACTTTTTCTGTAGAAATAGAGAACAGGAGTCTGCAACTCCTTGAACATGTCTTTGGAAACTAGTTCACATGTGTCCAGCGGTGCAATAAATACCCTTCTTTTCTACTATAATTAGTTGAAGAGTCATCTGTCCATGCTTCAAGGGTTATGCTGGAGTAGTGAACTGATTTGGATGGGAGCAGAAGAGTTTCAGCAGGCAATTTTTGGAAGAGATGGAAGGCTCTTGTGACTGAAGGGAAATCTATTTGGAATGGAGTAATGATCCCAAAGTCCATACAATTGTATCTTTGTGTCTGAATTTAAATGAGAATCACTATAGATAGCTTCATGCAATTTGTCTAAAAATTTATCGAAGTCTTCATTCTTTCTTCGACAAATCTGTCTAAAAGACATAGTGTGTAACTTATCTGGAAGTGCAAGAAATGCATTATATGCTAGTTGTTGTTGGCTCATCTGTAAGACTTGATCAATGCTCCTAGCCTGGGCAGTGGCAGTAGCCCCGGGCCCTTTGCCAAGTATAACTGTTGTGCTGTTAAACCATACCCTGCACTCTAGCACAGATCTTGCTGCTTCTTGAGCACACTTTTTCCTCGCAGCTTTTATGAAACCTCACCTGCTGATGGGGTGGCATTTTAAGTCTTATTAGGGTATGCACATCAGCTGGAATTATTCTGTTAGATGGAAAAATATACTGCAGAAGTGACTGTGAAAGTTGGGATTTTCAACCAAATTGTGAAATTGCAGCTCTCAATTTTTCTAAAATCTTCCAATCGAAAGGTTCTCAAACTCTACTTGCAGCATTAGTTACTACAAGAAAAGCTTCTACATCATTGGAGAGAAAAGTCCCTTCCACAATAGCTTCTGCAATAACTTTTTTTTACTTTAGTTGCTGAGCTGCTTCTATTTCAGGGTCACATTCCAACTCTAATTCCGTATTCTTTGCAGAGTGAGAGGGAGGATTTTGTTTAACCAACTCAAATGATGGCTCAGAGACAGAATGGAGGAGTTTTTGCAAAACAATGGCCATATTCAGCTGATGCACAATCCAGCCTGCTTGTACTAATGGACAATGAACACCTTCACAAAGAATAAATTATGGACATATTCAGAAATAAGCTCGGTATATCCTCGAAAAATATATAAGAAGAAGAGTCATCAGGACTCAGCAAGTTTGTCAGCAGGCTTGAGAAAGTGAGCCATGGGTGGGCCAGACAACCACAGCAAGATGCATAAAAAATTAGATGATCCAATCAGCATTCTATTTTAGACATGTGAACAGCTAGCATTAACCAATCATGTATTAGCTAGAGACACGTGGACAGTAGAGATTTATTATAAATAGAGTCTTATTAGGAATAAAAAATTTAGCTTCACTGGATCATTTTGGTCATTGTGTGATGTCCATGAACCTCCGCACCATGCACTTAAGGGTGTGTTGGTGTTGCCCATGAAATGTACTCATCTGGGGAAGTGCCCTTGGAAGAGAGGGGCTTGATTCCCAAGGAAACTGCTTCCCCAGGAGCCCCCAGTGAGACAGGTGCAAGTGTCTCCGTTTGACTCCTGTGTTTCCTTCAGTCCTTGAGGCCCCTTGCACTTTGCAGAGGGGCATGCAAAGGGAGAAGGCTGTGAAGAAATACCAATTATGTTCTCTTGATGCAGAGTGTGATTTTATACACTCTCTCCTATGGTGCAGATGCTCTTCATTTCTACTGTTGATTATTGATTCTACTATTGATTATTCTTATCAATACATATTTTAATTTGCTCTGGCATTCTTCCCATAGAAAAACTTTCCTTGTGTATTTGATTTAGGTCTGCAAATGTTGATACGTATCTTTAGGTACCTGAATTTAGCTCATTTCTCCTCTCGCTTTAATTTCAGGAAATGTCAGAATTACAGATGTACGCACTAAAGTATCCAAGATTTCTGTGCAACAGAAAGATGAGTAAACAGTAGTACAGCCCAATCTACATTACCTTTAGCAGTTACCAAATCCAGTAGGTATTTAGAAAAGTTTGCCTTCTTTCAGCAATATTACAAATAGATTGTTATATACAAATTATAATATTATAATATTGGCTTTACACAAATATTAAAATTGATTCTACATGTGTGATGTTAAAGTTGTGATCTTTATAACTTTGTTATAAAGATATAGTTTTTATTTCTGTTGTTAATTAAAGCTTAGAGAGATCCCAAGGCCTTGAACATACTTGAGACTGATTTTGTAATAAACTATCTTTTAAGACTCTGTTTGGAAAGCAGAAGGTAGGAACATCAGTCGTGTTATGTTGTGTTTGACTTTAATGTTATTTGAGATTGTAGTAAATACTGAGCATGAGCTGGGATGCAGATTGTAATTGCTCATCTTTCCAAAGATAGATATGGATACTATTAACATGTGCCCTGTTTATTGTTCCTAACTGACTAATTTACTGCAGTAGTTTTATAGTGCATTTTTATTGTTGTAATGTCTAAATGTAGTGGGACAATATATATTTGACTTGGGGTACTTTGGCTTTTGTTTTTCAAATAATAAAACCACTCTCTTCAGCCTGGTGAAGAAGAAATCTGCTTCTGTCCTTGTGTACAGCTATGGGTTTGTTTACATAGCTTCTCCTTCCCTTTTCTGCCTAGGCTTTCTCACCTGCAGTTTTCAGTAGAAAAGCAACAAACCTTTGAAAGGCTAAACCTCAACATAACTGTGACCCTCAATCAATACTTCTTTCTTCCAATTTCTTAAGATGTCTTTGTCCTGGGCACTCAGTATGGCCTTTTTCCTCAAAGTTCTTTAGCTGTCTTGAATGCTTACAGCGTAAAAGGTAAGCCCTGATCTATTTTCAACTCCCTGCTCAGATGCAGACTGCTGGAAGGGAGCTAGGACTGGTACTGGAGACCTGGCAACTTGTCCAGGAAGCAAAATTTTTGAAATAATGGTAATGTGGAGAAGCATGCAAGTCTGGGTGGTGAACTCAAATATGCAAGTACTTGCAGTTTCCTGACAGGACTTTACAGTTCAAGGGTATGGTCTCTTCTTATTTCTGTCCCTTAATGCTCAATCCTTGCCACATTTCTTCAACTTCTTTTGCATTGTCATCTTCTGTGTTTTCTTCCTCTCTTCTTCTCTCTGTGACTTTCTATGTAGGACAGATAACATGTCATACAGTGTCAGCTTGCTCAGTGACCTGAGTAGTGATATGATGGTGTAGAAATTGTAGGTGCACAGTAGGCAGATGTGTCATGCTTCTGTGTGCCCTCTGCCGACAGACCTGCTTCCCAAACCTTCAGTCAGACTTGGAAAAAAGGCTTGTCACCACTACTTTGTTGTGGTTTATGCACTGATGAAGAAACACTTCCATCTCAGCCCGCTCAAGCCACTGCAGAGCAGGAGTTGTTGCTTTGGTAGCAGATGTGCTGGCAGGGTCCTTACAGCTCCACAAGATGTGCCTCTCCTAGAACAGATTTTTGCATTTTTGTACAATAAAAACTATGCTTTAAATTGCACCAGTGTAAGTCATGCACTCCTGTAGATGTGTTTTCAGACATAGATATTTACATATATATGCCTAGTGAATGGCCTCCTGGAGAGCAGGAACAAATGAGGAAGGAAACTGGGCTGATAAAACATGCTTCTGCTTCAAGAAAAACCCCCCAGTCTTCCCTTTCCAGAGAAGGCTATAAACTTTTTCTAGATTGGCCTAAAGGGGATAAACAAGTCCCTCCATGTCCTGATCTTTTACTAGTCTCAAATTATTTAGAAAAGTTTTAATTTCTATTTCTGCACTTCAGACCTGTTCTCCCAGCAGCCAGGGACCTGCACAGCTGCTGTGGGTGGGGCAGGTGCTCAGGTAATTACCAACAAGTGCTTGGTAATTGCTAACAGCAGTTGAGGTGAGATGTTGGCTTGTGCCTGGCTGAGGGCTTGAGGACTGTGGTGAGAGAAGGGATAGGGAGTGGAGTGGAAAAAATCAGTTACACACGCAAATCTGAGGTGTAGGTGGAATTTAACTGGCTTAGGTACTGCATTTCATGGACTTGATCACATGAAGAACTGAACATTTAACTATGAGATAGGACTATTTAGTTGTTATTCTAAATGCTGCATTTACTAATATGTAATGTAGTTTCTTTGTATTTTGCTCAGAAGCTGTCCCAAAAACATTGAAGTCCAACTAAAGTCTTCATAAACACAAGTTAATAGCTTACTTTTTGTTAAAAACAGAAGCAGAAAGGGCCAATGGCTCTTGCATTCAGTAATTCACACATTTTAAAGGAAGTGGCTCTCTCTTCTTCCTGTGGCTAGCTTGTCTCTTCAGGCTAGAAAACATTTCTGGGAGCATTTCCTTGCTGCTCCTATATCTCTATGCCCTTGGAATCTGATGGTAATACTATATTTTTCTAAAATCAGAAAATTTTAAATTTCTGTAGGCCCTTTCATTTTGTAATTTGCACCTGTAACTCGGGGGGGGGGGGAAGTCTGATAAGTTTTTTTTTCTTGTAGGCCTGTCAAATTGCAGGCCATTGCATTTAGCTGCAAAATCCTAGGTCATGCTAGGATTGCCTAGCATGCACAGAATGCCTGAAATGGACACTGGTAGAGGGTAAAAATATTGCCTGATACAGATGCTATCAACTATTTTTAGTTCCTGACAGTCCAGTATTTCCCTTACCTAAGGGATACCTGTTCATATTTCTTTCTCTTTTTCTTGCAGCTTTCAGTTCTGTGATGACTGAGAAACAAAAATACAAAGTAAGGGTGTGCAGAGTAGATGGACTTTATGAGAATTAGGGGGCAATTTGACCATACACTGATCGGCATGATTGCCTTCTTCTGTGAGATTGTCGTGATGTTGTAATATATGTTGGGAAATAATTCATGCTATAAAAGTGTGTATTTCATAAAGATTGCAAAATCCAAACAAGTCTCTGACCACAAGCAGCCTGAGAGGCAGATGTCTATTCAAATTCCAAAATTCCTGAAGGTGGCCAGATAAGATCGGCACTTTAGCCCAAGAATAGACACACCCAGCGCAATGATCACCATTATCCCGAGGCATCGTCATCCTCATGTCATTGGAAGACGCCCAAGAGTGATCATTGCCCTGTTGATAACATCGATCAAGATAGCCAAAGTCGCCAGAAAGATACCTGTGAATACGTGACTTCCCTGAATTCCATCAGTGCTGGCTATCAACAAGGAAATGGCAATTGTCCAGCTCTGCATAGTGAAAGAACCAACTATGAATATGCAGAGTTACAAAAGAAACTGGGACTTCTTCGCTCAGGCATAATAAACTGTATAAAGCATCCCTGCAAGAAGTGGCGCTCGTGAATGGTGGAGGGTCCGATGCAATAGAGGTGGGATCCAGGTTCACCAAGCACCAACCCCGGGCTCGACACTGTCTCTTTGGCTGTGGTGGTTTTGAAGACCATATTTTAGTCGTGGAAAAAGATAAAGAAATCTTTTCAGATTTTTTACTAATTTGGCTTTTGATTGATCATTCATAACAGTTCATGATAAGCACCAGTACAAGCTGGACTTCCCAGAGCAGCCAACTGAAAGAATCTGAAAAGAAATGCAGGAAATGCCTTGGTAAACCTTGCCTGGAAGATGGGTGACTTTTTTTTCAGTAATCTATAATCCATTCCCTTGGCCTTTGGCTTTCTTAACAAGGCCATTTGCATCCCAGATTCCCCATGAAGTGCAAAGCCTGAGCTTGTGGAAGTGGCTGAAAGATGCCCTGTTTCTCTGCAGGGACATTCAACTGGAACAGGAGCCAGAGCGCTGTCTGGAGAAGCCTCCTCCAAGCTGGAATTTGTGCCGTGCTGGGAGAGGAGGAGGAGGGGGAGAAGGCTGGCGCTGTGTGGCAGGAGCAGGAGGTTTGGGCCGCAGGACATTCCGTCTGCACCGCTGCTCCACAATGGGTGGCCGTGTCCGGGGCCCTAGGCCTGGCCCCGCATGCGCTGAGCTCCCTGGGCTGGGCTCAGGTTCCCACTGGGACTGGGCAGAGCCTGGGCTCAAACTGGGGGCAGCAGCAGTGCAAAACACCTCTGGGCATCTGCGTTTCCTGCTGCTGGGAAGGAGCAATGAAGCGAGTTTAGAAGTTCTGGTTTCTGCTTCTCCTGGTTGATTTTTTAATTTAACTCCACACTGCGGAGGCGAATTCTGTGACAGCCACAGCCAGCTTATTCTATTTCAACAGTGCCAGCAACAGGGCTCTGTTTGAGCCCTGCAAATGTGGCCTGTGAAGCTTTAATTCCCCTCATCTTAGTGTTTAGGAGCTGGTGAGCATTCCAGTATCTGCTGATCTTTATGCCTGTGACAAAAATACTGACTTCACTGTCATGAAAGCATCGTGGGTAGCACCAACAGAAAGCAGCACTTGCAGTTTCATGGATAAAATTCAGGTTGCAAGCAGAAGAGGGCCAAGAGCAGCCATGATCTGCAATTCCCAAGGCAGAGGCACCAGCAGCCTTCTCCTGTCACCTCAGGGTGAGTCAAACAGAGGTGGAAACAGCGCTGGAACCCAATCCTTTCTTCCTCTGAGGGCTGGCTCAGGGCAGCACAGGCGGGCCCTGAGCAGTCAGGGCTGTGTGTGGGTGCTGCCTGCTCTGCTCCAGAATTGAGCTGGAAAAAGCCCTTGGGAGCTGAGGCAGGAGCAGGCGGGAAGGGGCCGGCGCTGCTGCTGCTCCTGGCCGGGAGCCCCGGCTGGGCCGGGCCGGCGCCCCCTGCGCTGCGGCTGCTGCTGCTGCCAGAGCCGGGCGGGACTCGGGGACAGGGAACGGACACGGGGGGACAGCAAAGGCCTGGCGGCTGCAGGGATGGTGGTGCTGGGGCCAGGGCCAGCACAGAGCTTCAGCCCGCAGTTAACCCCGAGGGAAACGCCGGGGAAAGGCTCCATTTCAGCCTTTCTGCACTCATGGCTGTGAAAGGACTGAAATGAAAGGAGAACAATCAGGGCCTGACACCTTCTCCTTTGGGAGGAGCCCTGCGTCTGGGGCTGTGAGGGGCCATGAGGGACTGTGAGGGGCCATGAGAGGCTCTGAGGGGCCGTGAGGGGCCACGAGGGGCCATGGGGAACTGTGAAGGGGTTGTGAGGGGCCATGAGGGGCTGTGAGGTGTCACTCTTGAGTCGAGAATGTCACAGGAACAGGCAGGAGGCAGTTGTGTAGAGAGAGTGAAAGAAGGTTTTATTCAAGAGAACTGTGCAGTTTTTATAGAGAAACAGAAAGACAAAGTAGAACAACACCACCTGCAGATTGTTTTTACTTAACAAGTTATTACATCCCTACCATACCCTAAAAATTCTCACATGCTGCTGTGAGAAACACTTGCTGTTTCTCTCTCTCTCTTCCAGGGCATCCACAGTGAGAGGCTGTGAGGAATCTTGGGGAACTGTGAGGGGCCATGAGCTGTGGGAGGCTGTGAGGGGCCATGAGGGGCCATGGGGAGCTGTGAGGGGCTGTGGGAGGCCAGGCTCCTCATGGAACCAAGGATCCATTGTGACTGCAGTACCAAGGAAATCATTGTTGACAGTACAGAACCTCATGGAACCAAGGGGCCATTGTGGCCCAGCAAGGCCTTGTGGAACCAAAGGGACCATGGTGACACTATGGAACCTCATGGTACCACAGATCCATTGTTACACAGCAGCCACAGCAGGGCCGCAGAACCAAGGAGATCATTGTGACACTGCACAACCTCATGGAATCAAGGCGTCTGTGTTACACTACTGAACCTCGTGGAGCAAAGGGTCCATTGTGACACTGTGGAACCAAGGAGACTGTTGTTGGCAGTAGGAAAGCTCGTGGAACCAAAAGTCCATTGTGACATTGTGGGGTGTCATGGAACCATGGAGACCATTAGGACACTTCAGGACCACTGGAATCAAGGGGCTATTGTGACACTGCAGGGCCTTGTATAACCAAGGGGTCCTTGTAGCATGGCAGGGCCTTATGGACTCAAGGGGATCAAAGTGACACTGTGGGGCTCCATAAGGGGCTTTGGAGCTCCATAAGGGACTGTGGAGCTCCATAAGGGGCTGTGGGGGCTCCATGAGACCACGGGGCCATTCTGACCATGGAACCAAGGATACCTTTGTTACACTACAGAGTAAAGAAGGCCACTGTGAACCAGCAGGGGAACCCACTGGGACTATTGTGACTCTTCAAGGGCATTGTGGAACAGCAGAGCCTCGTGGAAGTGATGAGACCATTGTGACATCCCAGGGCCTCATGGGAGCAAGGGGCCATTGGGACACTGTGGGTCCTCATGGAAGCAAGGGGCCAGTGTAACACATCCTGGGGAACCCAATAGAACCAAGGGGCCATTTGGAGAGTCTGTGACCTCATGGAAGCAAGGGGCCATTGTGGCATTGTGCAGTCCCATGGCAAGAAGGAAACCATTTGGACACTGCAAGGCCACTTGGAAAGCAAGGGGCCATTGTGCCACTGCAGAGCCAAGGAGACCATTGTTATATCACTGGGCCTCATGGAAAGCAAGATCTGTGGTGATCCTACAGGGCCTCATGGAACCAAGGGGCAATTTTGATGCTGCAGGGCCCCAAGGATCCAAGAATATGGAAAAGGTCTGGGTGGCTGGGCCTCCTGGGGGCTGCATGACTGGTCCAGCTGGCCTTGGCATGTTGAGAGTTGCTTCTTATCAACCCCTGAAACCCTGGAATTCTGTGCATTCCTTCCTGTAGGAAAGAACTGTCCTTCTCCAGGGATTCAAGGCTGAAATTGGGATTCCTCCTCCAAATTTGATTATATCAAAGGAATTATTCCCATATGAAACCTGCCAGGACAGACAGCTCTGGCTGGCCTTGGCCTCTTGGGGGCCACTCCTCATCTGCCTTCAAAACACTGGGGCCCCGTTCTTTTATTCCCATTGAAAAAAACACATTCAAGTCCAGCAATCCATGGCCAAAATTGAGAATCTGCCTCCAAAATTCCTTATATCCAAAGGTAGCTCCCAGACAAAAGCTGCCAGGGCTATCTAGGTTCCCTTGGCTGCCCTGGTGGCCCTGGTGTTGCTGTAGGGCCTGAGTGCTCTCGGGGCTGGGCACAGCCCTGGGGGTGGCAGTGCCGGGGCTGCAGCAGGGACAGGCCATGGGCACTGCTGGGGCAGTGCTGATGCCTCAGGCCAGGCCCTGGGGGCTCCAGGCTCCTTGCCCAGGCTCTCTCAAGGACACAGCCAGGCCAATGCTCAGCACAGAAAAGCCCCGTGAGCAGCCCCAGGCTGGCCGTGGGCAGGCTGGGGGCAAACAGCATGGCTGGGGCTCTGCAAGGGCACTGGGGCAGACGGGAAGGAGCAGCAGAGCAGGGGCTGATCCATCCCCAGTATGCTGCACAGCCCAGGGCAGCGTCCCAGAGCATCCTCATGGAGCTGCCAAAAACATCCCCCCTCTGCAGCCCTGGCCTCTCCCCCAGCTCACACAGGTGCCCCATCCTTGCAGGCACAGACACAGCAGCACTGGCTCAGCAGCCCCTGTTTGCATTGCACACAGCAGGGGGAGCACCCCCATGATGTTGCTGTGGGGACATGAACCTGAGGGAGCACAAATGCCATCAGCCCCTGGGGCCAGCAAGGGCTGGGGAACACCAGGGAATCCACTCAGCTTTGTCCTGGCCTCTGCAGACAGCCAGAAAGTTTGTTCCCATCAGCTGGGAGTTTCCTGTCCCACTGCAGACACTGTTGCTCAGGGCCGGGGGTGCCTGGCAGCCACCCCCAAACTGCCCTGAGCACTTCCTTTGCTTCACCTTTGTTTTCTTTCCTCTTCCTGATACAAATGTCTTCCCATTGCCCACCCTTGTTCCCTCCCCTGCAAACAGCCCATCCCTGGTTGCCCTTTCCTTTCTGGCCCCATTCTCCATTGCAGTTCCTGACTTGGCCCCATGGGAACGTCCCTTGGGCAGCAGGATCGTCCTACAAGTGCTGCAGGAATTGTCTGCAGGCTCCTGCAGTGCCTCCTGCTGCTCCCTTGCCAGACGCACCCCAGGCCAGGGGGGCACATCTGGGCTGCTGTGTGTGGCTCTGGGGCTCCCTGTTCTGGGCAATGAAGAGGAGCTGCAGAGGCTCTGCAGGACTGACAGGATGGGCTTTGGGGCTGGCAGGAGAAGCTGAGCGACCTGGGCTGCTGGAGCTCCCCAAGAGGAGGCCCAGGGCTCCTCCTGCATCCCAGAATCAGCAAGGTTGGAAAAGACCTTGGAGATCATCAAGTCCACCCTGTGCCCTGACACTGCCTTGTCTCCTCTCAGCCTCCTCCAGGATAAACAACCCCAGCTCCCTCAGCCCCTCCTCAAAGCTCTTGTGCTCCAGACCCCTCCCCAGCCTTGTTGCCCTTCTCTGGACATGCTCCAGCCCCTCCATGTCCTTCCTAAATTGGGGCCCCAGAACTGGACACAGCACTCCAGGTGCTGCCCAAGCAGTGCTGAGCACAGGGGAAGAATCTTTGCCCTGCTCCTGCTGGCCACACCATTCCTGATCCAGGCCAGGAGCCATTGGCCTCCTTGCCCACCTGGGCACACTGCTGGCTCATGTCCAGCCTGCTGTCCATCAGTCCCTGCTGGTCCCTTTCTGCCTGGCTGCTTTCCAGCCCCTCTGGCACCTTGTTGAGGGAGGGAGGTAGGGACGGAACGGGTCCAGATCCAGTCCTTCCTGAAATGTGGTGTTTGCTGGCACTGCCAGTTCCCAGATCTTGATATTTCACTATTCTGGTACAGCCCAAGTGCAGCAACTTGCTGGCAAAGAAAGCCAAAACCAAGCAAAACCTGCTACCTACAGCAACCCGATCGTGGGTTTGCTGACACTGCCAGTACCCAGATCGGGAATGTTTCAGATGCCTGCACAGCCTAATTCCAGCAGTTTGCTGCCACAGAAAATTAGCATCTGGAAATTTCTCAGTGCCAGCAAAACCTAAATGCAGCAATTTTCTGGCAAAGAAAGCCAGAACTCAGCAACTTCCCAGTGCTGCCACCAGCACCACCCAGGTCTGGTGTTTGCTGCACAAATGCCCAGATCTGGAAATTTCCCAATGCTGGCACAGCCCAAGTCCAGCAATTTGCTGGCACAGAAAGCCAAAATCTGGCAATTTCCTGATGCCAATACAGGTGCCCAGACCTGGTGTTTGCTGCCACTGCCAGTGCTCACATCTGGATATTTCCCTGTTCTGGCAAAGCCAAATCCATCAATTTTCTGGTAAAGAAAGCCACAATCTGGCAATTCCCTGCTACCATCATTGTCAATGCCAAGATCCGGTGATTGCTGGCACCACCAGTGCCCAGATGCGGGAATTTCCCAGTGCCAGCACAGCCCAAGTCTTGTAATTTCTGGCAAAGAAAGCCAAAACCTTGCAAATACCTGGTACCTACAGCAAGCCAGTCTTGTGTTTGCTGACACCACAAGTGCCCAGATCCAGAATTTTTCAGGTTCCTGCACAGCATAATTCCAGCAATATGCTGGCATTGAAAGTTAGCATTTGGCAATTTCCTGGTGCTGGCACATTCCCCACCCAGATCTGGTGTGCGCTGGCACTGCCAGTGCCCACATCTGGCAATTTCCCTGTTTCGGCATCGCCCATGTCCAGCAATTTGCTGGCAAAGAAAACTAAAACCTGGCAATTTCCCCTTGCCAGCACTGGCCAGTCTGGGGTTTCCTGGCAGTGGGATCCCAAGAAAAAGGAAGGAAAGAAGAAAGGAGGAAGGGGTCCAGATCCAGTCCTTCCTGGAGCCTGGAGCCTGAAATGAGCTGTTTGCTGGCACTGCCAGTGCCCAGATCTGGAAATTTCCCTATTCTGGCACAGCCCAAGTGCAGCAATTTGCTGGAACAGAAATCCAAAACCTGTGGCAGCTTCCTGCTACTGGCTCTGGCACCACCCACATCTTGTGTTTCATGTAACCAGAACCCAGATTTGGAAATTTCTCAGTGCCAGCAGAGCCCAAATCTGGCAGATTTCTGGCAATGACACCACCCACATCTGGTGTTTGCTGGCAGTGCCAGCGCCCAGATCGGAAAACTTCCTGGTGCTGGCACAGCCCAAGCCCAGTGATTTGCTGGCACAGAAAGCCAAAGTTTGGAAATCTGCAGGTTCTGGCTCCAGCGCCACCATGATCTGGTGTTTGCTGGGACCGCCAGTGCCCAGATTTGGAAATTTCCCAATGCCTTCACAGCCCAGGTCCAGCAATTTGATTTTAGCCACCTTAGGAAGAGAAGTTCCTCAGACTGTGACTTTCCTTTTTCTTGGAACTGTTTAAACCTGCTCTGGACTGAAAACCCAGACAAACACCGGCAGCAGCTCACACCTGTGGCCCCCCGAGCTCTGGGACGCTGCATTCCAGAACCAGAGGGACTTAGAGACCGAGTGAGCCAACTACAACCCACAAAAACGACTTTCAGAATTTGCCAATTCTTCAGCACTGTCCAAGGTTTTATTTAATATTATTCATTTTTCATACTTGTGAATACTTTACTTGTTAAAAAAACTGGGGTTTTTTTCACTCTTCTCGAGGGAAGTCTTTCCCCGAACTAGTAGGGGGAGGGGCCGCTTGAACTTGCTTTCGAGACAGACCCCTTTATGAGGGTTTCCTCCCCAAATTTGCCCTAAGCCAGCACAAACAGTCACAATGAAAATTTCACCAGTGGCGGAATTTCCTGGTGGCAAATCTTGTGACAGAAGCTTGACCTTGTTCTCCATGAGAGATTTTTGGGAAGAGCAGACAGGAGAAGATTCCTGGAAAACTGAAACAGCTTTCCAGAAGTGAAATGAAAATGAAAGAAACAATCCAAGATGTTTTCCTCTATTTATTTCTATGCTCCCCTTTTCCATGTTACACTACTTCTCCATCCCAGTAATTCCAGAAGCACTGCACCTCTAAGATCGGTGACTTGGTGATTTTTAGACACTCTAAAATCCCATGAGCCACACACAGTTTTCCTTCCCTTGTTTTTACTGGAAAGCAACACTGGAGATGTAAGTGCAGTGCTGGGCTCAGGTAGGAATCCTACCCCAAGGGAAGGTGGCCCGGCAGTGTTTGACCCTCAGCAAGGACAATGCACATCAGCAAGCGAGGGGATCGCTGTGCCAGTGTGCAGGAGTCAGGGCTCTGCATCCGGGCTCAGCGCTGCAAAGTTCCCGTGTTTGGACAGACGGAGGGGCTGTCCCCGGGGAGCGCGGGGCTCGAACGTGGGGCTCGTGGGGCGAGCGGGGAACGGACACGGGGACGAACGGCCCCGGTGCCTCAGTTGCAGCAGCGGCAGCAGCAGCGGCAGCAGCAGCGGCAGCAGCAGCGGCGAGAGCAGCAAAGCAGACAGTTTAAAACGCGCTTTCTCCTATTTTTCTTCCTCTTTCTCTTTGTCCCTTTCTTTCTCTCTCTCTCACCTTCCCGCTGTCGGGCACCCTTCTCCCGCGGTCCCTTGCCCGACGTCCCTCCCCTCTCCCCGCCTCCCTCCCCCCTGCCGGGCCGGGCCATGCCCCCGGCCCGCCCCCGGCCCCGGGCGGGGCTGCCCCGTGCCCGGCCCCGGCCGTCCCGCCGCGGTCTCGCCTCCGCCTGGCTCTGGCCGTGCTGGCGGTGGCGCTGCTGGGCGGGCATCAGTGCGTGGTGCGGGGGCGGCATCGCCGCCCTTCGGCTCCGCCTGGCCCGAGCCCGGCCCCGGCCCCGAGGCAGGCTCCAGTCCCGAGCCAGGCCCCGGTCCCGGCCCTTCCCGGGGCCCGCGGAGGACACACGCGGCGCGGCCGCTCCTGCCACCTCCGCTGCGGCTTCCCCGGCCCGAGCTCCGCCGCTCGGCAGCGCGGCCGCCGGCCCCGAGCCTCCCGTGCCGCGTTCCCGGGAGCGAACGCCGGGGCATGGCCGGCCCGGGGCGGGTGAGGGGCGCTCGGGGGCCGTTGCTGGCCCCGGGCCGAGCGCTGACCGCCGCGTCCCGCCCGCAGGTGAGGCGCAGGAGGCCCTGCAGGAGCGGCACCGGCTGCGTTCGGTGCTGGGGCGCCAGAGAGCCTCGAGAGTGCCCAAGCTGGCCACTGTGGAGGAGGAGGAGGAGGAGGAGGAAGAAGGCCCTGGAGCTGCTCCAGCACAAGACAATGAAGAGGCGGTGCCGTTCCATCCACCGCAGGAGGGTGAGCGGCAGAGCTGGGCTGCAGGACTGGAGCCTGCGGCCAACTTGGCCCCATCCCATCCCATCCCATCCCATCCCATCCCATCCCATCCCATCCCATCCCATCCCATCCCATCCCATCCCCTGGGAAAATGCCCATGGACAGGATGGAAGAGGGGCCGGGCAGACACCCTGCAGGGGCCGTGCTCCATCCCCTGGAGCGTCCCGGGGCTCTCCCTGCCTGGGGAGCGCAGGGCTGGGCTGTGTTCTCCAGCCTCTCCCGCAGCCCCTCAGCTCTGGCTGCGCTCGCTCTTTGCCAGATGCAGCCCTGCAGCGCACACAGGAGCAGGAGCGCAGACGTGGCCGCTTCTGCAGCACAGCGCAGGTACCTGCAGCCACCCCCACCTGGGCCAGGCCTGCTGTCCCTGCTCAGCCCAGCACCGTGTGTGCAGCACTCCATGCAACATCCCCGGCTTCTTGCCCTTCTCCTACAGCTCGTTTGCGACTTCATCCGGAGCATTTGGCAGGAAGAGACCAGCACCATGGGCACTGGGCTCAGAGCACACTCAGAGCTCCTCAATCATGAGACCAGTGCCGCCCTGCTGGATTTGCTCCTGGAGAAGGGTGTTGCCAGGCCAGAACAAGTAAGCAGCCTGGGGCCAGGCTTCAATTCCCCCATGAGTCCCGTGCCTTCCCCAGCCACGCCTGGTGGTCCCTGGGAGCCTTTGAGGCCATGGCAGTGCGCTGGGAAGGGAAGGACTTCTCTGGGGACCCTGGGGACATTGTTCCCTCTGGCAGCTTTCCAAGTCTCCCCGTGCCTTCCCCAGGTGCCCGCCATGGTGAGGTACATTCACCGCTGGCTCGTGGCCAATGATTCTGCCGAGCACAGGCTGGACAAGGCCCTGCTGAATCTCACCGCAGCACACCCGGGAGACGCAGTCGTGACGCTCCTGCGTGTGGCCCCGTCCTGTGACAGGTATGGGGCCCACCTGCCCAGAAGGCTCAGGCCTTCCCAGCCCATCAGCCTGTACCACCTGTCCCAGGTGTCTGAGTTCCAGGGCCCTCTGGCTGCTGCCTTTCCCAGCCCTAGCACGTCAGCCCCCGAGCCTGCTGCCTTGCTGCCCCTAAGGGCCCTGTCCCCACAGGGCTGGGCTGCCTGGCTGCTGCTGGCCAGGGCCAGTGGGCAGAGGCAGAGCCCGTGGTCAGCCGGGCCCCTGGGGATGCCCAGGCCACGGTGCCGTGTCTGAGACTGCCCCTGAGACAGAGCTCTAACCCTACAGAGCTGCTTTGAGCATGTGGAAGACCATCCTGTGCTCGCCCAGGACTGCAGAGCCAGTGCAGCTGATACTCCTGGATGTGCTGGGGAGCTGGCCAGAGCACAGCATGTGCACCTCTGATAGGGACAAAACGTGTGTCTTTGGCCTGGCTGTGAGTTTCTGACACTGGCCTTTGCTGGCCCCAAGGCTCCCTCTCCAGCAGCTCTCCTTCCTCCTTCCCCCACTGCATCTCCCTGCCTTGGGCGCTGGCCTGAAACCTGGCCCAGGGGCAGCTTCAGGCCCACCAGGCCACGTGCTCCCCATGCCAAGGTCTCTCGGGGCCTCTTCCTGCTAACCTTGGGCCCCGCCACACAGACACCTCGGCACTGAGTGCTGTCTCGGGGGGCTTTGTCCCTTGCAGGCAACCGTGGTGATGTGGAAGATCCTTCAGGAGGCCCCTGTCCCACGAATAGTGGCGCCGCATTTCCCCCACCTGTTTGTGCATCTGCTCTTCCAAGTGTTCTTCAGCACAGAAGAGATGCCAGAGGAGGTTGATACCTTCTGGAAGCAATGCCAGGAAGAGCACGGCCTTGCCACCAGCCCCAACAGGTGCTCCATCCCACTCCTCCTGTCCCTGCCACATGGCCTGTGAAGGAGCCAGTGCCTCCCAGTGTGACTTGGGCTTTGCTGTGCACACAGGTTTGCAGTGCAGACCCTGCAGTCCCTGCTCTGCCTTCTCCAGTGTGAGCAGGTGGTGGTGTCAATGGAAGGCAAGCGTGGCTGGGACATGCTGCTCTGCGTCGATACCCATCACTCTGCCGTGGCTCTGCTGGCCCGGTGAGAACCCCCTTCTCCCCATTGCTCCTGGCATTTGTGCCCTGTGCCCAGGCTGTCCCACACAGTCCCCGTGGCTGTGGGCCAAAGGGACGAGCGACAGCCAAGCAGACTGGAAAAGGCTGGGAAAGGGGGTGCCCAGGAGCGGCCACACCTCAAAGGGCCCAGGTCCCCTGGCAGTGGGTGGTGGGGAAGGACAAGAACCATGTGAGTCAGTGCTGGGAGAGGCTTCCCCCCCCCTGCTCAAGGTCTTAGTGACACTTTCCACCTTCCAGGGAGATGCGCCATGCATCCAGGCCCTTGTGTAAAAGGATCTTATGCTGCCTCCTTGAGATGCTCAGCAAAGAGATGCCATACTGGGACTTCCCTGCCCTGGCATTCCTTGTGGAGGTGAGCCTCAAGGCCAGCGTGACCTGGCTGAGCTGCCTCCCAGCTCTCTGCCCTCTCGTCGCCGCAGCCGCCTGGGACGGTGCCCGTGCCCTGTGCTGCTGCCTGGGCCCAGCCCCGTGCGGCTCTGGGCTGCTGCCGGCCGGCTCCCCCGTCACTGCCCTGTGCCTTGCAGGTCCTCGAGTGCCTGGACTTGAGGGAATGCAGGGACAGCATCATGGATCTTGTCTTGTCATGGCACCTGCAGAGGGACCGCGCAGACATTGGCAGCCAGCTGCTCAGGGCCCTCCTCCCGCTCAGGGACCATTCCCCGCTGGTGAGAAGGGGGCAGTGGCTGAAGCCATGCAGGCAGCGTGGGGCTGGGTAACGCAGTCGCTTGGCCTTGCCTGGCCTTTGGCCGCTGGGGCAGCTGCTCCCAGCTCTCCTGCCTCCCGCTTCAGCTGCCCCAGTGCTTCAGGACAGGCCTTTGGCCTCTGGGCCCTGTGGCAGCAGGTTGGCCTTTCACAAAGTCGTGTTCCACACAGGCCGAAAGAATGTGGAGCCTGACCGAAAGGCTCGTGGAGCTCCTGCGGCTCAGGATGACCACCATGCTACTGGGCTATCTGTTCCTGGATAACGGTGCCCGCATACCCAGTCCCATTGCCCTGCATTTGGCTAAGGTGTTCCTGCCACTCTTTGACCACGTAGGGCTCTGTGCCCCCAGCCACGGCCACTGGCTGCTGCCCGGACACTTGGTGCC
Organism: Melospiza melodia melodia; assembly: GCF_035770615.1. NCBI lineage: Eukaryota > Metazoa > Chordata > Aves > Passeriformes > Passerellidae > Melospiza > Melospiza melodia. The sequence goes on from NW_026948800.1 coordinate 2,505,230, forward strand.
CTGTGCAGATGCAGGCCTGTGCCAATGTGGGCCAGAACCAGCTGATGCTGAGCTCTTGCTGCCTTCCTGTTCTACAGGGTGATAGCCAGGTGCAGCAGCTCTCCATGATTGTCTTTCACACCTTGATTTCTGCTGTAGAAGAAGAAGGAAAAAAGCCCCTGATGACACAAGTGTGGCAGAGCCTGCTCCCACTGCTCTTCCACTGCCATGATGAGAATCTGCGTGTGGCACAGGTGAGGACTCGTGGGCTGCTGCTGTCCCCCTGGCAGGGGGCTCGGCTGCTTCCTGCCCTGCACCTGCTGGACCGCAGCCTCCTCCAGGCTGCGGCTCCTGTGCCCTCGGGCCATGTCCGCATCTCTGCTGCTCTCCAGACTTCTCGGGAAACGCTGCTTTGTGCAGTCAAGTTCCTGAAAAGGAAAGATCTTGAAAAAACTGTGAAGAAAGAGAAACTCTCCAAGTTCACTGAGCCCCTGGTAAGGAGGGCCGGCATGCCCCAGCCTCAGCCTGGAGAAGGCCCCTGAGGGCGGTGCTCAGTGTGCGGGGCTGGCAGCTGTGCCCCTGCCCGCTGCTGCAGCCAGAGGCCCCGCGGGCTCTTCTCCAGGCTCCCGTGGGCCCGAGCCGGGTGCCCATGGAGCCCCGGCCCGGCGGGGCTGCGGGGCGGGCCGGCACCGCGGCTCCCCGGGCAGCAGCCGGCCCTCTGCCCCCTCCCCTCGGGAGCCCTTGGCCAGCGGCTGCTGGCCGCGCCTCAGGGCTGTGCGGGCAGGGGAGGCCGGGGCTGGGCGCAGGCAGCGCCCGGCCCAGGGGCTGAGCCCGCGCCAACCCTTCCTTCCTGCCGCTCTCTGCAGCTGGCAGAGGACAGGAGCCGAACGGCCGAGCACCTGCGCCGGGCCCTGCGCTACGTGGAGAGCCCACAGGAGCCCCTGCGAGAGGCGGCCATCAGGTTCATGGGTGAGTCCCGAGCCCGGGCTGCCCCTCCCCTCCCCGGCCCGCCGCAGCTCGGCCCCAGCCCCGCCTGCTGCCCCGGCAGCGCCAGCCGTGCCCTGGGGCGCCGTGGAGCCCCGCCTGGCCTGGGCGTTGCTGCTGCCGCCCTCTGGCAGCCGTGCCCTGGGGCGGCAGCGTGCGGACAGGGCCGGGCTGAGCCCTGCCGGGCCAGCAGCCCGTGTGGCCACAGCGCCGGCAGCGCCGCTGGCAGGGAGCTGTGCTGCTGGGGCCGTGACAGGCTCTGTGTTCACAGGCATGGCCGGGCGGCACCTGAGAGGGCAGCAGCAGGAGCTGCAGCTGATCTGCACTGGTGAGTGAGGGCAGCGGGCTGACAGCGGGGGCTGCCGAGGGGAGCTGCAAGCCCTGCCCCGGCTGCGGGGGGCTCTGCTGCCGTGGGCAGAGCACACAGAGCTTTCAGGGCGCCGTGGGCCATTGGTGGCCAACAGCTTCGGGCTTATCCCCTTGCTCCCTGCTCCCTCCGGGCCATGGCAAGACCCGGCTGGGATGGCCCTGGCAGGGGGCTCTCCTGGGCTCCCCGCAGATCCGGCTCTGACCGTGCCTCTGTTCCTCTCTCTTGCAGCCCTGGAACGCCTGACAGAGGACAGGAGCAGTGCCGTGTCGCAGCTGGCACTTGAAACACTGCATGTCCTGGGGGAAATACAGCGTGGGCGATATTCCACCATCCAGAGGCTGCAAGATCAGCTGCACAGGGCATGGAGGACCCGGCCTCGTCTGTCGGGGCTCGGCTGGCTGCGCTGCCGGAAGACTTAGGAGAAGAGCTGATCCTGGAGGCTGTCTTTGCTGGGGCAACCTGAGCCAGGGGTAATTTTCCTTTTCTTTAATATTTTTCTGTTCTTCTTTTCATTGTTTTATCTATATTGAAAATAAATAAATTATAGGGTATATATAATTATATATATTCTTATATATAATTATAGATTATATATATATAGAATTCTTATAGATTATAGATTACTGTAAATAATTATAGAATGTATTATGATACACAGACTGCCAGGAGCTTTTCTTTGCTGCCCTGGGTCTGCAGGGCAAGAGGCAGGAAAGGGTGAAAAGGGAGCTTGTGCTCAGCAGCACAGCAGGCTGAGGGGTCCTGAGGCCCTGCAGGGGGAAAAGGGTGCTTGTGCTCAGCCAGCTGCCCAGGCGTGCAGTGGGTAAAGGGAAATGGCCAGAAGCCCCCTTGGCCTTTGGTGGTTCTGCTGAAGCCTTTGTGCTGCCCACAGAGCGGCTGGGCAGGGGCCGGGGCTGCGGGGATCCCTTCCAGAGCGGTGCCTGGAGATGGCCACAAGCCCTGTGCCAGGCAGGAACCACCCTCTGTATCCTCCTGCCCATGCGCTGCTGGCTGCCTTGCTGAGGGCTCCCAGGTGCCTCTGGATGGGGCTGCTCTGGAGTTGCTGTGGGGCTGCGGCGCTGCTGCCGGGCAGCTTGGCCGGGCTGGGGCAGCCCCTGAGGGGCTGGGGCGCTGGCAGGCCCTGAGCAATGGGCTGTCAGAGGCCACAAGCAGCCCCCCGGCAGCCGCCTTGATCCTGACAGAGTTGACTTGCAAGAGGGATCCTGGGCACTCTGGCACTAACAGCATCAGTGTTGTTGGAAACCCAAATGCAGGGAAATCTCAGACCTTTGGTCTTGTCAGCAAAGCTTAGAATTAAGCACAGGATTTGATCGGAGACCTTGGAAAGGGCTTCCAAACTTAGGTGCTAGAAGCGAGAATGAAGATTTCTAGTTTCTAGCAGAGACACGGGGAGGAGAGTTGAAGTGGAGGAAAGTTTAGAGTTTTAGAGTCCAAGATCTAAAAAAAATAAAGTAGTTACAATGGAAAAGAAGAAGCTTAGGATGCAGTGCTGTAGGTTTGTGTGTCATAGCATGATTGGCTAAGGAAGCTTACACTGTAGCAGGAGTCCCTAAGACGAAATATTGAAGGGTTGGCTCCAAACCACAAATATCTTTGTGGGCCGTGTCTTCTTGGCCAAGAAATCCTTCAAAGCTCTTGTAACTACAAGTCTTGCGGCCCTGTGAGCCATGCGGTGGAGATGTGAGCCAAACTCACCCTTCCTGTTTGTGTAGAAGTGAAGAAAATGCAATGGCATCATGTAAAAAACTCAGAGGTCCGCTCTCTAGCTCGTTCCAAACTCCTTCAACTCCTGCAGAGTGGGATTTAGCTACAAAGAGATGACAAGGACCCTTAGTGCTGCCTCTTTGACTCCAGAGCAGTTGCTTTAGAATCTTTCCCATAAGCCTGTGTAGTTATGTGCCAGAAATGGATCATTGGAAGAAACTTTCCCAAGTGACTTGCATGGAGGTTTGTTTGAAGGATATTTGAGGAGAAAGGCTCCCAGCAGAGGTCTGGGCTTTGGCTTAGCTGTGTCCCCTGATGATTGTGAAGTGTGCCATCAGCTGCAGGGCTTTCTGGGCTAAAAATGTCATCAAGTCACTTGGACTTGCTCTTTATGGCCTCTAAAAGCTGCCCCTGGAGTAGGTCCCTGGAGTATCCATCCCATCTGGTTTTGCTTGTCCTGGTTCCCTGACATCTGGGGCCTTGGGCAGAGCCCTGAGAGCCTGGTCTGCCCCCAGGGAAGGAGAAGGAGCCCCTGGAGAAGCTGTACCAGGTGGGGATGCTGCTGCTGCTGCTGCTGCTGCTGGAGACAGCAAGGGTGACATCAAGGATGACAAGCTCTTCCTCAGCCTGGCCACGGGAGGCTGAAGGTGATGGACTTTGATTCTGGCACCTTCTTCAAAGCCAAACTGCAGAGGGAATTTGCAGATGAGTCCCCAGCCGGGGAAATTCTGCCAGATTTGGGCATGGCCCAGCCTGGCTGGGAACCAAAGCCTCCCCCTTTGCTGGGGCAGATGCATCTCATTCTTCAGTGGCTGCCCAGCTGCTTTTGGCAGGGCTGGGGCATGGGCTGGGGTGGGCACGAAATGGGAGTGGGCTCCTGGCCCTGCCAACAGCCCCCAGCACCCACCGTGACCCGGGCTGGGGCTGGGGCTGGGGCAGCCAGCCTGACACAAACAAAGCCCCATGGTGGGAGCAGAGGTGGGGCTCCAGAACCCGTGCTGGGGCTGCTTTGCTGTGCAGGCAAGGAAGGGCTGGGCTGCTCCACTGCCCTTGTTTGCTTTGGGGTCACCGTGATTTTGGGGGGCAGGGCAGGGGGGAAGAGAGAAAGTGTGGGCTTCCCACAGCCATGGCTGGGTTTTTTCCTGGCATACAGGGGTTTGGCCTTCCTCAAGGCCCTTACAGAGATAAGAGTTTTTACCGTTTTTCTTGTTTTCCCTTTTGGCATCTAATCTCTTTTCAATAATGTGTTGTTTGTTTTAGCAGAGGAAATGTTCCAGGTGATCCAGTGTGGATGGGGAAGTGCTGGGGAACAGCTGTGGCGTGGATGGGCCATGTCCTTGGAGAAGGCTGAGGCCATGGTTTGGGAGCAGCTTTTCTTCCAGCTGTGGCTGGCGTGAGGTGGGTCCCTGTGTGCTTGGTAGGGTGGGATCAGAGCTTTTGGGAGATGGCAGCGAGCACAGGAGCATCCTGCTCTGGGCAGCTGCTGAGGGCTGGATGTGCCCTGGCTGGCTGCAGGCTGGGCACATGTGCTGCCCTCCTGCTCTGTGCCAAAGGCAGCAGGGATGGGCAGCTCTGGGCACAGCTCTGGGCACAGCTGGCATGGCCTGGGCACCGCAGGCCTTGGCACAAGGGCACAGGAGCCCTCAGCTGATGGGCGGTTTCTGCTTTCTCTCCTTGCAGCCGGGCTCTGCAGGTGCTGAGGCTGCTCTGGGCTCTGCTAGGGCTCTGCTGGGCTCAGCCCTGGGCCCAGCTGGGCTGGCTCTGCCCTCACATTGCTCTCACAGCTCTGCATCAGACGAGCCCGTTGCGAGCACAGCGCCTGAGCTTTCTGCTTTGGCAGGTGAGTGAGACTCTGCTGCAGGCCCAGAGATTGCAGCTGGGGACACACATCCAACTGGCAAGGACCCAAACTCTCCACAGTCCCAGCTGAACGCCTGGATCTGTACAGGGTGTTTTGTGTGTCCCATTCTTCCTTCTTGATTGGCTGGAATTGTGCAATTGCATTTTCTTCCTCCTCTAGAAGTGCCACGAGTGGGCCAAAGCTGGCGAGTGGGCCATGCTGCTGAGGCAGTGCAGTCTGGAGCTGGTGGATGGAGAATTGCCCTTCTGCACTGCCAAACCAGAGCAAAAAGCTGTCAGTGGGACTTTGTGTCTCTAAGAGATCCCTGACAGTTTCAAAGGGAATGTGCAGCTCATTCCCAGGCTGAGAAGGAAGGTCATCTTCTAAAAGATTTGGGGTTTGACAGAGTTTCCATTCCCAGTCCTGCTTGGAGCTGGAAGGGCACAAAGCAATTTCTTCTTGCTTCAACCACAATTTCAAATACAAATTTCAAATGTTTGGAAACAAAGCCCAAAATCTTTTAAAAGGCTGCTGAGGTCAGTAAGATGGATGCATGCCATCGGCACATTTACACTGTAAATAACTGAGTTCTCTTTTTAAAAGGATCATTTACCTCTTAATGCAAAGAATTTAAGTTTGCCTTTATGTTTTGTTTTTTCACTAACATTATGTTTTTTCACTAACACCTGGATTTTATTCCTATCTTTTACAATTTACCTAATTTTTTCCGTTTTCCTTTTTTCTCCTTTCAATAGAAAACATGTCCTATCAAAGGAATGTCCTTTGCTCCTGGTTCCCGTGTGGAGCAGCTCCCTTCCTGCTGGCTGAGCTGCTCAGGCAGAGCCCGGCAGCTCCTGGCCCTGCAGGGCTGAGGCTTTTCCCCGTTGCTGGGCACAGACTGATGGAGCAGCACTGCTGAACACGGGCACACAGAGGCACCAGCAGCGGCTGCCTTTGGCCACCTGAGGCTCCAAGGCCCAAACTCTGAGCAGCCAGGGCTGGAAGAGACTGGCAGGATCTGATCCCTGACTCTGGGCCAGGACTGCACAAATGACCCCACAGCAGCAGCAGCAGCAGCAGCACATGGAGCTGACTTTGAGCACAGCCCCTGCCCCTCTTGCCTCCCGTGTGCAGCGGTGTCACAGCAGCCTGAGGCACCTGGGAGCCCCCAGTGCCAGCAGGGACTGGAGATGGCAGCCCTGGGCTCCTGGAGGCTGTGCAAGGAACGGAGCTGGGCACTCCCTGTCCGTGGGAAGCTTCCAGATGGAAAAGGCTGCTGTGCCCAGGCAGCCCCAAGGGCACAGAAAGGAGGGTCTGGAGCCCTGGATCTGTGCCAGTGCCACAGTCCTGGGCAGCAGCCAGCGAGCCCTGGGGGAACGGAGGGCACAGCAAGAGGGACAGAACCAGGCAAGGGCAGAGACTGGAGAGAGCCAGGCCTGGGATCAGGAACAGCTGCTCCATTGCACTCGTGGAGAAAGCTCTTGGCTGGTTCAAAGCGCTGAAAGGCGTGAAGGGCAGAGAGGAGGCCACAGCAAACAATGCTCCTGTTTGCACAGCCTCCCCTCTCCGTGTCCCAGAAGGAATTGCATGGACTGTGTTCTTCTCTCCGAGCTGTCTCGTTCAGCATGAGCAGCTCAGCACCAGGAGCTGAAGCCTCAGGCCACAGGAGCTGGGCAAGAGGGAACTTTTGGAGCAAAGGAATGCTGCTAAAATAGCCCCAGCTGAATGCAGTGGATAGAATCATGGAATCACAGAATCCTTTCTCTTGGAAAAGCCCTCTGAGCTCACCCAGTGCAGCCGCTCACCCAGCAGTGCCAAGCCCAGCACTAAACCACATCCCTGAAGTGCCAACACCTGGACACCAGCCCTGAGTGAGGCCTGGACAGCAGGCCCTCAGCCAAAGGTGGCCTCTGGATGAACCTTCCAAGCAAAGGTTATCTTTGTATCTGCTCCCTGATGAAATATGCATGGTCATTAGGCCCTGTAATAGATGTAGCCACTCATTAGTGAGACATGTATTGACCTTTGTGTATTTAGAAGCCATACAAGGCCATGAAATCTGACATCTGGCCTTGTTTGGGGCTGAAGGATCAAAGTCACCTCCCTTGGTTCCTCCTTGAGCCCTGGCCAGGCTTTGGGAGGGACCCAAGAGGAGCATGAAAGCAGATGTTGCCACACTAGCAGTGCTGTCAGTTTGTTCATTCAGCACTGTCAGAGCTGGGCCCTCTCCCAGCGGGTTGGAGCCTCACCTGGGGCTGGAGCACCTGCAGGAATTCCCAGTGGCCAGGAGTGGCTCTGCAGCCCTTGGCTGTGACAGCTTCCCCAGCTGCTGTGTGGGTCTGGGGGATGGTAAAGGCTGAGGGTGAATGCTGCTGGATCTTTCTTAATCACTGCAGGCAATCTTTGGTGGGGATGGTTGGGTGCATTGCTGAGCTGCTCCTTTTGTGATTCTTTGCTGCTCTGAACTGCAGTGAATGACACTGATTCCTTCAGTTGGTGTCTGTGTCTTTGGTGCTGACCCTGCCCACCGGTAAAACAAAACTGGCACAGTCTGGCCAGATCCCAACAAAATGTCACTTGTTCAGTGTCAATGTGAGGAATCAGTCCCCTCAGAAATTCCCAGCTGGGAAGCCCTTCCGTGGAGTTCCCTGGCTCTGGAGTGGGCTGAGGTCGGAGCCCCGTGGGAGCAGTGGGGCAGTCGGGTAAAAGAAGCTGCACCCCTGGATGGCTTTAAATGCATCCAAAAATTGCATATGGAAAAGGAAAAGAACTTGTGGGTTTGGGCAGACAAACATGAATTTGTTAAGGGTGCATTGGAAACAGCACCTTCAGAAGGAACAATGATTGTTGGAATGCTCCCACATGGAGCAAGAGAAGATTTTAATTTTGAGCTCAGATGCATTTGTGCAAGTGAAATATCTATATACATAATAATATATATGTATTTATAGTATAGTAAGACCTCAATATATATATTTATATATGTCTGTATCTACTTTTATCTATATTTTTATATCACTATCTATGTATAAAATTATAATAATAATGTGAAGTAGTGTTGACAATACTAATTTGGTAGCTTTGGCAGCTCAGGGATGTAACACTAAATACCCTACAGAACAGGATTGGCCAGGACCCTAATGTCAGTGGCCAACTTTGTGAGATTGTATACAATGGAAAAAGGAGGAAGGGAGGAAATTGGCTATTTTTACAGGGTGTGCTGATACTGTGATGCAGAGTTCTTTGTCTGTTCCTGTGAAAAATACAGTGATTAAGCCTGCAGGGTTTTTCATGTACCAGACTATGCACAAGCTGCAGGACTGTTTGAACGGGTTGTTAAAAGCGCAGTGTAAAAAATGAGGAGATGGAATCTTTGCCCATGGAGAGCCCATGTCCCAGATGTGCTCCATGCCCTTCACAATGGCCCACTGGGGAAATGGAAACCCCCTGGCTGTGCACGGCTGCCCCCAATTTGCAAATCCAACCCTGGGCAGTGAGACTTGGGCTGCCTGGGAAATTGTTCTGGCTGTGATGGCCCCTGGCAGGGCCAGCCCAGAGGCTGCAGGGCTGGGCCTTCATGCATTGGAATTAATGTGGAGAAATTCAAAGCAAATGAGAGCTGTCAATACCAAAACAGGAATTCAGATTCCTCCAGGACACTTTGCTTTGGTAACTGCTCCCTTGGAGCTTGGCCTTGCAAAGTGTTCCTGTCATGGCAGGAGGAATTGATGCAGAATATCCAGGAGAAATTACAGTAATTCTGTCAAACAATAATGAACAAGATTGGATTGTTCAACCTCATGACAGAGTAGCACAATTATTGATCTTGCAATTTTAAGAACAATTGTGAAAAAAGGAGATCCACCTCCAGTCACCACCGTTGTGGGGATAAAGGGTTTGGATGCAGCAGCCCTAATAATGGAGCCAGAGTGTGGGTCCGGAGGCCAAAAGGCCCTCCCGAGGCAGCTGAAGGAGCAGCTGCTAGGAAAAACAACTCTGAGTCCTGAAACCTGGTCAGGAACAATGGGAATGTGTCCCTGCAGCCAGGGATTCTGTGTGAGAACAAGTAGATCTGCGAGGATATTGTTTTACACATCCTGCCAGACCAAATCTCCCTGTTTGCCCCAAGGGCCCCTGTGGAAAATGCTCTGATCCACGGGGCTCCCTGTGAAGGCTGCTGTGACACTGAGGGACTTGCACAGGAATTCCATCCAGGAGCCTGGGTGCCCCTCAGGGACTGGGACCCGGCCCCTTCCAGCCAGAGGGGAAAGGGCCCCCCAAGCCTTGTTAGCCACAGACAGCATGGTAAAGCTGAACAGCAAAGGGCCTCAGGGCATTATTCTGGAATTAAAAAGGTGCCAGCTCCATGGACAAAAGAATTCTTGTTCCTAACTCCAATGGGATTGAGAAAATAGAATGAAGAACGGTGTCACTAAAGTACTCCTGATGTCTGTAAGGTGTACCTTGATAGTCAGCCAGAATCTTTGTCTGCCCCAAACACCTCTAGTGTTTCACCAAGGGGTTAGTCATCAAAATGTAATGATGGGTTATGATGGATTGCTGAGCTTCTTTTGTAATTCTTTGCTAATGATGATGTGCTTTGCTGAGCTTATCCTTTTGTAAATCTTTGCAGCTGTGCATGATATAAATGACACAATTTCTTAGGCTGGTGTCTGTGTCTTTGGTAGTGACCCTGCCCACTGGTGAAACAGGGCCCCCTCTTGCCTTAAGTGTTACCTGGGAAGGCAAAAACCCTCCCTCCAAAATTATCCCCTTCCTCCTTGTTCCCCCCTTCACACCCTGAGCATGATGTGCTCTGGTCTGGGCTATGCCCGGGCTCAGTTGGGGTCCTCTGTCCTGGCTGTGTCCCCTGCCCAGCTCCCCCGCAGCCCCAGCCCCTCCCCAGCGTGGCCAGACCTCCTTACGAGAGTCCCTGCATCAATATCAGCCACTGAATGCTGCAATCACTTCTTGTGTAATAGGAACAGCAATAAAAGACACCCTTTATAATAGGAATACATATTTCTTATAAGCTCTTTGAACTCTTTCTCCATAACTGTCAAAGGAAACCCTCCTAATGAACTGCATTGGAGCAGAGGGAAATCAAGGCAGAGCCATGGTCTGTCATGACTTGCTTGATCCTAATGAGCCCCGTGGTGCATTTGGCGTGAGCCCTGGAACCTCAGGGCCTGGGAGGAGATTGCACAAACGTTGCCAGGAGTCAGTCAGAAGAAAACCCCAAAGTGTCTCAGAGCACTAATGGCTCCCACTGAGGTCCATCCCCAACAGAGGCTCCTCACGGACTCCTTACAGGACAGAATTGGAGACCAGGATGGCACAAAAGCTTCTCAAACACTCAGTGTGGGAAGGAAAATCCAAAGTACCTTAAACACCTTGAGTGTCTCAAAGGATTAATGAGCCCTACTGAGTGTAAGTACAAAGCTCTCCAGGGACTAATTAACACAGATAATTGGGGCCATGATTGCACAAACCTCTCCCAGTGTCTGTATCCAAAGGGAAACACCAAGTACCTTAAAATAACTGAAGTACCTTGTAGCATTAATGAGCCCCACTGAGTGTTGTTACTGACAAAGCCTCTGCAGGGACTAATGACAGCAGATAATTGGAGGCCATGATTGCACAAACCTCTCAGAGACTCCAAGGCAAAAGCCAAACCCAAAGTCCTTTGAAATACCTGCAGTCCCTGCAGGGAGCATTGAGGAGCCCCCAGGGCCATTCCTGAGCAAGGCTCCCCAGGGACTCCTTCCAGCAGATCCTTGAGGCCACTGGGATGTGGGCTAGGGGCAGATGCTGAGGGCAGGACAAGGGGCTGACAGTGCCCAGCCTGGCTGGGGCTGTGCCAGGAGGCCCCAGGGCCTCAGGACAAGGTGTCTCCTCCCAGCCCTTGGTGGCACAGACCCTGCTGTGCCCCAGGGCACAAGGACTTGGCTTCTCTTTTTCCCCAGCTGCCCTCAGTGCCTCCAGTTCTCTGCTCTGCCTGGGGCCTTGGGACACTTTCTCAGTTGTGAACCTCAGTGGGACCCATTAAAAGTCCAAGAAAGTTTGGAGCTGGATTCTGACTTGGAGTTCTGGAGAGGTTTCTTCAGCTCCCTCTCAGGGACTGATGTTCAGGGCTCAGAGTAAAAGGGATGAAATTCAGGTATGATCTAGAAAATACTTCTTCCCTGTCAGGGTGGTGAAGTCCTGGCACAGGTTGCTCAGAGAAGCAGAGTAAATAAAGTCTTAGAATTCTTCTTTTCTGTCCCATTGCTATTCCATAAGTTCAAGTTTGGTTTTCAGACTGCCACCTTCTCAGCTGGTTGCCATTTGTGTCCTGCTTTCTCTCCTGCCTTCCTTTGTCTGCTCCTTTTCCCTTCCACATGGTCTCTCTTTACCTGTGGCAGCTCCCAGCCAAAGACCTTCCCCTGATTTTTTTTTTCCTTCCCAACTCAAGTGCTCAAACAGCCCTGAATGAAGTTCTGGAGGCTGGCAGTGAAATGTCTTTGTAAGATCTTGCTCTGCTTGTGTATTGGCCCCTTCAGAATTTGGCCTTGAAGGGCAGGAGCATCTTTTCCTTGCTGGCAGCTGGAATTGCAGCCCATGGCAGTGTGTGCCAGAGATGTCAGAGGGCGATTGCTGAGGCTGCCAGGGCGTTGCTCCTGCCGTGCCTGCCAGGGGAGCTGTGTCTCTGCAGCAGCTGGCTGGGCTCCCCGAGCAGACAGCAAAGGTGGCTTTGCTGCACATTCTGCAGCTGGGAGCAGAGGGAAGAAGGGCAGGGAGTCCCTGACAGAATGCTGGAATGCTTGTGCCTGGAAGGAACCTGCCCATGGGTCCATCCAGGCTTAAGGTGCCATGAGGGAGAGGTGCCTCAGCCCCAGTGAAGGCACAAATGAGACCATAGGAGAACAAAACCATATTGTTTTGTTCATGGATTTTACTGAACAAGAAATGGGAGCTCAGGAGATCAAAGTACGAAAGAGGTCTTGGAGAGAGCTTAGAAGATGATCAGTTGGAAGTAGATACTTTTTAAGGTCCTTTCCTGCATTCTGGGATTCTAGAAGACGTGTAGATGTGAATTTGGATTTAATATTCTTCTTATTATTATAATTTCTTCTTCTTTCTTTCTCTTCTTCTTCTTCCCCTTCTTCTTCTTAATTGCTACCACTATTCTTTCTTCTTCTTTAAAATATTCTTCCTATTCTCCTTCTAAGTAATCTTATTTGCTTGCTATGCTTATTAACTATGTCATTCTTGATTTTTAATATTCTTATATTAATTACTAGTTTTTCATCTTCCTCTTCATCTTCGTATTCCTATTCTCATTCTTATTATTCTTACTAAATTTACTACTACTATTTCTTATTCTTCTTCTTATTCCTATTCTTTTTTTAAAATATTTTCAAAATATCTTTTGTGTAATTTTTTTAAAATTTTTTTTTACTACTACTATTTCTTAAACTCAACTTTAATTTGTTTCGGAGGAATGGTATGAGTCAAAGTCCTGCAGTCACATCCATGGAGCAACAGCTCCCACCTGTGCTCATTCCTCAGGGATACAATCCCAGAGGACCAGCCCGGAATCCTTTCAAGATGAGAGGAAATGGCCTTTGATGGCACCAGGGAAGGTTTGGATTCAATGTCAGAAAGAATTTTTCTCTGACAGAGGGGTGAGGCACTGGAAGAAGCTGCCCAGGGAGGCGGTGGAGTCGCCGTCTCTGAGGCGTTGAGGAGTTGTGCGGATGTTGCCCTTGAGGACGTGGTTGTGCGGTGATGATGGTGCTGCCAGAGTGCCAGTGGCACTGGGTGAGCGTCAGGGTCTCTTCCCACCTCGATGACTCTGGGATTCCCTGCTGAGCGCTCTGGCACCAATTGTGTCCCACACCTGCTGTTTAGGACTGGCCCCAGCAGTGACTGTGGGTGCTGGGGAGATGCTCCTGGCTGGCCGGGGCAGCTGAGGCTGCAGGGCCATGTCCAGGCCGAGGCCGCCCGTGTGGCTCCCTGGGGCCCCATGCAGGGAGCAGCCATCATCGGCTGGCCCGGGCTGGGCAGGGCCATGAGCGCTGCTCCTGTAGCTGCCGCGCCAGGCAGGGCCAGCAGAGCAGCGCCCGCAGTGCCTGCAGCGCCTGCTTGAAGCAGCCGGGCCGTTTGCTCAGGGCAGCGCTGCTGCCTGTGGGCCTGCGCTCCCGGCTGGCCAGCTGAGGCGCTGCCACGGCTCTGCGGGGCAGGCCCCGGGCTCTGGGGCCCTGCCTCGGGCCCCTGCTGGCCCATGGAGCCTTCGCTGCACAGGGAGGGAAGCGAGGCACACAGGGACTCCGCTGCCTGCCCCTCAACCCAGACCTCCTGAGGGACGGGTAGTGGCAGCCCATCTGTCGCAAGATCTGCCAGCCTTTGGGCCCTGCCTTCTCTTTCAGACAGCTCCAGGATACTGACTTCATGCCAGCCATCGTCGTCCTCCTCCTCCCACAGCAAGGGAGTGGGCCCGAAGCTGAAGATGCTGTTACCTGCACAGCAGTTCTGTGGCAGGTCTGTGCTGCTGCTGTCTTTCTCCGTGGAATCGTCTCGGAGTTCTCTGAGTTTTGTTTTGCTGCAGCTGGAGAGGTCTTGGGAGCTGCTGAACTCTCCTTGGGACAGCTCTGGCTCTGCCCCACCTTGGTACTCTTGGCAAAGCTCAGTCTGGCTGTAGGATTCCCAGTCTTCATTGCTGCCAGCTGAGGTGCCCTCCTCACTCTCCTTCTCTGTCAGCATTGAGCCCTGCTCTGCCTCTTCCCACTGCTCCCTGGGGGTTTGGGCTCCCAGTGGGCTGGGTGAGGGGCTGGCGGGGCAGCAGGGTCTGTCTGGAGCAGGGACTGGGCTCTGTGTCGCTGCTGATGGCACCATCTCCCTGGGGGCAGGAGAATGTGCCTGCTTCTCCTGGCTGTTCACACTTCCTTCCCTTCGCTGGCTCAGCTTTGGCTCAGTCACCTTCTTTTCCATTGGGGGCAGCTCCTGGGCTGTTGCCCTTTGTTGCCACTGGTAGGGCTGTTGCTGTGCCCCCTCTCCCCACAGCACCCTCACAGCCGCCTTGCACTGCTGCAACTCGTGGGCACTCATTGCTCTGCATGGGGACGCTTCCTTGGCTGCCATTGCGGGCACCTACTGGAAGAATTCACAGCTTGTCCCCTCTTCCCTCAGGCCAAGCTCTCGGGCCCCAACATCTCCCCACTTGTCATCTCTGTCATGTTTCTTCTCTTCTTCCATGATGACAAAGGGTCTCTCCTCCTCCTCCTCAGTGTCTGACCATGGCCAGGCTGAGGCACCCACTGCCCCCACCAAGTGCCTGCTGAGGGCCTGGTCTTGCCCCTAGCTGGGCAGGGGGCTGGGTGACTGGAAGGAATTGAGCTTTGTCTTTCAAAGGGAATTTTGGGGCATCAAGGGTGTCTTTGGTGTTACAAACTGAATGTAAAAATCCCCTGAGCAGTCACTGGCAGGTCAGGTCTGTGAGCACAGTGTGGTTTATGTGCAGGAACACGGGGCAGAGGCAGCAATGAAACAAGGCACAGCACCACACCTGGATTACCTGACCTCTTACCTGCCTCAAAACTGCACAGGCTCAGCTCCAAGCACCTCATTTTGAGAGTGATGTGTAGTTCTCACAGACCTCAGCCTAAGCACTCATGGGCAAAATTCTACTTATGCCCTACACAACTTCTAATTAAAACAGCAGGTACAAATTAGCATGAAATTGAATCCTTTAATGGATGGTTTTCCCTTTTCTCTTCCATTTAAAATCACCCTAACAAGCCTGATTCAATGTGCAAGTGGAATGTATCCTCCAGTGAAAATTCAAATTTAAGTCACTGCAATTTTACATGTGAATATTTTTTCCTCTAGCTCCTATACAGCATGAAGCTGGAAGTTCCCGCTGCAGAGGACACTGACTTCCAGTGACACACAGGGAATAAAACCCCAAAACTCCTAACATTTAATTATCCTGTCCTTTACCAGGTGCTGAACCTCATCTCCAACACCTGAAAAATTTAGTATTTTCCTTTTCATCCCAAATCCACCTTCTTCTCCCACAGCTGTCAGGGCCCTGACTGCACTAATTGTGTGACCAGTCTCAGCTGGGGCTTCCACTCACACTCTTGGACAGGGACTTTATTTAGCCTTGGGGTTTAAATAGAACAATAGAATGGTTTGGTTTTGCAGGGACCTTAAGTTCATCCAGTTTTAACTCTCTGCCATGGTCAGGGACACCTTTGCTGCTGCAAGCCCCATCCAGCCTGGCCTTGGATGCTTCCAGGGATCCAGAGGCAGCCACAGCTTCTCTGGGCACACTTTGCCAGGGCCTCACCACTCTCACAGGAAAGAATTAATTCTCAATATCCAGTCTAAATCTGCCCTTTTTCAGTTTAAAGCCATTTCCCTGTGTCCTGTCACTGCAGGCTCTTGTCCAAAGTCCCTCTCCAGCTCTCTCTTGGAGCTCCTTTAAGCACTGGAAGGAATTCTAAGGTGTCTCTGGAGCCTCCTCTTCTCCAGGCTGAACACTGATCTCTCCCAGCCTGTCTGCCCAGCAGAGATGTTCCAGCCCCTGAGCCTCTTTATGGCCCTCCTCTGAACCTACCTGACCATGTCCTTCTCCTGCTGGGATGACAGAGGTGACTCATGGGTGTCTTTGCTGCTAATTCTGTTCCTGAACTGCTGTTTGGGTTTCCTGGGCTGACATTGTGTCCATGTCTTTGCCGGATGGTCACTGGACCATGTCCTCTTGGTGAGCTCTTTACAAGGCTGGTGTTGTGGCCACCCTCAGCTCCCAGATTCCTTTTCCTGAGGGACAACAGCAAGAGCTGGATGAGGCTGGGCAGAGCCACTAAGTCCCTGTGCGCTCAGGACACCAGTAATGTTTTGCTCTACAGCATTTTTCCCCCAGACAGTGTCTACTGTCAGCACTATTTCCTTTAATCAAAAAATAAATACATTTCAGCGTGGCTCATGATGCTAAATGAAAACAACAGGGGGCTAATGAGCATTGTGAACAAGGCATTAACATGGCAGAGGTTTCCACAAGAAGCTGCATCCTTCTTCCAACAACATGTATACACAACTGTGTCTACAGTTGTGACCTCATCTGTTGACTTTAATTCAGGGAATAAATAGATTTAGATGTCTAACTTTGGTTTATCTTTGTAGCAAATTATGCATTGTGTTACACTTACTAATAAGGAACAAAACTGCCAACTCTGTTTGTGCAACTGTTCAGGGGTCATTCTTACTCTTCAGTGAACACATTTAACACATCTAATATTCATAACTGTGTTAGCACATTTAATATTCATGAGTTTGGGGTAGAAGTTAAAGTGTTACTCCCCCAGTAAGTGTTGTGGGAGGCTTGGGCCAGTGTCAGTCTGTAAAGGGAGGGTGGCTGTGGCCCTGCTCTGGCAATGGCACTTCTGAACACACCCACACAGGCCGTCCGCGAGTTATATGCGTCCCCAAGGCTGAAATAACACGTGCAGGCCAAAACTTTTCTAATCCCTTTTCCAAATTTATTTTTTACCTCTTCTCCTTGAAAATCTAAAACCCTGGAACAGCCTTGGCTACCCCTCTAAACGCTGCTGGACAGTGGGCTCATTAGAGCGGCCACCATCGCTGCTGGTGCGGTACTGTGAGGGAGAACCTCACGGCGCAGTGGCACCACCCCCGCCGAAACGGGCGGACGGGAAAAACCCATGAAGAGAAGCCATGGTAGGGGACAGGGAGGGACAAGGAGGGACAAGGAAGGACAAGAAGGGACAGGAGGGTCAGGGAGGAACAAGGAGGGACAGGGAGGGAAGGAGGCATTCCCACCTGCCCCGTCCCTCCCCTTAGCCCGGCCGCCATTTCGGGAGCTCTGCGGGCGGGCGCGGCGCCCCCTGGCGGCCTCACAGCCGTCCCGTCCCGGTGGCCATGAAGTCCATGTTCGTCACCGTGAGCACCACCAGCTTCGATGAGCTGATCGCCGCGGCCCGCTCCCCGCCCGCGCTGCAGGTCAGTCGGCCGAGACACCGACACCGGCCCTGGCCCGGGCCTGCCCTCCCGGGGCTGGCGCCTGTGCGCCGCGGGCTGCCCTGCCCTCCCTGCCGCATCCCGGCAGCAGTGCCGGGGCGCCTGAGGGCGCCGTGGCGGTTCGGGGGTGCCTGGCGGAGAAGCATGAAGTGTTGCTTGAGGAAGGGGAGGGACGGCCTGTGGGACGGGGAGGGGGGGGTGATACCGGGGCCGGGGCCGTCTGGAGCTGGGCACAGCCCTCACACAGCCTCTCTATCCCCGCCTCATCCCCTTCGTTCCACCTCCGTCATCCCCCCCTTCTTCTCCATCTCTCTCTCCGTCCCCCCTCCCCACCATCTTCTCCGCCCCCCTTATCGCTGCTGTGCCCGCAGGCGCTGCAGAGCCGCGGGTACCAGAAGCTGGTGCTGCAGGCGGGCTGGGGCTCGCTGCCGCAGCCGCAGCCCAGCAGCAGCCCGGCCGCGGCGGTGGAAGCGTTCCGGTTCAAGGACTCGCTGGCTGAGGAGCTGCAGAGCGCAGACCTGGTCATCAGCCACACAGGTACAGCCCGGCTGCTTCTGGGGCTGCGGGAGCTCAGTGGGATGAGGTCTCTCCAGCCCGGGGTGAGCTGGCTGGGAGTGCTGAGCTCCACAGCTGGGTTGTTCAAGAGGCTCCCCTCTTTCAGCAGCGAGTAGGGGGATATTTGATGTCTCACCATGTTTTCTGTTCCTCTTGTAGGTGCTGGTAGCTGCCTGGAGACTCTAGAGAATGGAAAACCACTAATAGTAGTAATAAATGACAAGCTGATGAACCATCAGCTTGAGCTGGCCAAACAGCTGCACAGAGATGGCTGTGTCCTCTACTGTAACTGCAGGTATGGAGCTGCTGGGGCTGTTCCTGCTGGGCAAGAGCATTCAGTCCATGTGACTGCACAGCTGAGAACGCAACAAGGTAATTTACATCCTTCTCTGTCATCTCCATCTGGATATTACATTTTCCAGAGTGAATAGACTAACACTATGTAGAAATTTACCACACTTACCAAGCTTTTTTACCACGATAATTATTTTATTACCACTTATAAATATTTTTTTTTCATTTGAGGTAACATATATTTAGATTAAAAAAAGAAAAACACTTCAATTCAGGAGATTAATAAAGCAGATATAGATATTATCTGGTTAGTAACTTTAAATACCCCTGTCTTTCAGGTACTCATTCAGGCTGC